>NC_051184.2:66576090-66906090 GCF_013339695.2 Rhipicephalus sanguineus | reverse complement strand
AAAAAGTGCCTCTTAATGTACTTCCCGAAAACTTCTGAAACCCAGTTTCTTTTCGAACAAATGCGTCATAACGAAAATGTAAACGCTATACGAACAGGCTATAATCGCGAAATCTCTGAAATTGTTTGACAAACTGAGTACGCGCGATCTATGCCACCAAAAATGCAATAATCGCACGGCATCGCTTGCATAGAGCAGCGCAGCGTAACGTCGTGTATTCTCGTCGACAACAGGTGAATGCAACGTCCCATTCAATCTCTTTCCTTTCGGCATTGTCTTCGTACACGGTACGCGCTTCGGTGTCTTTGTATTGTCACGTCGTTTATATGCAGGCTTCGCTCTCTGCACTAGACAGCGGCCCATCCATTTGCCAGATTCGATGGAACGCACCGTCGACCCACACACGTTCCCACACCCACCCACACCTTCGTTCACATCGATGCACACACATATGCGCGAATACGCATGCGCCGAATGTCAGACGATCTTCATAAGCAATCTTTAGAACCAGAGTATATATATATATATATATATATATATATATATATATATATATATATATATATATATATATATATATATATATATATATATATATATGAAGCACAGATATGACTTTTAAGGACTCGTTTTTATTTGTTAGACACAATATTAAGAACTAACAGACAATAATGCCACTGTAAGTATAGGGGATGCTATTTGTCGTAATTAGGATATAAATGTCACGAAAGTAAAGGGCACGAAAAGGTAACTTGCCGCCGGCAGACACCGAATCTGCGACCATCGAGTAATGGGTCCGATACTCTACCATTGAGCTACGGCAGCGGTCATCCTCCCGTCCACTTCATGGGGTATATATGTGAATTGAACCGAGGAGTGTGAGCCAGCGCCGGCAACGCCGTCATGACCCGTATATGCATATTATATATATATATATATATAGATATATATATATATATATATATATATATATATATATATATATATATATATATATATATATATATATATATATATTGCCACGCGCGCTTATTTTGCTGTGTTTGTGTAACTGGTACTTTGCACGTGTGATCGCTGTCTTGCGCGGGCCGCGCAAGAATGTCTGGGACGTTCCAGATCGTAGCAGATCATTTTTTTAAAAACTGCGCACATGACGCGAATAGTAAAGATTATTCTAGTTGTTGCGCAACCACCAGTGATAAGGCAAGACAGTTCGATGCATGATGTATAAATGACGGCGCGTCCCAGCGATAAGCAGTTTATCGACGGCCGACGCTCTGTTCGCCGCTATCAGTGTAGAGTGTGTATTGCTGTAGTTTGACTTTTCTTTTTCCGACCACAAGTTCGGCCAAATAAAAGTTTCATCTTCGACACACCGACTGCTGCCTTCGTCGAAGTCACGACCCCGTGACAATATATACATATGCGAGACATGATGGCGACGCCAAGAACCCGTCGAGAGTTTCCATATAAATACTATCGCCACAATAATGCAAGCAGCACAATGCACGTAAGACGACGAACAGGACCCTCGTGTTGCACGCGATGTCTCATCACAGTAACAGACACACCTGCAGACGACAAAATAACCGCTAGTTATGACGGCCATAGTATATTGAAGCATAGAGTTTCCTGGTATTATATTAGAGGGAATACTGGCGCTTGTGCCTATGGTAAGTGCAAAGCATGGCGTTTCAGCCAGCATGGGAATGAAGGGTAGTACACGGATTTGTCTAAGCTTCGAACTTTTGGCTCTGATTGGCTTCGTGTGGCCTGCAGCGCTTTGTCGCAAGACGAAATTCAGCAAACACTCAGCAGTTCCATTTCAACACCTTGACATTTTTAAGCTCACCAATTCAAATCGGCTCACAAAGTTCACAACGAGCCGTTCTATTATCTAGAACAAAAGCCAAAGCACAACATTAAACAAAGCCGCAATAGCGTTCGAAGCCGCAAGCACAGAGTTTAGGCAAATCGGTGTACTACCCATCCTTCCCATGGTGGCTGAATAATTGCAGCGCCAGAGTTCCCTCTAGTAAGTATTGTAGCAAACTCTATGCAATGAAGCCCGCTGAGCGACGGCTACTTGTTGTGGCCAGGTGAAATCAGAACAACCGACAACAGCGAGCAATATCTCTTCCGCGATTTACGCAATACACTTTCCTAAAGGCTGCGACATTTTTGTCCAGTGGTGCGCGAAAGTTACGGTCATTTATTAGTGCTCAGTTCAATGAACCAAATAAGAAAACTTTCCCATCCTCCTCCCCAGAAGCCTTACTCACTCAGAAAGTCGTACTTTGTCACAAAATGCGTGTGCGAGACAGGTGATGGTAGAGTGCGCGGGCCCCCGTCTCAGTCAGTGCACCCGGCGACAGCGGGGGTTGAGGTGTCCTCACTTGAGAGAGTTATCGTGCACTCCACACCCAATTTCCATTGTCATTTCCTTCTTCCTTTTAAGAATCACCTCCCCCCCCCCCCCCCCCCCCCGTCAGCGACGGCTCTTTTGTGTACCAAAGGACCGGTTCGGTGAACAGAGACGAGAGAGAGAGGCAGGAGTGGTGGAGGTACCACGAGAGGGGGAGACAGAGTTGGTAGAGCAGAGGAAGCGTGCGGACGACGGCACGTCGTGGGCCAGGCCACGTGGTAGCCGGCAGCCTACCTTCGTGGTCGGACCCGTGGCTCGGCTCGAAGGGGTGCAACCTACGGCAGCGGTGTGTACCCCGAAGATCCGCCCCACGACCAGCGACCTACGGCAGCGAAGCAGCAGCCCGGAGTCTACCAGCTCGGGCCTTCGACGACGTACCAACCGCAGATAAGCGCCGCATTCAACGGCTCTCCTCTCCCGCCGGGACTTTCATGATCGTATTTCATCCAGTGTTTATTCATGGTTCGCGAGTCGCGTTTTGTTGTCTACATGTTAGCGTCGAGTTGTTATGTATAACGTCGAGTATATTTTTTGAGCGAGTGGGCTCTCTCGGGGAATTTTGGGGGGGGAGAAATTGTCACCACGTGGTGCGCGCTGAGTGTATCGTGTGAAGGAACGTCGCGCGTAGTATGCATATCTTGATTAGTCTCGCGGGTTTTTATTCTGGTTACAGTAAAGTGTGCGTGTGCATTTGTTGTTTATAATCGTTGCCTCCCGACTCTTGCCCCTGGTCAGGGGCGTAGCCAAGGGGGGTTCGGGGGGTTCAACCCCCCCCCCCGAATTTTTTCAGTTTTGCTTGCGTATATATACCTGCACACATAAAAACGCACGCACGAACATACATAAAGTATGGTTGAACCCCCCCCGAAAAAAATTTCTGGCTACGCCCCTGCCCCTGGTCCTCAACGATCAGGCGTGGACCTATCGCCGGTCAGCGGTCGAACCACTCTTTAGCACGCGGGGTGGATTTGTTGTCGGCTCACCCACTGCAAAACGGAGAGTGTGGGTATCTTAGACCGAGCACCCATCAATCCCTGACATACTTACATAAGTGAGCCTTAAGATGCGCTCACATTTGGCCTTGAAGGGGGCGAAAGCGTCAAAAGACACCGGAAATACGCTCGCTTCGCCGCCTAAGCGGCCGGAACACCACGCCGCGAGCCCGACGCGAAAAAATCTGTCCGCGTCCGATTTTTTCGTCATGCGATAGCGGAACGCCTTTCCGCTTCACGGGAAGCCGTACTTCGACTGCGCTAGCTTATAAACCACGAGATGTAAACGGCCGGCCGCAATTTCAATATGCTGGCCAAGGAGTCGGTGGTGTTTCGCATCACCGCAATTCACAAACTACCCATGCTGCACGAAAAAGCTCACGGGCTCTACAAGGACGTGTTTCTCAAGAGCCTGATTTCGACTAAGATTACTGAGACGACTGGGCGTAGAAGAAGGCGCAGCAGCAGCAAGTCGGCGTGCCCCGACTTATTCCGCTTTTGCACAGCCGGGAGAATCTGCCGCCGACGCTGCCGGTGTGTCCGCTCACGTAGTTTCCGCTGTAGTATCTGACGGAAGGACGGCTTGAAAAGGTGAAAAATATTTCTTTTCTGTACTTTGCATGCACAACTTGAATTCGGTAAGAAATGAACTGCTCAGGAAACGGGCAAAATGGAATGAATTCTCGAAGTCGCGAAGGCGGCGACAGCGGCATGCAGGAGGGGCAGAACAAATGTGAACGTTTTCAACACTCGCCAGCGTAGTTTTTCGAGCGCTCGGGCGTTTTCGCATTCTCTTCGCTTCTCAAGTGTGAATGCACCATGAGTGCGGTTTTCGAAAGTTTCCCCAAGTTTATCTCAACCTTGTACTTTTCTCGTACTTTCATAAGTGAACTTTTCTCGAAAGTTAAGTTGTGACCTTCTGTGTCTAGAAAAAGTGGTCAACGATATAGGCTGCTATATACCCTACCACGTCCGCTCTATAAAAAAAAAAAGAAGAAGAAAAAAGGTGCGGCTCGTTATGTGCCCAGAAAACAGCAGGAGCTGCCTAGGTACCTATTGCCGCTGCGGCGTCACAAGACGGCTCACATCAAGATGGTTTAAAGAACGCACGAGTGTCTTTGTGTTGCGGTTATTCTTGAGGAGCCTCTAACTCTTGTCAATGTTATTTGGGATCATGTCATCAACACAGCTCTGAATGCACTAATTTCTTCGGAAACAACGATATCTTATTCAACAATAAGGACTTTTAACGCCATTCAGTGTCACACGCACATCCGTGGTAACCTATGTTGACATCCTGTATTGTCGTTCAAGGACATCTTGAAACGCAGCGGCTCCTCGGCATCCACTTATACGGCGGTCTACAACGTCTCGCGCGACACAATCCTGTTTTTTGACATCGAAGCTGTTTCAGCTGGCCGTAATGTGTGTATCTCGAAAAATAAATGGGCATATGCCACAGAAATTGGGTAACTCTAAATCCCAGTACTCACCACCAGTCCACTAAAAATGAACAAAACAGCCGAATGAACGGGTATGTGCCACAGGAATTTGTGTAGTCTATCAGAAAACCGTCATCATAAACGGGTATGTGCCACAGAAATTGGGTAAATCCCACTACTCACCACTGCATTATTACTTCTTTTTGGGCGAGTTGCTTCATTGTAGATCAAGGGAGTAACATCGCGAACACACATCCACAAGATAGGCGACACGGACACATAGCGCTTGTGTGTCCGTGTCGTCTCTCTTGTGGGCGTATGGTCGCGCTGTTACTCCCTTGATCTACCCACCGCTGGCCCACTGAAAAGAAAGAAGGCAACAGTTAGCCGTACACTAGGGAATGGGAAAGGCAACGGCGGCTACGAGAAGACACCGAAGAGATGGAAGGCCTACGCCAACGACGATGTGTTCGTAGATCTATGAGAGGTGCGAACGCTTGGTTTCAACGCGAGTTTGTCTCTTGCTACACATCCATGTCGTGTCTACTACTGTATGAGAAGTGCGAACGCTTGGCTTGCTTGGTTTCAGCGTGAGTTTATATCGCTGGAGTTTGGACGTACGTGCCGTGTCTGTGTGTGGCTTAACTCGAACCTCTCTGCGCTGAGAATCAACGTAGAAACAACCTAGAATCACGTAGCTAAAGCCTAGCGACGACCTAGAAGCAACCTAGACACAACCCTCATCACCTAGCTGAGGCTTAGAAGCAGCCGGATTAGTCTTCAGAATTGTCCAGTTTCGCTTTTTCAAGGCTTGCGCGGCTTTCTGCAAGCTCCGACGAATTTTTTGTCTCTTTTTCTTCTAATTGCACGGGCTGTACGTCTACTAGAGCCAACGTGGACGGAACAGTCAACACAGCGTTCGCGCTTGTGCTGGCGTGTTTCAGTGCGATCCACCAGGACTCAATTATTTTTAATCGGGTGACCGTATCTACTACGCTATGCTTCTCCGTTGTTTCTGAACACCAAATGACAGAACCGAGTCATGCCGCGTATTGCTAACGGAACCATTGTGCAAATAGTCCGATAGAGTTCTCTTTTGTTTCGACCACGTCAGGAACGCAAGGTATTACTTTATATTTCCAGCATTCTTCGTACACAATGCGGTGCTATACCTCTACAGTAACAGATGTTTTATTGGACCCTAAAAAAGCATGAAACCTTATTGCGAACTCGCGAATACATGAAATTAAAGTGTATTTGTTGTCTAATAATCAGTGCTGGGTGCAATACTTACAACTAATATTCTGTCTAAGAACGCTGCATTTGGCGCCACAGCTTTGCTGAGTGCAGGTGCTGCTCTGCCATCGAGAGTGATGCCGACCTCCTTGATGCCGACGCTGTTTGCCCGCTATTCGCCTCGAGAGCTTTCAGCGGCGCCCTCTCGCGTGTGACCTCAGAGAGGGGACACGGGTGCCGCGCTACGTGAAGACTGCTTGACGCTACGGGCCAGTCTCTCCTGCTTGAGTTTTGAAACATTAGTGGGCAAGTTCATAAAGCAATCTGTACTGAATATTCAAGCAAAATGCCCAGCGAAATCGAGCGGAGTTGCCGTGAGGAGCACGTTCAGTGTCGATTGCTCCTGGTGTCGTCTGAAAGTCATCAATGTGTACATCTGCATGTATAGCGACGACTTCTTTTCGCGACTGTTCTATGGCTGTGGCGCTCAAAATGACTTTCCGGCCCATTTTCGATCCCTGAAATCAGCGATCGAAAATATTTTTTCGGTGTTCTAAACAGCGTCCTGCATTTAACTTTATTTCTCGCTTACTAAAGCGCTGCTGTACACGATATTGACGGTTTAGAGATTCTCAAGCATTATTCTTTTGCTCTAGCATATAAATTTTCGTTTGCTTTTTCTGTCCTGAAGAACGATGCACAAGTGGATCCTTAACTGGCAATGGTCTGCTCTGCTTGCGATGTCTGTAGCCAGTAACAAAAATGATACTTTCTGAAAAAGTATATTCACTGTCACATATATTAGGTAAAGAGTCAAGTGCTTTGTGTAATTACCTTTCAATCGTATATTACATTGCAAACAAATATTTTGAATTTGACAAAAATATAAATTGGTATTTCTTAAACACTGCGAGCCACAACAGAGGTTCTTGTGAGTGATGTTCAAGCTCAAACCCTCGTGCATTTCCGATATAATCCAAAATTCCAACGTCTCGACCACTTTTTCGTGCCGCTTTAAGGAGCTTCGCCCCTAAAAAGTGCAGACAGTGTGATCCTGTTGACGTCCCTGCGTGTTCCACGTCAGGGACGTCCACCTCAACAAGCCATGGCGCCTTCAACGTCGTGGACGCCTTCGAAGGCCCAAGCCTTCGATGTTGTTGTCATTGCGGGGACTAGTCCGGAGACCGTCGTCGACGCGACGGCCTCAATAGTTGGCCTCTCCGAGGTACACTGTGTTCAGCATATGGGAGGCATGAACTTCCAAGTCACCGTCAAGAGCATGGCTTCCATGACTCTGATCGTCGACGCTGGCTACCTGACCATCGGTGGCGAGCGTATTCCCGTCGTTCCTGTTGGCCCGCAGGTAACTAAAGTCGCCTGCCTATTCCTGCCGTCCTTCGTCCCCAACGAAGTCCTCGTCCAGGCTCTGTCTCCATACGGCAAGGTGCTATCTGTAAACGCAGGCTTCATGAGCGCACGACGCGGAGTCCTTACAGGCACACGTTTTGTTCGGATGGAAATGAGCACCACGAATCCCGTTCCCAACTACCTTAGAGTTTCTGGTCATCGAGTCACTTTTGACTACCGCGGCCTACAACGTGTTTGTCGTCGGTGTGGCTCCAGTGGCCATTATTGTGCACAGTGCACAGCACCGTTCTGTGGTCGCTGTGGTGTCCATGGGCACGAAAGCGAAGGTTGCGACCGCCCGTGCCGACGTTGTGGAGATGGTCACCCCACTACCGTCTGCCCAGTGCGGCGTTCGTATTCGGATGCTGCTGCGGCGACCTTCCCTCCTCTACCGACTGTGTCGCCTGCGGTAACAGCTGAACGAGAAAGTGGAGCTGCGGACGAAATACTCAGGAATTCACCTTCTGAAGCTATGGTAAACGGACAAGTGTGTAGCTTGGCCAATCCCAACGCGCCATGTTTGCCAGCCTCGCTGACAGCAAAATGTGACACCACGGTTGACGTGGCGCCCATTTCAGCCAAACACAACGAGCCATGTTTGCCTGCGCCTCAAGCCGAGAAGCAAAAGCATGCAGGGACCGATGCGCCGGCCCCATCTTCAATTTCAGCGGCTGAGTGCACAGTAGTCTCAGACGTTCCGAAGTGTACGGACGCTGGCGTTTCGTCAGGTGCAGCATTAAAGCCGGATGAGCCAACCACAGCGGTTCCTTCAGAAAGTCAGGCTCGCGACTTCCTTGAACAAGTTGCAAGGCGCCATGGAAACTCTTTACTGACGCGCCTCGAGAAGCAGCCAACGGTCAAGGTCATTGGTGGAGACAACGTTGACCCTGCAGCCCTACCGCTACCTGAATCATCGGAAAGCAGCTTCAGCCTCGGAGTGGACAGTAGCATTGAGCTCTCCCCTAGCCTAGACGGATGTGATGTGGAGATGCTTGTCCCGCGAGAAGTCAAGCGTGCGCACACGACTGGCACCAGCTCGGACGGCACCCAGGATAGCCACTCCGAGTCCCAGCAGCCAAAGAAACCTCGACCCTCTTCTAGAGGGCCGAAGTGTGTTGTGTAGCGTGTGCACTTCATGTCCCCCGGACCCCGGGGTGCCGAATTGAACAACACGACCAGGTCAGTAAGGTCACTCTTAACATTTCAATATGGCCGACACCCTGAAAATTATTTCTTTAAATGTGCAAGGGTTCCGTAATCCTGTGAAACAAGCTGAAGTTATCAGTATAGTTCGCGCAGAGCATTGTGATGTTCTGTGTTTACAAGAAACAAATTTTTTTACCATTGGCCACGTTCATGCATTCAAACGCACATTTAACTTGGACTGTTACTTTTCTTTCGCGACATCTCGCTTTAGTGGAGTTGGAATCATTATTTTTAACCGAACTCTCTTGCGAGATCATCACGTTTTCTATGACGGGATAGGTCGTGCTCTGGCTTTTGACCGCGTCCTATCGTCATTCAGGCTACGCATTTTGTGTATCTATGGGCCAGCTCAAGGCGTTATGTCTAACGATTTTTTTCGTGACCTGGACGTGTATTTTCTTGACGGTCGGCATGTCATACTCGTCGGGGATTTTAACTGTGTATAAGACACGCGAGCTGACGTGCAGGGCCCGGGATGGGGTCGATCTGAGTGGAACGCACGCGAGCTGCGTCGCCTGGTCCAGCACTTCTGTTTGATCGATGCGTACAGACTAGTACATGGACCACAATATGCCTGGACTTGGCGGCGTGGTTCATCGTCTAGTAGATTGGATCACTTCTACGTCCCACGTGCGCTAGCTTCTTGTGTGTCGCGATCTGATGTGATACAATTACCATCATCCCCTTTATATTACTGACCATCGACCAGTGGTGCTCGAGGCTTGCTTTCCCTTTTCTTCCTCAGTGAGACCATGGCGTCTTGACATCCGCGTTCTGCATGACACGCGTTCGCGCTCCAGTTTGTCTAGAGTCTTGCGCGCCTCCCTGTTCGGTTCCGGTCCCGAGTCGTGGGACGCGCTCAAGGTACAGTGGCGTCTACACTGCTCAGTCGAAGGGCGTGCTCTGAGACGCCGCATGTCGGAAAAACTAGCGGACACTGCCACAAAGCTACGCATTGCTCTTCGGGCGGATCGACGAACTCCATTGATGCGCTCATGGCAGCGAGAGTTACGGGGACGTTTCCAACGCCTTATTGCCGCATCGTCGTTGTCGGCGGCTGCTTGGCGTTGCAGACGTAATCCATGTGCTCACCCCGAGGTTCTGCGCTTTGCGAGAAACTCGCTTCTCAGACAGTCGAGTCCGTTGGGAACTCAGGCCGCCAGAGCCCTTCCCGCTGCGTTGCCACCCGCGCGTGATCGATCAGTTTTTATAGCTCACTTTGAAAACATGGCTCGTACGACAACGTCAACGCATCATGGTACCGCCGAGACATTCACAATGTTTAGTGGGCTGCCTCAGGTTCCACCAGAGGTAGCTGCACAACTTTGTGCAAGTCCGTCAGCTGATGAGGTGAAAGAGGCATTGTCTTCCATGAAGCGCGGTTCGGCTCCTGGGCCGGACGGGTTGCCCGTTGAGTTTTATTTAACCTTTTGGGATGACATTGGTGCCACTTTCACTTCTGTTATTTGCCGTTGCTTCGAGAACTTTGATTTCCCTGATAGCTTTCACGATGGTCGAATTGTGTTAATACCTAAACATGACCCATCGTCTGTTCGCCCAGAGGAATGGAGACCAATTACGCTTCCCTTCTCAACGTTGATTACAAAACTTTTGCAGCAGTTGTTACTCGCCGTTTGAGAAGCCTGACGCCTTCCTTAATAGGACATCATCAGGCGTGCTCGATTCTTGGAAGAGAAATTCATAGTCTCTCCTTTGTTACGCGTGATATAATTGCGTACACGTTGGCGAGATCAGCACGTGGACTCTTGGTGTCACTTGATCAAGAAAAGGCATTCGATCGCCTTGAGCACAGCTACATATTTAGCGTAATGGTGGCGTTTGGCTTCCCGCAAGACTTCATTGAGCTTCTCAGAAACGCTTACAGCAATATGCACAGCACGCTGTTTCTTGATGGTTATGAAAGTGCCCCATTTCCTGTTACCCGCGGAGTTCGTCAAGGTTGTCCTCTATCCCCAGTACTTCTTGTACTCAGCCTCGAACCATTCCTGCGCTCCCTACTTAAAGATCCATATATTCGTGGCCTTCCACTACCTGGTAGTGATACCGTGAAGGTGACAGCTTTCGCTGATGACATCACGTTGTATCTAAAGAACGAGGACATCTTATCCCGTTGCCTACGGCTTTTTGCTGAGTATGGGTCTATTTCAGGTGCTGCATTAAATTTTTCGAAATGCCATATTCGTTCATTGGTTCTCCAGATATCTGCCTAAGTCCCTTTTTCGGTCTTCAAAAAAGCGACTCTATTCGCATTCTGGGGCTTGATTTTGGCTACTACGGCATATCAGCCTCCGTGTGGGTTTCAGTTCTCGAGAATGTAAAACGACAAGTCCGGGAAGCGCAAGAATACGAATTACCACTGTTGGAAAGAAGGTACTTAGCACAGTCTGTATTTTGCGGCCGTGCATGGTACATTTGTCATGTTGTACAGCCTCCATTGAGAATTACTCAGTCGTTGCAATCCCTTCTTGGCTCGTTTTTTTGGTCAGGTGGACCTGAGCTGGTTTGCCGAGCTGCGCTTGGGCAACCACGTAACAGGGGTGGATTCGCGTTCCCGTCTGTGTCTGTTCGCTGCCGGCTGCTTGCTCTGCGATTCTTGCTTCGTTTGTTACACGGTGATCAGTGCCCCGCGCGTGATCTTGCCTGCTATTTCTTAGGAACTAAGATACGTTATTTGTTACCGGGAGCACGGCTTAACTCTGCGCCGCAAGCACTTAACATGCCTGCATTTTACTCCACGGCAGTGGCATTTTATCGCCACGCTCAGCAGGTTTGCCCAGATGTAAACATTCTAGAAAACCGTGTTGTAGACACAACGGCGGCGCTGCTGCTCCCTCTGGTTCCTGCAGCTCGTCTAACGCGTTCCAGCCGTGTCTCGTGGAGCGCGATAACGGTATGCTAGCCACCGTAATAACGGCATCCTTTCTGCCTGGCCATCACCGCGACTTCATGTGGCGTCTGGGATGGAGAGTACTCCCAACACGAGACAGACTGGAGAGGTGGGGCATGGTGCCATCTTCCACTTGTCCGAACTGTCCGCTACAAGAGTCCAACCAGCATGTGCTGCAGCAATGCGTAATTGCAAAGGTATTTTGGAAAGCTGTTAATACCGGTTTCCGTGGCCTAGGAGTTAATCGTTTCGTCATATCTGGTCGATGCTCGCGTAGTCGCTTAGCATGCCTTCTAATTGCTGCGGGGGCTTTTTGTTTGTGGCGTAACAGGTGTGAGGCTGTTGCAGCGGGTCACCGTCGTCGTGCTTTGTTTCCGATTCTGGAACGGTTGTACTCGGAACTGCTGCCCTTTTTGTCGGAGGAATTGCTCTTCCTTGGGGAAGAGGAATTTCTACAACAATGGTCGTGCCGCTTCGTGTCGGTAGTAAATAGACGTGTGCGGCTAGTTTTTGACCTGGCCTGGTTCTTGTAACCAGGTCACCGAGCAGTGATCTATTAATGATTATAATCTGTTTGTATTGATTATTTCTGTGTGTGCATTGTTCCCGTAGGTGTGTGAGTTTTTGTATATACACATTTCATGCTAACACTAAATTTATGCAAATTACATGTACCATATCATCTGCTGTACATATATGCTGACATGTTCGCAGTCATGTATATTGTGTATATACATCGCCATCTACATTGTGTATTTTGCGAAAAGTGTGTGTATGTTAGTCCTTAGTAGCATGTGTTAAGGACACCCTGTGGACTTGGACATTTCTGTTAAAACGTTTCATGTATATTGTGTTTAGTTATTTGTGTATGTTAATGTCGTTGTTGTATAGATACTGTTTCCAAGTATTCATAGCGTCTTTTGATGGAATAAATTTTTTCTAAACACATATCGGAACCCTTTGGGCTCTTTCGAAGTGGAGTAAGGCGGACTTTTACTTGTCTGACATTTTTAATTGCGGAGCAATTCTTTGCGAACCTCAGCCAGGCCACTGAAAGAAACCCACGTGACTGGTAGATGAAATTGAGGCAATTTTTAATTGAGTTAAAATCTGCGTTCGGTCTCTTTTCTCCCAACTCTCTTGAACCCGCTCTCTGGCGAGATCAACACTTGCGTGTTAAAAAGAAACGAGTAAAAGCGAAACGAAATCTTTTCAGTGCTGGAAGCGCGATCGTTGATCCACGTCATCGCCATAGACTGTCGTTGGCATCGGGGTGATCAACACAGCACTACACAAAACAAGAACACTGGCTTGTAACCCGACTTCTCTCCTACAGCAGACGGCTACTTGCAGTTCACAGTACCTCTCTTTCTAACTGCGCAGAACGTGCGCGCCTATATGCGTTCCCGTGTGGAGGACAACGAGAGCATACAAACGCAACCTAACCACGGTGACTCGAGCAAGGCGCCCCTTTCAAGGTAAAAGACCGCATAAATATGCCCCATGTACAGGCTCAGCGCAAGCCCACACACAACACAATGCAGCTGCCATGTCCGGGGCTGCCCATATGTGACGTCACAAGGAAAAACGACCTAGGTGCACGTGCCTACGGTTTGTGCGTTGAACGGCACGACTCTATTATTGTAGTGCAATATAGGCGCAGCGTGGCGAAGACAATATAAGGCCTATGTGCCGGCGTTTCCTCGCGCTGCATTCTATTCCGCGAAAGTGCCGAAATGGCGCACGGAACGACGTCCGTAAAACTCCTCTGTATGCGGGGCGATTCCTTTGACACGCTAAGACGAATGTCCATTCAAGGACGGGGTATGCAAGATGATGCATAGCACGCTACGCGCAAGAAAGCAGGAAGTGAAAGAAACAAAGAAAGAAAGAAAGAAAGAAAGAAAGAAAGAAAGAAAGAAAGAAAGAAAGAAAGAAAGAAAGAAAGAAAGAAAGAAAGAAAGAAAGAAATACCTTAAAAGCTTGCGTGTCGAACTTTCTGCGACTCCGGGGTGCTCCTTGCGAGGTACGTCCATATAACAGAAGTAAGACTTCGCTCGAAGCAGAAACAGCGCTTTCTTGCAACTGCGAAGATGAGGCGACAGAGGTGCCGGACAACCCCGCCCCCCAAACCCTTAGCAAAGAACACGATGTCAACAGATGTGCTCATCCTTTCACGTCGACACTAAAAAAAAGTCTTTGAATACCGCGTTGAATGACTGTGCATTTCCGCCTTGGCCCTTAGATTTCAAGAACAAAATGCGACCCTTAATCAACATAAAATTATGTTCCCTCGCCGGAACTTCTTCTTAAGAGCTCATTCTAGATAACTGAAATGTCATGGAACAAAGCCCAGGTAACAACTAAAAACTCAATATAAAGAAAAGTTTGGCATTTTCAGGAATTGTTCGGCTACGCTAGCTGTTTACTTAAGAGTATAAAACAACTCACAACTGACGTCTTACATTTACGCCTCCGATTGAGTGAGGTGATTACATAACGTAGTTTCTGCTGACCCGGAGGTCGCGGGATGGAATTTCGACTGCGGCGGCCGTATTTTGATGGAGGTGAAATGCTAGATGCCCGTCTACTTAGATTCAGGTACACGTTAGAGAACACCAGGTGGTCGAAATTTCCGGAGCCCTCCACAACGGCGGCCCTCATAATGATATTGTGGTTTTGGCACGTAAAACCCAAGCAGCTATTATTATTAATACCATGTGCACAATGACAGAGATGAAGGCCTAGGTAACAGCTAAAGACTCTGGATAAAGAAGCGTCCAGTAATTTCAGAAGTTTTCCAGACCCGGTAGCTGTGCACGGTAGGTCACGGGAGCACTACCATGCACATTCTATTTTACTGTATACCGTGCTATTAAATGTGGAATATCATCAAAACACCGCATGCATTTTTAGTAGGACACTCTTTGTATAGTTTGCCAAATTACCACAAATTGTGAAGAATGTAGGCAACAGCATCCCAGAGACATAAACATTAACACCCGAAGGGGACCAAATATGGTCAGTTTAATAATATCGGTTTCAGGTCCTTCAGCTCAGTTGAGACGAACTGTATTAGGAAAAAAAAAACGCGGAACAAAGACCTCCAGTGCTAGATTGCCAGACACGGCAGAGCAGTAAGCTGTCCTTACATGAGCTTAATGATACGATAAATCAACTGCCATAACTCACCTTATTTTCCGACGAATTGACATTCTCTGCGTTAAAAAACTGTAATCATTTAGAGTACAAAACACTCAAGTATGGGACAGCGGTAAGTTGTCCCTCAACAGTACCCGGTGTTATGATACAGAATATAATGGAAACAATAGCAGCACTTAGTACACTGCACAATGAGACAGCTGTACTTCGCCTGTCCTATAGGCGCCGTACAGTCGTGTTTTCCAGTATGCGTGCAGCGCCAGAATGCAAAGCCTAGCGATAAAAAACGAACAATGAGACGCGGTCTGTCAAAATTGAACACGATGCGCGTGTCTCCCTTCCTTCACGAGTGGGCGGTTTGTGGTCAGGCTACACGGGGGACGCGCGCGCGTTTGTTTTCTGCGTGCCCCCTAACGGCCAATGTCAGCGAACTCGGGACGGGACAGTGCGAGCACCGCAGCTTCCTCTGGTCAGTCGACTGTGCCCATAGGGAAACCTCCTTGGGGAAACCAAGCTACAGTTTGCGGCTATTGCGGCTAAAGTCCCTCTATTTTTCAAAAGTAGCGAAAGGTCTTGATCCAGCCGCCGCGCCCTGCGATAGGTCGGTTGGCGACACGTGACCTTTTCGCCTTCGCGCCCCGCCCAAAGGGTCCAGCGGCGGCAGCGCTGTGCCGGCGATAGGTACGGATCACTGTGTTTTCAAGCGTGGAGTGGGGCGATTTTAGCACGTAGAGAGTACTTCACGTGCCTCTGTCGCACTGTTGTTGCAAACTAGAAGCGTTTATGTACCTGAAGTTGAGTGGACGCAGGAATTCCGCGTTTGAATTTAATGTTTGGAGCGTGACGTGCTAGTATGTCGGGTCTCTATGCCTTCGGTTGCCTCCCCGCGCGGAGGAGAGAAGAAAGCTTTTTTTTTTTTTCGTTCCTCGCGGTGCCAAAATATATGCTGAAGGAAGGCCCAACAAAATCAGTCGCAAGAAATTTGTGCCCACAGAAAACACGTGCGAAGTAAGTGACTTTGTAATGGTTATAACTTCAAGCAGCCTTTCGCCTGGCCGGCGTGCTTTTGTTCGTGCATATGCATGAGCGTTATCTCAGCAACGCTATTATTTCTTCGGCATTCTTTATGCCGTAGATTTGTGCGCAGTAGTCAATGGGGACCCTTACAAAAAAACTTACAGCCAATCTGCAGAAATTCTACAGACCACGAGTCACCCCTGATTCGGAATGCGGAAAGAAAAGTGAAAGACATTCTGTCAACCCTTGTCACCTCACAGTAGGCAATTGGAACACCCTTTCTGCAGAAACCTCTTAGAGTATAAAGAAAATAAGCTTAGTTAAAAATACCGTGTAACCGTGGGAAGACTTCCGAACACTGACAAACACAGTCAAACCAATAATAGCGCGTACTTTGCGCTACGCAATACAAGAGCGCTAGGTGCCCGATGAAGTTTCCGAAAGTAGCAGTACGCTGACTACCTGCCTATTTTAAACGAGCTAGAAAACAAGCACTTTTAGCTTACCCAAACACCACCTGTTCTTCAAGTTGCGCTGAATGTCAAAATATGCAAAGAAAAAAAAATGCCCTGCATGACTGCTGCTGTGGGGAACCCGCTTGGAACCTGCTTCGGAAACGCACGCGTTTTATTTCAATATTTAACGTGCTCCGTGCTTGTTAACGTTATTTTGCCTGTAGTTTGATAACTGTGAGTATCTTAAGCCACAAATATTAATAATTTAGCGGTTCAAGCGAGCACCGAGTTCGGTTTCAGGCGCCAGCAATATGCACGGGAGTGAGCGGCGCGTCGTCTGCTATCGCTGCTCCTTGGACCCCTCGAGAGGGCGCGCGTGTAGTTGTCGCTACCTTTATAAATATAGGGACCTTAATTGCGGCGCACCGACAGCGCCGCGCTGCGGCTCTGGAGAGAAGCTCTGGCGCAACTGGGTGCAAGCGCAGCCGACTCAACCGGTTTGTCGACAGCGGGAACACGCGCGCGCGCGCGCTGCTCAGTCGGTGCGGGGAACTGGGGCGCCGTGCCGACAGCTTGGCACGCTGAACCGAGAGGCTTGCTCTGCGAAGCTGTTTTTACACATTGGCAGAAAAGACTCCGCGGAAGCGCAAGCGAGGTCCGAAGTATTGCAGTGTCGTGGCCTGCCACAACAGTGTAGACACGCGAATAAAGTGTGGAACTCTATCGGTTTCCGGGCATGTCGCACGAGAAATAAACGCGGCAAGCGTGGATGGCTGACAGCGCTGTCTCGCCTTCTATTTTGGCTGTTTGAGTTCCTCGCTTTCGTTCGTTTTGACTACCTGAATCAGTACGTAACCCGGCGCATGTTTGTAGCGACTACAGTAATGATTACTCGCTGCCTTCTCGCATTGTGAAAGTCCAGTGACGTTTGTAGGTGAAGCAACTTCGTGATTTGATTCCCCGTGTTCGTGAGACCTACCCGTTGTTGTTGAACGTTCATACTCGCGTTATACCGTTAGCGTTGTTGCAGCCGTTAGCGCCTGCAATTCACGCGTCGGGAAGGCTGATTTATCACGCCGAAGCGGACATCTGTGCATTTTCAACAAGCTTAGACGTCATTCTGCGGGTTTGCTTTGTTTTTGTCACTTTATTAGGGTGATATATATTGAAGCCGCTAAATATAACAGGCACTTAATACATGCTTTGCAATTGCAACCTTGAAGTAATCTCCTTCCGACTTTGTGCGATTTTTTAGCCGCGTTCGCGTAGCAGGTTTTGTAGGCATGTCGAGTCGATATCCTCATAAAAAGAGAGTGCAAGCATGACGCGAGAGCCGAAAAAACTAGGCGAACATCTAGTCTTTCTTCACAGTGGTTAAAGCTCAGCTAGCTGCCTCGCGTCTTAATCGGCGGGTGATTCTCCAGCTGCACGGAAGCCTGGACTCTAACCTTCTGAGGAAACAGTGCCATGGCCGTATAATTGTAGGAGCTGGCTCTCCAGGTTCTTAAGCTGGGCAAGGTCCCGCGTCGTAAGCGTAACCTTAGTTTCAGAGACGAACGCTACAGGCGCAGCTCGCGCGAAAGAGAAGTCTTCTTCCTCCTGTTCTTCAAGCGCATTGATGATGATAGTAACGCAGGCAAAACTACATATAGCATAGCCAACTGTAGCATGCGCACGCTCACGCGAAAGAAAAGTCTTCTTCCTCTTGTTTTTCGAGAGCCTTGATGATGGCAATAACGCAGGTAAATTTACATATAGCATAGCACACTGTAGCATGCGGCGCTCGTTCCACTTCGGCAGTGCGCCTCGATACTAATAAAATGAACAAAGAAGAAAAGGCGGCGGAGCGGAGGGATCGCAAGGCAGCAGCAACGCGGGCTCGCCGCCAAGGCCCTGCGGTGAGAGCTCGCGAGGCCGCAGAGAGGCGTCAGCGTCGTGCGGACCCCGAGATACAAGCCCGCGAAGCCGAGGCAGCGCGGAAGCGGCGGCAAGAAAACCTCGTAGAAGTACGGGCGCGGGATGCAGCGGCCAAGCGCCGAAAGTGGTTGCTACCAGAAGTTGGTGGCGCCGAAGCGCCCTTCAAGCGCGATTTCCTCGACCACAAGTTCAGCCACAGCTGCAAGGTCTGCGACCGCTTGTGTTTCGACAACCTGACCAAAATCGCAACGTGTGACGTCTTTATAACAACGTGTGACGTCTTTATATGACAAAAAGAATTGTATGGAGCATTCACGTTTTATCAGATTATCTCCCAGCCAGCTACTGAATCATCATTGACTTCGTGGATATGGCATGATTTTTTTTTTTCGCAGGCCACCAACGTTTGTTCACGAAAGTAAACGGCTGCTACTGTAAGGATTTCATGTCAAAACAACAATAATATGATTCGTAATCCACACCGCAGAACATTGATAGCGTGTACGGATTCATTTCGGCGTGCATGTGGACCATTATTCATCTTTAACATGACATAATGAGACTTACCTCGAGGTATACGACCTACGCGGTGTAGTCCCGACTTGGAAAATGCATTTCGCTTTGAGTCGGGCGTCCTCGTCGTCGATCGTCTGCTTTTCACCGTAAACGTGATTGACCAGCCTTTCTCTTTTTATTAAGTTCGCTTTTCGGAAGTGCCAGTCAAGCTTGAAGATCCTTTTGAAGCCGCACTGCAAGCGGTGCATTGTGAGGCGCCGCAAGTGCACCGCGAGAGCTCTGCACGTGCATGGAAGCGAGCGGCAGGGCATTGGAGAGAAGAGAAAACGCGCGTTGCTTGCACCCAGTTTGTATTTTTATGCCAGAGACGGCGCTGCCTGTCGAGAGCAGCAGCGCCTCTAAGCGATGCTTGGGGAGCCCATAACGACTGAAGGGTGTTCACAAGGGACGAAACGATTCAGTGTACAACGAAACACTCTTCGATGCGAGGTTTCATCTCACAGGCATGGAACGGAGTGCTGCCAGAGCCACAGACGCATGGGAAAACTGCACACTAGGGGTGTTACAGAACAACCGTCGGCACACTGGTTTGCAGATACCATTTTTCCCACGTTCTCTCGCAATGTTTTTGCTTTGATGAATGACGGTCAGCAAGGGGAGAGTTGGAGCATCTGTAGCTGATGCTTTTTATCTGAGATTAACTGTAATTTCTAGGAGAACTTAAATTGCCTTACCTTTCTTGCTGCTTGTTTGCCAAGCAGGTTTTAAGAAGTTGGCGCACGATTGCACAGTATTCAAAACAGATGATGGTCTGTTTAAGAGAAATAGAAACCATTCAGAGAGTACTTTGTACTCAGCTAGGGTAAAGCGGTGTTGGCGTCATATAAAATGCATGGCCAAATGGAAATACATAGGGAAATACATTGGGAAATGCATAGGGAATTCTTATGGAAATACATAGGAAACCCTGTTATTTTTTGGGGGGGTTGGAGATTACGTGTTCTTAGGCTGTAAGCGGCTATAGTAAGAGTAATAGACATTTTTGAGAATTGTTCAACGCGACTATTTCCCCTGGTTGCCGCATTTGAAATGAGATTGCGCCAGGGACCTGCCGTCAATTAAACCGCAAAGGCATCGGGTGAAATTTGCACATAAACGTCCGCAGTGTATGTTTCGCAGTGACGGCGCTGTCGGTACAGTCGACCGAACAATCTATTCTAACAGGGTTCGATGAAAGAGAATGAACGAAGAGCCCATCAGAGGAGAGAGAGAGAGATAAGGTTGAGGTGAGCAAGAGACGCCATTTCTGCAGCCTCTGTTGGGAGCGCGGCTCAGCTTTGTAGTTCACTGTAGCCCACCATAGTAGGGGAGGAGGGAAGAAGTCACAGGGTCCCGTATGCATTCGCCTAAGACGACTCGAAGCTTCTACTTCTGCTTTTCTTCTTCCTCGCGGATGATTATTCTGATTCGCCCACCCCCCTCCGAAAACTTTTCGCACTTAACGTGGCTGCGCTCTGCCTCGTTATCGGAGGCGTTGCAAGATTTGAGAGCCTCAGAGGTTTTGCAGTGCCTGCGGGATCGGCCCACTTTTTAGCAAGGGACGGTGTCATATGATTACGGCATCATGTGGCGTCCCTTCAGCATTTCGATGGAGGCGAAGCGCAAGAGGATTGTGCGAAAACGACCGCAGATGGTCGAAATTTGCGGATACCTGCATTATGGCGTGCCCCATAATCATATCGTGGGTCTGGCACCTAAGACCTAAGAAACTATTCGTCGTTATTATTATCAGCTTCGTCGCAAACTCATGTGATGTCTTACAACCTGCGGTATATGACAAGCTACCGAAACGAATATTTAGGCGGAAGAATGGATGGATGGAAGGATGAATGGATTGGTGGATGGATGAATTTATAAATAGGGTCGAAAGCCCCATGATTCACGAGGTAATGGAAAATATGGTTCGAATTGAAAAGGGCACTTTTTATTGAATTGCGTGCCCTACTTTAGTAGAGCTGTATGCAGTTGTCGATGACGAAGCGATGAATGCCCGCTGGGTACCGGTGCCTAAATAAAGTATAATCGGGCATGAGACGTGAATATCATTGCGACTCTATGACGGTACAATATCACTAAAACTAGTCAGGTGGCCCTCAACAGTAGGTGTTGTGATACCATATAAGGCAGTTGCAACTATTTGTAGCATTTTGCACAATACAGCGTATGATAGATGTATGGAGCTTCCTCTGAAATACACTCTGTTTAGGAAAGTTCATTATATCACGTGCGCATAACATCAATGCCAGTTGAAGCTATGACACACTTTGGGTTTTGAAACAAATAGTGATAACGTAGAGTATGAAGGCGCCTCTATAATAGAGCGTTATAATAATGAATTGGAGCATGACGCCATGAACACGGACAGGAAGACGCGATCGCATAGACGCGTAGGCCTACGAAGTCCATGCAACAACAACGTAGCTGGAGCCTATCTTGTGTAACGCTGGCGGTCCGGCTGTGGAGCTCTGCTGGGTTCACTCCTTCACTACATAGTGCAGCCTAGCTATGACCTCAAACACGTTTAATATAAAAAAAGTCAAACTATTGGACCTTTTGTTCCTACAAAAAAAGCCGGATTTTGCCTGCAAGGGCACGAAAAGTGAACGTGTTAGCAGCGAATATAAAGGGTATACTAAGTAAGGCTAGCAGCCAACTCCTTTATCGTCCAACCCGGCGTAAATCAGCACACCGCTGGCGCAAGGAAACGCGGCCGCTGCAGCAAGCGAAGCGACCTTCGTGCTCTCCATCACTTCATCGCAAACCGAGCGCTGAGAAGAGCACGTACAAAAGTATGAGCCACCTGTTGATTCCTATTAAGAAAAGAACGCGCGATCGCGCTGAATTGTTGCTCGACCATGCGAGGTCGAGCAAAGAGCGCAGTCTCCAGGAGCCGCACAGTCGCCCCGGCAAGCAGAGTTTTGCAGCCAGTAGTTATCACACAACCCATCGGAGTGTGGGGGCCTTTTAACGCTGTGGCATTAAAGGGACACTAAAGCCAAATATTAAGTCAACGTTGATTGTTGAAATAGCGGCCCACAAGCCTCGTAGTGCTTCTTTTGTGCCAAGGAAATGCTTATTTTGAAATAAAATCGCGTTTTAGTGGTCCGCATCGCGTTAGCGCACTTCAAATCACCCGCCTGTAAGCGGTTTTTCACACGTCACAGTTGCCGTGCCAAACGTCACCCGCCTTTACTGCGCGGCGGCGTGCACTGGCAGCGTGCAACATTCGGGCATCCGGCAAAATCACAAGCATGCGGAAATTTGTCGAACTTTCTGTTAGAGCGACTTTCACGAGCGTGCAAAACACACGGGGCAGTACGTGATACCGAAACTACCACTGAGACGCGACTGCGTGTGCGAAGCAGGGCGCCGGGCGAAGCGCAGTTCGGCGAAAACGGAACTTTTGAATCACGCGCGCCGTACCCCATGTCAACGCCAAAGGGGTTCTTTTTTCCATGAATCAAACAGAAACGAACAAGCGGCATTTTATTACGTCTCTTGATGCACGGAAGGTTCGTTTTTTATTGCAGCTAGTTTGATTAGTAGTGATTTATTAGTCGGACTCTTTCACGTCATCGGGCTCATTTCCAAAATGTCCCGCTCGTGGCGCTCATCGTGTGATACATTTAGTTGAATTTCTCGGTATGTAGGGCGCTGCTGTTGATAATATTGCCGTTTTAGACGTTGTTAAACATTGAGCTTTCACTCTGACATAAATTGTTATTTGCCTTTAGTGTCCCTTTAACAAGCACATTTCGCAGAAATTCCGGTGTCGGCGTCGTTTTTTCTGAGCGAAAAACCAGTGTTATCTATAGGAGGGTGTCAACTTGAGCTTGTTGGCATAGCTTCATCTTCGGAAACAGCGCGAGCACAAGTCCTGTCTGTCTTTCTTGTCCCGTGTGCTCGCGCTGTTTCCGAAGATGAAGCCAGTGTTATCCCTGAGCGAAAATTCGAGATAGACGCAAATAAAGATATATATATATAAATTTTTGATTCGAGTGGAAATCGAATCACCTGCTTGCCACCCGGGACTTCTGCGTGGCAAGCAGGCGTTCTGCCGCAGGCCCACGCCCGTGCTTCAGACTGTATCGAAAAAAAAAAAATACCATGCGAATGTAATGTAGTGCGAGGATTGCCCTTAACGCTTGTTATACTGAGTGGTAGAAGCGAAGAATCGCAGTGAGGCATCAAACCTTGTAACATGTGTCAATTGAGCAACCCTATGTAGGTATAGAGGCCCACTAGTTACAAAGCGCACAAGCGTACTTGATCATCATGATCAGCAACAGCATCATAAAAGTGTGCAGCTGCGTAGGTGCGCGTGTTTCCTTACATACGCGTGTGGGTACTTCGCCTGTTCGAAAAAGGAATAATTGTGGAATAGTGGACACTTCACAGTTGCACTTGAAGTAGGTATTCTGGGATAGTTTGAAACGGCCAATTTTACGCGCACAGACGTTGCTTTCCTTTCAGAATGCTTGATGTGCCCACCGGTCAGCGACGCCAGGCTGGCAATTGAAAAGGCGATGTGGACAGGGCCTGATTACGCTAGCATGTTGTGCTCTTGAGGGCGAAGTACAAACGTCCTCCAAGTTTTCTTGAAGCCCCAATTCAGGCACGAAAACTAGTTCAAGTTATACATTTAGTTAATGGGAAGCATATCTTTGCCGATCGAAGGCACTATGACTGTTTCTGTCTTTCTGTCTAGCCGCCTACGTCTGGGCGCTCTCGTGATCGTCTCCTTAGTATAAACCAAGATTAGCAGAGGAGGACGTCAGCGTATGACAAACATGACTCACAGATCATGAAGCGAATGAATATCGTGACACGGATGTCGTCATAAAACGCTTTCCTTCAGGCACGTGTGGCATATACCCGCCTATTAAGGCCTATGGAATCCGGGTATGCGCCACACATGATATACAGTCTATTGGGCGCGAGGCCCACCACTGGAAACGCTGGCGCCACCGTTGGCGAGACTTACTAGGCAGAATTAGCGGCAGCGTCGTCTGCTTCCGGGCCACCGATGCGCGTTCAAAACAAAATTTTAGAATGCCACCTGCGCTGCAATTCTGATTAAATTGGGAGGTTTCCCGCTTCGGCTGTGCGCTTGAAAACACTTGAAAGCACGGCGATATTGCAACACTTTGAAGCCCGGGGAAAGACAGTCGCTGTCATTGAAGGCGTATTATACGGTAGGACAGTACTCGGTCTCGCAGTGCAGGACGTTCGCAAGAAACCCCGGTGTCAGCCTTCGGACGTGTCGTAAGGGAAAGAAGCTGCGTGGAGCTTGAATTTTGAATTTAGAAATGGTGAACAGCCATCAGCCTACAACATACGCGTGCAGACAGCACTACCGCGAAGAAGATTTCTGCTTCGGCGTGGGGCTGCGATGTTCGGTGAGTATCAGGAAGCGATCGCTGAGACGCTTGCCCGCGCACGCTGGTCTGCTAATGACGCCGCAAGCTGGTCCATACCTTGCCCTCGTCTATTTATACCCCGAAGGAGTACGTGCCACAGAAAACTACAATAGACGCAAATAATAGAATTCTCGGTTCCAGCCGGAATGTAACCCAGGCATTCTGCGTGGCAGTCAAGTATGCGACCACAGAGCCGCATCAGTATTTCAAACTGATGCGTAAAGAGACCCTACAAAGCAATAATCAACTCAGGGCAATATCGTGGGTTATAGTGCTGGCTAACCACTTTGATAACAATGCAACAATCATTACATATCTACTCCTGGGACGCAGTTAGTTATAGTGAAGCTTTGGTCGACCGTGAAGGAATACGCCGATGACAGCTACTCATGATATGCAGATTACCGCTTCGATAAAACTAACGTATGTACCTTAACTAGTTAGCTACCTTACATCGGATCATGAGCCAACCTTTAGGCGCCAGAGAACTCTACGTGCCTAGTAAGCCCTCGATGTACCCACAACTACTCAATTTACCCAAAGACCTTGACACACCTCATAATACTTGGATCAAACAATAGGAACAAAATGCGGCATAGGCTGCTGCTCGCAGACTGGTTCGCTTGAAATCGATCTCATCAATGCATGGGAGCTCCCGCAATTTGCACATTTAAATTCAGAAACCATTCGCAGTCCTTCCGACTGCTCTATGGAACAGTCGCACCCATAAACACGTGCTTGAAAGATCGCAACAGCAAGCCTTCAACAGGTAACGGAACGGAAGCTTCAAAAGAAAACAGCGCAATGGTGGTGCTGTAAAACCACCATAAATGTAGCGGTTTTTACACTCATAATTTTCTTAAGCTTCATGCAGTGGCTTTGCTTTAATGAACAAGGATCAGCCAAGAAGAGTACAAGCTTCTGCAGTTCGTACTTTTATCTTATATGACGGGTGGGACCCCTCAGATAATTGTTCGAGCACTTTATGGAGCAGTAAAATTGTTTGCGGGCAGCTAGTAAATAATTTAGGCAACTTCGCAGTAGTGGTGCCAAGCCTGAAGGAAGTGCATAATTGGGCGGCATGCCTTCTTTCTCTTTATTCTTCTCTTTCTTTCCTTCCTTCTCTCTTTCTTTCTATGCTCTTCTATCTCTTTTGTTGTATCTGTTCATTTCTATTTCTGTCTTTCTCTGTATATCTCAGTTTCTCGCTTCCACTTTCTCCCTAGCTCATCCTCTATTTCTTTCTCTCTCTTTTATAGTCTTTCTCTTTCTACCTTGCTCTCGCTTTCTTTTATCTCGTTTTTGTGTCTGTTTCTTTCTATATCTTTAGCTCTCTGTCTCTCTGTCTTTCTCTGTCTATCTTTTTATGTCTTTCTTGCCTTTCTCTCTCTCTCTCTCTATTTCTCTCTTTCTCTTTATTTATATCTCATTCTTTATTTCTATTTCTGGCAAAGAAAAGGAATTCTTTCTTTGCAGAGAAAGAAAGGAAATCCCACGAATTCATAATGATGTGCAAAAGTGGAACAGAAATAATTATTTTCAGTCTGCATGTCACAAGGCTGCAATTTACAAACGTGGGTTAGAAACAAAAAGAAATTCTTTCAATGCGACTTTTGGTGCTGGACATTCTTAGCCAGCTCACAAATACCTACATCATGGTTGCTCACCGACAGACGCAGAAGTTCATGGAGGTATCGTCGGTTAGTCGGGAGCGCAAGTTTGATTTGACGAACTTCATTCGCGAGAAAGTCTATTCGGAGACGTGTTTATTGCCGAGCATTGTTATCACGACTGCTGCTTTTTTTCTTCAAACTCGAAAACTTTGATTGTGTGAGGTATTTCGCATCAAATGCGCCTTTGAGCTCAACATCTGTCAGCAGATCATGCATTTCCATCTGGTACGTATTCCCACCTTAAAAATACTGACAGAACCGGATGCTACTGGAATGTTTTTTTTTTTTTTTTTGAAAATTAGGGAACCTACCTTCGAACTCCCCCTTTAAACCCTGTAATATTTGAGGCAGCTTTTTTTTCTGTGGAAAGCGGTGTGCTCGTATCTCCCACAAAACTTTTGGAGCAAATGGCATCACTAGCCTGTTGTAGGAAAAGGTTCAGTTCCAACTCAAAAGCATCAACGCCTGCGAGCATGCCGGACACGAGTTTCCCTTTTCCTTGGATGAAGGTCCTTCCCTGAACTATTATTTCCACAAAGAATGTTTGCTCCTCCTTTTTTTGGACCTGTGCAAAGAAAGGAAGGGAAGGCCTTATCTGGCTAAGTGGAGGACAATGCGAAGGGTACTAATATGGATCATATTGATGTCTCAGAAGCTTCTCGCAGCCGGAACGAAAGAGTGGGGATTGATCGAATGCTCGTTTCCTTTCGTTACAAACAGCCTAATGAATGCAGCAGACAGTGAATCTACGGAACACATTGGGGACGTGTCTGTTTTAATTGTAGCATAATAATTATGGCATAAAATGAAAAGAGTTAAAGTGGATGAAAGATCAAATCGCCGCAAGTAGGGGACCGAATTCACAACCTTAGAATAACGCGTCTGATGCTCTCCGTAGTGAGCTACAGTGGCGGTCTCTTTCCCATCCACTTTATTGGTCATTTATGTTTTTTGTATAATTCTGACAGTGTTAGCCAGCGCTGCTCGCTGTCATGACGGCGACTGTAGAACACTCTTCTTTTTTGCCAGCTGGCTTCACGTAGCACGTGACCTTACTATTCTTATTACCAGCTAGAAGTTCACCATTAAACCCTCGTATACTACATAATACATAAAGTCTGCCAGAACGAAACCCTCACTAATGGATGAGCGAAATAATAGGGATTCTTCAGGGGCTCGTTTTTTTTCTGTTAGATACAACCTAATGAAGACGAGAGACACAAATCCAAGGAAGATATAGGAGTCATCAATTGTATTTTTAACTGTAGCATAGTAATCATGACTTAAATGGAAAATAATTTACGTGTATGAAAAATCAACTTACCGCAGGTAGGCATCGTTATTGCGTGCTCAGCTGGGCAGGACTTGGGGCACTGTGCGAGATCAGCCCTGCTTTCGGTGGAATCGTTAATCACCGAAACGCCGCGGATTCGCGGTCTCAGTAGTCATCAACCAGTGCGGGGCACAATTTCCCGTCGTCATTTTTATTTATCGCGCGCAACGTTGATAGAACTATCTGGCAGACCTTAGGAGAACACTACAGCCTGCGGCAGGCATTTACAACCGAAGAGCACCATATAACCTGCTTCCTGTCTTTTTTCTACAAGAATACTGGAGCCGCCTGTTCGTGCCGCTTTCACAGCCACTGATAGTGTCTTACACACGTGAGTGGACATTCGAACCAGCAGAGAAAAAAGCATTCGAATTTCACCTAATGTACCACGCGTACATTTCTAGCTGAATGCAGAAAGCCGAGTTTTGTGTAAGCCTCGTCTTTTTTTTTTTTCTTAACAGCGGACCTCCTTAAGCTTGGAGTAACACCGTTTGTCGACCTCGTAAAACAGGCTAAGCGGGGGAGACCGAAGCTTAGAGAGGAGAAAAGGCGAGGATGTTTATGCACTGCGAAGGTAGGAGAGGTAGAGGAGAGTAAATACATCGTAAAGCATAGCATAGTACAGCAAAACGGCGGGAAAGGCTGGAACCCGCAAGAAAACAGTAGAATCTGCAGGAGACATTCGTGGGGAAAAAAAATTAGCGCAACTTTCACTAAGTCGCGCAGGGCTAGGTCACAGCAGAGATGGTGGGCCCCTAGCGCAGCGATCTGGCAATATACTTCTATTTGAAAAAAAAAAATGTGTTTGCTTTGCATCACTGATATAAAGATGTAAGTATGCTTCCTAGCTTTGTCATTACATATACATGATCCATTTATTACAAGACCGCAAAAATTTTAATTTAATTGCTTCGAAGCACCTTCTTAATAAAACAGATCATTATAAAGGAGGAGGTAGAACAAATACCCCGATGTAAAGTCTACATGTTTCATTCGCAGCGATAGCGGCTTCCTTATTGATAACTTTGATAAGCTCGTAATTGTTCCCAAATCGAAGTGTTCGTGACATGATAGTTTTCTTGTACTTAGAACAGTTCGGTCGTTACTCGTGTCTATCCTTTCGCGATTAATGCATAATTTTGAGTATTGCGGCCTAAAATATATATCATCGTGGATTTTCGTACAAAAAGCAAACGATTGCGTCTTGTGGGCCATTGTTACTCATTGATTATGTTGAAGTCCCATTATCAGTTGCCCTATACAAATACACATAGATGATCTAGAATATAGATTCGTACACATATATGTCTCTACCACATCTAATTTGATTTCCGCCTGACGGAAATCGCCCATGCATCGGCTGGAAGCCATGGTTTACTACAATAAGGAACTCACGCACCTCTGGGCGAACAGTACGCCCGTGAGGTACTAAAATAAAATTAAATGTTATGGGTCTCTAATATCAACCCAAAACTGTCGTGGCGGACTTCGCAGCGTGATATGATGACGCGCGACTTTCGCGCGGGTCGCAGTAAATCACAGACATGCATGGTTTGTATATACAAACGAGCCTTTCTCATACGAACACGACCCTCGCAAAAGCAATACGAAGTGTCGTTCCCGCGATGCGGATAGGTTCTGTCGTACGCCCCAATCACTCTTATCCCTAGGACTAAGGTCCTTTCTGCCCACGACAAGCTTGAAGCTCAGCCATCATACAAAGAAAGCTGTAAAGCTTTCCAACAGCAATATAGACGGGTGTTAAGGCGGGATAGCACCTAAACAACCCTTGCATTTTTTGCAGCACCTTCATCTTCCAGGTTGCCGAATTACCAGCCAGTGTGAGAAACTTACGCAAGGACATCTCAGAGATAAGTCATTTACAACACCAAGGGAGTAATTATGGTTAGTCTGATTGTGGCGTATTGAAGTCCTTTAGGTCAGTTGAGACGAACTGTGTTCAGAAAAATACACGGAAGACTTCGAGTACCGGATTCTCAACTGCGGGCGGGCAGTAAGCTGTCCCTATATGAGCCTAATGATGCCGTAAATCGACGAGCACCACTAAACGTAGTTTCCGAAGAATTGCCATACCCTGCGTTAATAAAATGGTAAGGATTTAGAATACAAGGTACTCAATCATCGGAGAGCGGTAAGCTGTCCGTCAACAATACCGACGTTATAATACAGAATATATAGAAAACGATAGAAGCACTAAGACACAGCTGTACTTCGCCTTTTTTATAACGACTGAAAGCTGTGAATGAGACACAGTAAGTGTAAGATATGAAAGAATTCAGAGTACCACAATTTACTCTGCCATCAGAGGTTTACAACCTGACCACGGCAAGGGAGCGCTGTCAGAGGCAAAGTCTCATGGGGAAAACTGCACAGTCGTGGTGTTACACAACAACCGTCGGCACGCTGGTTTTCCGACTACAAACTTCCCACATGGTTTCGCAATGCTTTTGATGTGGTGAATGACGTTCAGCCATGGAGAGCTGGAGCATCTGTAAGCAATGTTTTTTATCTTAGATTTCTGTATGAAAATTTAGATGTTATTACTTTTCTCGTTGCATGCTTGCTTAAAGGTGGAGTTTAGAAGTTCCTGCACAAATGCATCACCTTCTAAACTAGGGGTCCTAAACACGCTGCCCGCAGTTTCACAATGAATAAAGTTTTGTGACTTTGCTGAATAGTAAGTACCAGCATGATTTTCTCGCCTATTGCGATTGATAACGCTTTGTTCGGCTAAGCTACGGAGACGGGACTGGTCTCATGCATTTAGTTTCTAAGGCGTCCCATGCGGTAACTACGTGTTGAAATATCATTCTCTTACAAAAAATCTATATTTCAGGATCGGCGTCCAGATTATAGACACTGTGATATAAGTATCGATATGCATCTCGAAATTTGACATCAAATACCCTTCAGAAATTATACCTACATGAGGCGTTCTCTCAAATTGGCAACGTTAAGCGAGTTTATGAACAAGCTCGAACAAGGTGTATGAAAGAGAGTGAACAAAGAGCGGAGCGGTGGAGAGAGAGAGAGATAGAGATAAGGTTGAGGTGAGGAAGAGGCAGGGTTGCCAATGGTGGCTACTTTTCGCCAAATTGGCGAATTTGAGAAGCCCATGGCGACCTAAAATTATGAATGGCGACATGGCGAATTTTTGGCGATTTTCGGCTTAGGTCTCCACTGAGTTATGCATCCTAAGCCCAGTGTCTTCCCAACGAATGAGCGGCAACATTCTCTGTATTTTTCTTGGTTTTAGACCCCTGAGTAGAATGTGCGCATTAAGCGTCATTCGGTATGTCCGTCCCGTAACTAGTGATGCAGAACTATCGATGGTACTATCGATACTATCGATAGCTGAGTCACTATCGAACTATCGATGGTTAAAAATACCATCGATAGCGCTATCGATAGCAAAAACATTCGATGGTACAATCGATAGTACAAAATCAACAGCACGAACTCATTGCACAATAAACTTGGTTCCCCGCGCGTGGTAGATGATGGAGCCGGAGGAGCAGGCTGAAGGGCAAGAAAGTTGACATGCTTGTGTTATTCACGAGAGGGCTTTTGTCGACACATGATCATAAAGTCAAACTGTTCAGGTGTAGCGGAAAGGAAGGTGCTACATGTGCTGGAACTGCGCGGCTTAAAATTTACATTGCATTTTATTATTTCAAAATAAAAAAAATACGAACTAGGTTGTTTAATTGTGAGGTGTAACTGGCTGCTTTTGGATGTGAATTTATTGATGGACATATTCCGCCATTTTCACTGCCGAAATAATTTATCCTTTCGCCAAAAATAGCTCACAAAATAAGCGAAGCTGATAGTAGGCTATCGCAAATATTTTGGCAATTTGGCCGGCCAGCAACAGCAGCATTATTCACACCACTATCGATAGTATTGTCGCGTGGCTGTGACAGTGAAAAATGCTGCAGGAAGACTGGGAAATTCGGAGCTCTTTATTTGGGTGAACTTATGCCCAAAAAATCAAAACTCAATACACAAGTGATACGTACATGCTGCGCACTGATAGCGGCGAGAGCAGCCATCGGCCGCTGAGTAATCTGATCATCGGTGGGACGCACTGTCTTTTATATACATCAGTCATCGATCCTTGCAGCATTATCGCTGGTGCTCGCGTAAGCTCTCTAATAAGCTTGACTATTCGCGTCCGGCGAGTAATCTTAACAGAACGATCGTGAAGCTTCCCAAACATTACGGCGCGGTCTGCGTCAAACTTTGCTAGCAGTCTTTGTGGGTGAAACCCGAATGCATCAAAATAAAGCAATAAACACGCGTAGCAGTAATATCGCTAGTAATAGTAACCATGGTACTACCGATTGCACTATCGATAGTTTGTCTACACTATCGATAGTTTAAAAAAAACTATCGATGCTATCGATAGTCAATTTACCGATAGTTCTGCATCACTACCCGTAACTCGTGTGTATCTCCTCAATTCATCTAGATGCAGGAGGTAGTGGAACGTCCCCCAGCGACATTCCAGCAAAATTTAGGTCAGCGGACTGCCTTGCAAACCGCGAGGGGGCAGTGTATAACTATAAGTTTATGGCTATAGGTGCTTTAAGCTTCTCTAAAGTTCCGCTTCTGAAGGAGCTAGACGACGGGTTGGCCGCGTGCTCCGACCATTTGTTCCGCCAAAGCTCCAACTGTTCTGAATAGCTTGGCGACTTATTCACGGTTGCAGTACCCCCAACTCAGCTCGTAAAGACAGCTTTGGAATAGCGAAGAGAGGCGGATGCGCGGCTATTTGTGCAATAAACAAATATTTATTGAGGCATTTTCCACTGCTCTCGGTGAGCGTGTGCAATGAAAACAATTGGTATATAACATTTTACATTGTCTATCTGTTCATTAATAACGCATTGGATTGACACGTGTAGATATTATAAGTGACTGTATGAAAAGCTCGGTGGCGTCCGGTATCATATTAGTTCACACTGAAAATGTGTAAGACTCACTAATGATCGGTTCCTGTAAGAATTCTCTCGAGTTACCTTCAATAAACTTTTTAATCATTTTAATTCACATGAGGGCACGTAAAGCTGTCTACAAACAACGCTTTCACGGTTTTCGCTTAAGTTTTAGCACACTTTTACCCTTGAAACGACTGGACAGGGATGTTTCATTCATTCACCCTTGCGCCACCACGCACATCTTGCGGCTAGTCGGGGAAGCAGCACCATGAACTGCCATGGTGAAGCGAGCGACACGAGTGTCATTGAGAAACGTCAATATAATTTAAGGGTCTTGGATGGTACTGTATTCTACGGTGCTATACGTGAGTGGAAATTTTTATTACTAGTTATGCCGCATATATCTAGAATGGCGACTTTTTTTGGCGAAATCTGTAAAAAAATGGCGACTTTTGGCGACTTTTTGCTCGTCGTTTGGCGACATTTACTCTAAAGTCAGTGGCAACCCTGGGAAGAGGCGCCATTTCTGCAGCCTTCGTTGGGTGCGCGGCTCAGCTCTATAGTTCATTGTAACCCACCGTAGAAGCGGAGGACGACTGGAAGGCGAAAGCCAGCTTCAACTTCTGCTTTCCTTCTGCTTTGCGGACGATTTTATTGATTCGTCCGCCGCGGTGGCGTAGCGGTTACGGTGCTCGGCTGTTGATCCGAAGGTCACGGGTTCGATCCCGGCGGTAGCATTTCGATGGAGGCGAAATGCTACAGGCCCGTGTACTGTGCGATGTCAGAGCGCGTTAAAAAACACGAGATGGACAAAATTTCCGGAGCACTCCCGTAAGGCGTGCCTCATAATCATATGGTGGTTTTAGAACGTAATGGTCCGATATTATTAGATTGTACTGATTCGCCCCGCCCCCAACCCTCCGAATGCATTCGGCCCTTAAAGTGCTTGGGCTCTGCCTTCGATCGGAGGCTTCGCAAGTTTTCACCACCTCACGCGGTTTTGCAGCCCTTCCAGGTTCGGCCTCCTTTTGACCATGCGACGATTTCATGTGATGACGGCATCGTGTGATGTCCCGTTATCTGACGTCATAGTAATCTCAGATTTTTTTTTTTGCGATGTGTGACGTCATGCTGACGGCACACGATGGTGTAACCACACAATTATGGCAGTTTGCATCACTTCATGTTGACGCCGACGGTGAATTTCCGCGTCTGATGAGGCATCCAATGCCTTCACCTTACAGAGCGAACGCGCGCGCCACCCTGCTTATAGCATTATCTCATATACGATCGCGTACATCGCCGTAAGCATTTCGTCAACCGCAGTTGCTAACCGACTTCTGAGACGCCGACGCCAGAATCCTCAGTTTGTCGTTGTCGAAGCAACAGCTAAGTGTTGAAAGCGACAGGGCTCGCATGTTAGATCGTGTAGTCGGAACTCAACGTGCTCGCTGCAGCCGAGACGTGCCCGTATATGTCGCAAAAATGAAAACACGTAGACAGCTACGTTCAGATGTCGCATTAAGGAGTACCATAATCGTGGGCGATTTGTTTTGCTTGTTTTTGTTTCATGCTCTCGTGCTTATCGTTCGTAGCCGCCACCTGCGAGCAAATCGCATGCGGACGGCTGAATCTTCAGCAAGTGTTTCTCAAGGATATTGTGGTCTTTGTGGATGCCGTAGGAGAAGAAAACCGTGATATGTTGTGTTTACGCGTAGTGTACCACTTTCTTAAATGTGACTGAAACTGGCTGTACAAGCACGTAATAACCTCTCTCGAGTGCTACTTAGTGAACAGTGTAGCGTTAAGCAAAAATTCATTTGTTTACTGATATATTACGCAATAATGGCTCATTCACAGTGGGGAATCCGCCGGCCACAGCGACCGGAATTCGCGCGCCGCCAAAATTCCACATCGTTCACACCGCTTAGCAACCGCACCGCCGAAACTAGGGCGCCTAGTTGTCATCGTCCCTTCGCGCGAAGGAACGCTGGCATCGACGCGCTCTGCGTTGCGTACGCGTTTCGTTACGGCGAAGCGCATAAACAGGGAGCAGGGTCGTCGAACTGCTGGGCCTGCTGGAAAGGAACTTTCTGGCGATGCCTGACGAGGAGAAGCATGCGTTCGCCGAACAAGAAACGACGCAAGCAGTCGTGGTTGGTTGACCCTGATTTGCAAGACGCGAGAAGCTTGGTCGAGCCGAGATAATGCTACCCGTTTTGCGAGATCGCGATGGTGTATTGCGAATATGCTAATCGCTACAACACTTGGCACTTTTAGAGAGCTACAGGATGATTGCGAAAGACTTCGCTGTTGCTGCGGGCTTCGACGACTGCAATATCACAAGCACGCCGCCATTTTTCGAATGTTCTACTTGCGTTCCGATTGGTTCTCGGTGAGGGAATCCGGCGGCAGCTGCCGCAAAAATCGGTCCAGGACCGATTGACGAGGAAAAGGATTTTCTGGCGGATCTCGCTGCCGCCGAAGCGGATTCCGCGCGCTCTCGCCGCCGAATGTCTCAGTGTGAACGCGCCCTAAGTGTGGTCGCATTTGTATTCGTCAACGTCTCGCCAAAAACCTCAACGAATTATTATAAACTGACCTTGAAGGCGATGCTTTACCGCCGTGCAGGATGAGGACGGAAAGGAAGAAGAGGCAGGAATGTCAACCAGATGCGCGTCCGGTTATCTACCCTACACTGGAAGAAGGGATGAAAGGAATAAAAGAAAAAATCAGAGGGAAGAAAACACTATCAGGTTAGATGTGCGCCTGTCATTCACACGCCTACAAGCGATTGTTTAAGCCGGTCGATTTTAAAAACAGTAAGAATGTCCGCGTCGCTTGCTGGCCTGCGACGCGTAGGGCCACGACCCGAGAATCTTCTCTTCTGAAAACTGTCTGTCTTCTAGTTCATCGCAATGCGTAAGACGTTGCGTTCGCTCACAAAGCGAGCAGAGGAACACAGCAGATGTCCAATCGTTTCGTGACCGTTGCACGGGTCACATCTGGAAGTGTCTGCAATTTCTATAGAAAAGAGTACGCCTCTGTGAAAGCCACTCCTAAGCAGAGGCGGCACAGAACGACATCAACAGAAGTGGAGCTTGCCGGCCACGTGCTACTATTCTTCACATCGCGTAAGCTCGGCCTTAAAAGTGGGAATTCTTCCGCAACTCTAAGGCATCCCTTCAGAGTCTGCTGTCACCATTACGATAAAGGGTGCACGAGAAGTTAGTGTATGACATGAGAGAAGTCCTTCAGCAAGCTTTGTCGAAGGGGCATGTCATTATGTTCGATGGCTCTAGGGACATTTTGGCATGGTCGTTAACGACCTCATTGATGATGCCACCCACGCCACTCACGCGATGACGCCCAGACAGCCCTAATACCTTCGTCAAGAACAGACGCAAAGGCCTTCGCTCGTTGGCTGACGCAGAGGTCGCGAACTTGGTTGAGCGACCCCAGTGTCTGGAACCGTCGCCTACATAAACTAGACCCATCGAGGAAGCTGCAAATTTCATCGCACCTCTCCCGCCGTGACGCAACCTTACCGCCGTGCAAAAAGCGAGAATAACCGCACCCTTATTTTTGAAGAGAATTTTCTAGGAGTGGCGCTGGAAAAGGCAAATTAGCACTATTTATCTTTTGCAAGCAACCAAGTAACTATCCTTGGTTTCATATTGAACGGCGAATTTCGACGATTGTTTATGCACTTCGGGCTCCTGCATTGCAAAGTATCGCATACAACATCTCTTTGTAGAAACCACGTATTTGCAAGGCAGATGGGAAGACGGATTCGTTCTTCTTTTGTCACACACTAAGCAAGTAACAAACGTAATGTCACATTCAAAGGTAATCACTCCAGAATGCGGTTTATGTGCTTACGTGCGAAATGCTTGGTTCGCTGCTTTCACAGAAAAGCTGCTTTCTGCGCGACGTGCTCTCAGTGACGAATAACATATCGATATTCTAACTAGCATATTTCTTTGAGTCTCGAGGCGTGATGAGTGTATACTTAAAAATAGACACAAACATCCGGAACCTTGAGCAGAACATTCTCATCGAAAATGGCAAGTCCGTCATGTCAACACCATTCTTGTCATGACAGGCAGTTTTAAATGAAAGCTTTTCATGCAAACGTAAACGTTATATTGTATAGTATGCAGAGCTATTAAAGCTACCACGACGGTTCATTGACGTATGCATCGTGTCAAATATGTCATTCGCGTCATTATCCTGCATGCATTTCACGTCATTCATGACTCGATCTGTAAGCAATGTCCTTCAAACATAGACGTAAAGAGATACCTATTCTGGTGCGTAACAAGGCAAGTTAACGGCCACTGCCTCAACCCGATGACAACTTGTGATCTATATCATAACGTACGCGATACCTATGTCATTCCATTAACGTTATTACATGTCACGTTAGGACGTCACGGCGGTACAGTGATTCCGGTGTTCGGCACCTGGCCCCAAATTCACAGGTTCGATACTAGCCGCGGCGGTAGCATTTCAATGAAGGAGAAGCGTAAGAGCACCGTGTGAAAACGACCCGAGATGGTCGAAATTTCCGGATACCTTCCCTATGGCGTGCCTCATAATCATATCGTGGCTCTGTCATGTAAAACCCAGGAAATTATTTAATACTGTTATCATATTTGTCGTAAACTCTTGTGATATCATGCGAAATTCGGTATATACAAAGGTGCCGAAACGACCATGCAGGTGGAGCAACGGATGGATGGATGGATGGATGGATGGATGGATGGATGGATGGATGGATGGATGGATGGATGGATGGATGGAAGGATGGTCGCGTAGATCGATGGATGGATAAAAACGGTGGAGGGATGGTTGGTTCCCTAAAATATGGGAAATATGGTCGTAACCTCAAACGAATTTGATTTAAAGAACTACGTACTCTGGTTGAATTGTATTCAGTTGTAAGTTGTAAAGAAAGCCATTATTGTACGCCTTGTACGAGTGCTTAAATTTTATTCAGGTATGAGACTTTCGAATCGCTGAGACACGGTGACGGTGCGATGTCACTATGACATGCAAGCTGTCCCTCAGTAGTAGCTGTTGTAAGACCACAAAGTCTTTTGGTATCTATTTAGAGCATTTCGTACGTTACGGCGCTGGTGAGCTTTCCGCAGATTACAGTGTAAGACACCGTCTTGAGAAAGATTTATTATACAGCATACTATTAATATCAACAATATCTTAAAGCATAACAGACATTGGGTATAGAGAAAAAAGTCACAGTTCCGCCGCAAGGGCGAAGCAATGAATGCGATAGCAAGAAAAGCGGCCCGTGCTGGACGCGCTGCTACGCTCTACCCCCCGGCAGCAACTACCGCGCGAGCAGACAGCGGAAGGGCGAGGTTCTCTCTGCGCAAAATATTAGAAGAAGCGAGCGAGCTGGCCGACGACTTTTGAATGCGCCCGTTGCGCTCCTCGCGCCATCTCGTTGGTATTGAAGAAACGCTCATAAGCGCCTGCCATCTCTCAGTCCTGCCAGCGGTAAAGGGTGTGTATATAACGCTCGCCGTTAGCTACGTGAGAGATGTGCGCTTTGTGGTGCAGTGGTTCGCGCCACGCGCTGCGGAGGGAGATGTCGCTGGTTCGACTCGGCGCTTCAGAAGCATTTTTCTGAATTACCTTTATTGGACTATTATATACATGTACATAATTATACATATACAATGCATGGCGGCGGCGGCAAAAACCAACCTAGACTGTCCATATAATTACTATCGCAATAAAAGCCACTAATGAAAGCACGAAGCTGCCCTTATAACACCAGTGTGTAGAAGATTATTCATAATATTAACAATTCAACGTGTTGGGAACAGTGCATTTAGAAACAAAAAGTCAGTTTCACAGCAACCGCGATGCAATGATTGCGATAGCAGCAAATTGTAATATCATACGAAGTAAGGCTGGCAGCTAACTTCTTTTATCGTCCCACCCGGCGTAAGTCAATAAAACGCCGGCGTACGAAAACGCCGCCGCTGGAGCCAGCGAAGCGACCTTCTGTCACTTCATCGCCAATCGAGCGCTTAGAACGTCACGTGCAAGGGTATGAGCCCTCTGTTGATCTCTATTCAGATAGTGAGCGCGATCTCGTTTATACGTTGCTCGACCACATGCGGTCGAGCAAAGAGCGGAGTCCGCAGGAGCCGCGCAGTCGCCGGTGCACGGTCTTGCAGCCAGTGGTTAACACACTAGCCATCGGAGCGTGGGGGCATTTTAACACTGTGGCGTTAAAGAACTCGTTTAGCACAAATTCCGCGTCGGCGTCTTTTGTTGCGAGCGGAAAATCTGTGTTATCCGTAATCTAAAGTGCCACATATACGCAAATAAGGAAATAAAAAAAAATCTTCGATTCCAGTGGAATCAGTCCCAGGAGCTCCGCGCCGGTGCTTGTAACTCGATGAAAAAAAAAAAAAAAAGCCCATACAAATGTAAGAAGTTCTTTTAAGAAATAAGTGGCGAGGAGGAGGAATCACCTTTAAGAAGGGTAGTGACGGCGAGAAACCACTCCGCTTTGAACTCGGAGTGGTGAGGGGCCCTTTAAGGATCACTAACTGCAAAGTGCGCAAGTATGATTAATAATCATTTTCAGCAACAGATTCATCAAAGCACTCAGCTACGCAGGGGCGTGTGTGGCCTTACGGACGCGTTGTGGGTAAATCGCGAATTCCCAAAAGGAAGAATTATGCAGTAGTGGACACCTCGCGACTGTATTTGCAGTAGGCATTCCAGAATAGTTTGAAGCGACCAATTTTACGCGCACAGACGTTTATTTCCTTGCAGCACGGTTGAGGTGTCCACCGAGAAGCGAGTCCAGGCTAGCGATTGAGAAGGCGATGCGAACTGGGCCCGATTACGCTATCGCATTCTACTCTTGACGGCGAAGCACAAGCGTCCTCCAAGTTTTCTTGAAGCCCTATTTTCGGCACGAAACCGGATTTGGTTAATGCATTTATTAAATGCAAAGCATTTGTTAGCCACCCGAAGGTACTTTTGACTGTTTCAATCTATCTCTATATCTTTCTATTTATCTATCCAGCCGCCTACGTCTGGGCGCTATCTTGGTCGTCTCGTTAACTTGGTATAAATAAAAAGATCACTGCCATATCCACGAAGTGAATGATGTTAGAGGAGCTTGCTCGGAGATGATCGGGTAACCCGCGAGTCCTCCGTACACATTCCTCTACCATCATATATAGACGTGACAACGTTGTTATATATACATTAGCCCTCTTCGCTTCGGCCCCCCGGGCTCTCACTGCAGGGTCTTGGCGGCGAGCCCGAGCTGGTGCTGCGTTGCGAGCCCGCCGCGCTGCTGCCTTGTCTGGGGTGTTCATGCTGCGGAGTGGCAACGAAGAGTGTTCACTGAGTGAGTTCCCGGCGAAGAGAAAGGAAGCGCGCCAAAGGCGAGCGCCAAACGAGAGGCGCGGCCCTGTTCGCTGAGGGAGCTCCCGGCTAAGAGAAAGGAAGCGTGCCAAACGAGAGGCGAGGCCCTCCTGTCTAACTAGCGCATGCTCCTACTTGAAACCACCGGAGAGAGCGCCGCTGCGCTTATGGCGGGACGAATGAGAGTTGGTGTACACGCCGCCGACAACGGAAAAGGCGCGAGCATAAGGAGGAAGCTCCTAAAATTATCACAGGGGGACGTTAGTGTATGACGAACACAATTCACAGATCACAAATTGAATATCATGGCATGATTGTCACGTACGTCATGAAACCCTTTCCCTCAATCACGTGTGACAGATACACGCCTGTCCCGGACCGTGGAATCCGTGTAGGTACCACACATGATTTACTGTCCATTACACACACCAACGGCAAGAAAAGGCTTTGGAACTGTTCAGACGATAGCGTTAAGAAGCCCGCGTCACACAAAAATATGATAGATGCAAATAATAAAAATCACGGTTCCAGCCGGAATCAAACCCAGGCATTCTGCGTAGCAGCCAAGTGTCCCACCACAGAGCCACATCAGTATTTGAAACTGCTGTGTAAAGAGACCCTACAAAGCAGTCATCTCAGGGCAACACCGTGTGGTTGCAGTGCTGCCTAACCACTTTGATAACAATGTAACAAACACTGCATATCTACTTCAGTGACGCAGTAAGCTACAGTCAAGCGTTCGTCGACCCGGGAGGAATACGCCGACGACAGCTACTCATGATACGCCCATTACCGCACCGTAGCATGCACTTCGATTCGATAAAGCTAACTTAGGTGCTTTAACGTGTGTAGGAATCTTACATTTGATCATGAGCTACCCCTCAGGTGCCAGTGAACTCTGCGAGCCCAGTTAGTCCTGGATATGCCAACAACTACTCAATTTACACAAAGACGTATATCTAGGTTGTAATGCTTCTCTGCTATAAAAGAAAGAAATGCGACATGGGGAGCTACTCGCAGACTGCTTCGCATGAAATTGATTCCCACAATGCGTGGGATTTGCCGAATGTCTTACTGGTTTTGGGACGTAAAACCCCAGATATTATTATTATGCCGAATCTCTTACAGCGAAGCAGTAAACCTCTACCCTCCAACGGTTTCTTCTCCGTGGGCAAAAAAAAAAAAAACGCATCGGCATAAACGCGAGGGCTAGGACACTCCGTTTCAAGGGTGCAGATTCTAAATTTATTAGACGTTCTCGTATATGCGGTCCTCCTATGCGCTCAGAGTAAGCGACAAAGGCACAATGATATCAACCGTCTCAATGGTGCAGATTCTAAATTTATTGGACGTTATTCTCCAGAGTCGGCTCTGCAAGTTCAACAACATTCGCTTCAGCCTACAGGCCTTAGAACGACTCCCGGATGAAGGGGAGATAAAGTAAGACGACGTCGAATCTGCAAAATCAGACGGATTTCCCGGTCATCGCTCCCGGTGAACGTCAGACGCCAATCTCACCTTTGTACGATTCTAATGCGGAAGATCACTCAAGCGACGTCGCATTGGGTAATCGTTGTGGGCGTCCTTGCAGTTTCGTTGGGGCAGCAATTTTGTTCTTTATATGGGTGATCACCACACTGTTCTCTCTTTGCGTCGGCATAGAAATGCTTGCGCAAATAAACAGAAATGATTCATAGTACTTTCAAGTCTTCTATAGGAGAGATGCATGTTTAGATAGGCGATTGTTAAGGAAGATACATTCCTATGCACATTGCCAATGGAGCCAAATCTTCATCACATAATTGCGAAATGGTGGTGTTGCAAAACCACCATAGGGATTGCGGCTTCTGCACTAAGAATTTTATCGAGTTCCATGCAGTACTTTCGCATTAATAAAGGAGGATCAGCCACGAAGAGTACAAGATACTTCAGTCCGTACTTTTATCATATATCAGGGGTGGGACCGCTCAGATACTTGTTGGGGCTTTTTATAGAGCGGGGAAAAAGCGTTTCGAGCAGGAAAACCGTTTTCTAGCAGCTAGTGAAATATAGTTTCAAGGAGCTTGCAGTCCCAAGAAATGCGCGTGCCGCCAGGCCGCATGCGGCGAAGCCAAGCCACTCTTGGGGTCTTGCGCTCGTGTTGACCCAAGGCCCAAAAATCGAAAACCAGCGTGGGTATCCAAGGCGTCTTGGGTCGCCAGCGAGACGAAACAGACGCAGCGCGGGCAACGACGCAGTATGGCCCGCGTCTGGCATAATTTTAATTTTTTCCACTCGTGGCGCGCCAAGCGTTTCACCCAACGCGGCCTGTGTTTGACCCAGTTCTCGAACTCTGCTGGTCCTCCGAACGCAAGAGCAGCCTACACAACGCAGCTTGGGGGCCCGGTGTCTTGGGACCCCGACTCTGAAGCTCTCGATTAAGGCAGCATCGCACTAGTGGTGCCAAGCCTGGAGGAGGTGCAGAGCTGGGTGGCCTGCCTTATGTTTCTCGTTATTTTTTAGATGTGAAGCATCTTATGGCGGAGTTCAATCCGGTGGTGATGGTGGTGTGCGGCGTGACCACCCTTACTGCGCATGCGCAAACCCACTCCACTTCCCCTCTTCACTCCCCTCCCCCTTCCCCCTCTCCACATCACCTCTCCCCTTTCCTTTCCCCCTTCCCTTTCCCCTTCCCTTTCCCTCTCCCATCGCCCTCTCCTTTCCCCCTCTACACTTCCCCTCTCCCCTTTCCCCCTCACCACTCCACCTCCAGAACGCGGGCTCTACATGCCGAAACACTGCTTCGCATCGCCTCATGGTCCCCTTTAGCGGGAGGTGTGATTTTTTCTTCTTCTTCCGCTTTTTCAATCGCTTTTTTCTGTTCTGTTTTTTTAAATCTCTTTTTCTATTTGTTTATTTTCTATTTCTGTCTTTTCTCTCACTCCATTTTTATTTTTTTCTCCATCTTTCGTTCCTTCTTTCTCTTGCGTTTATTTATCTCTCCATCGTAATTTCTCGCTTCCTCTTTCTTCGTGTATTTTTCTCTCTCTTTATATTTCTTTCTCTTTCTTTTTTTGGTTGTTTCTCTACATCTCTTTCTTTTTCTTTCTGTTTTGCGCTGTCTTTTTTCTGTCTTTTTTGTGTCTGATGATTTCTATATCTTTCTGTCTCCGTCTATTTCTTTCTCTGTCTTTCTATCTGTATACGTCTTTCTTCCCTTTTCTCTCTCTATTTCTGCGCCGCCACGGTGGTGACTGGTCTAGTGGTTATGGCGCTCGGCTGCTGACCCGAAGGTCGCGGGATCGAATCCCGGCCGCGGCGGCCGCATTTTCGATGGAGGCGAAGATGTTTGAGGCCCGTGTACTTAGATTTAGGTGCACGCTAAAGAACCCCAGGTGTTCGAAATTTCCTGAGCCCGCCAGTACGGCGTCTCTCATGATCATATAGTGGTTTTGAGACGGTAAACCCCAGATATTATTATTATTATTAGCATTATTATTAATATTATTAGATGTGAAGCGGAGTTCGATCCGGTGGTGGTGGTATGCGGCGTGACCACCCTTACTGCGCATGCGCAAACGCTCTCCACTTCCCCTCTCCCCTCTCCACTTCCTCTATCCCCTCCCACTCTCTACTTCCCCTCTCCCCTTCCCTTCCCCCTTTCTCCTTCCCTCTTCTCCCCTCCCATTTCCCCCACCACCACTCCCCTTCTGAAACGCGGGCTCTACATGCCGAAACACTGCTTCGCATCGCCTCATGGTCCCCTTTAGCGGGAGATGGTGTGATTTTTTATTATTATTATTATTATTATTACTATCATCATCATCATCTCTCTATTTCTTTTTATCGCTTTCTCTCTCTCTCTCTCAGTCTCTTTCTCCGCACTCGATCTCTCGACCATCATAGTTATTGCATCTCACGCCGGTGAAATCGGCGCACGTGCACTGGTAGCGAAGCAGAATATAAAAAAAAGCGCATGCAAGTCCGCTCGGCTCAAACAGCTCCGCTGTTAAAAATGACCAACGTTCAACTTTTCTATCCCTTTCAGTCACGGTGTGTACAATTGTACACATCAACTTCGAAGTCGCATCACGCACCGCGTGCTTCTTCAAATGACCTGAAACTTAGTGTGCACATTCGTGCAGGCTTCCTGAGTGGACAACTAGCGCTTATTTAACTTCATTGTGCTGTATATTGCTGCAGATGATCACTTCGGTAGAGACACTACCATGTTCGACGATCGTTCGACGTGCGAGGTTCCAGGACCAACGTCAAGAGTATTTTTTTTCTTCGCTCGAGAAGCATACAAAAAAAAAACAAACTGTGCATGCATTTTGGGCCTAATAGTTGATTCCTTTTATGCAAAGATTGAAGCTGACTGATTGCAGAATAATTAGATATTCAATGACACGCTAAATAGCAATAATTACTGTAACTCACACAAAACAACACATTCCTTCATTTTATTTCTTCGAATGTATTACTGAGTGCCTTGAAATCATGCCATGGAAATTTGATGCATTTCCAGACAGTGCATCATAATTCGTGACTGAAAGGACTATACCTAGTTATCACAAGCGAGCGGCATGTTTGTGTGTGCAAATAGTATGCACACAGCGTTTCATTAAAGTTAGGCTTATTCTTATCTTCGTGACTGTTCTTCGTGTTGCTGAACGATCGCGGCGCTGCGGTAGCTTCGACATTGCTAATGTCCCTGTCGAATCAGTAACCACTTATAAATACCTTGGAGTCACCCTATCCTACAATTTGTCCTGGAACACCCACATTGCTAAAATCACATCATCAGCTAACAAAACTTTGGGCTTCTTAAAACGTCATTTACGCAATGCTCCGAGTCATGTAAAACTACTTGCTCATACATCATTAGTCAGATCAAAGTTAGAATATGCATCTCCCATCTGGAACCCGCCTGAAGTTGGTCTCACAAATTCTCTAGAAACTATTCAAAATCGTGCAGCTAGATTCATTCATGCTTCGTACTCATACGACATCAGTGTTACATCCCTCAAAGCAGAGTGCAACTTATCATCTTTGTCTTATCGCCGACGCATTGCAACCCTCTCATTATTTCACAAGTTTTTTCACTCGCCCCTTCATCGCCCTCCTTACATTATCCCCGCAGCTCACATATCTCATCGCACCGGCCATGCACTACCAGTTTTTCGCCCACGTGCCCGTACTAAAACATTTTCTGCTTCTTTTTTTCTCAGAGCAGCTAAAGACTGGAACGGCCTTTCCCACGACGTCGCCACAATCACCTGCCCATCAAGTTTCATGCATAACATTTCAAATGTAACTTCACATTGATCATTGTGACTAAGCAACTGATTGTATATTTACCCACCCCTTATGTAATACCCTTTCGGGGGTCTTTAAGGAAATAAAAATGAATGAATGAATGAATGAATGAATGAATGAATGAATGAATGAATGAATGAATGAATGAATGAATGAATGAAAAAAAGACTTGCGCGCTTGGTAACCTTATTTACGACGTGCCATCCTGGCCTCTCTTTAGCACGGTGTTTCAGCAGGAACTTCAGCGGTGTTTCAGCAGCCGTGTAGCTATATGCGCAGGATGACTGCATTCCGCCTGTCGCTTGCATTGAAGCGCTCGAAGAGACGGCCCAGTCGGCGCGCTAAACATCGCAAGACAGAGCAGTGAGCGACCAATCACCGGCGAAGCAGCCGTTAAACCTTCGCCTTGTCACGTGGTGCGAGGCTCCGAGCGAGCGCAGCTGCGACGCCTCTCCACATCGGATCACGTGATGTGATGCCACGCCTGCCACACTTGCATCCCGGCGGCTTAAGGTCTTGCGACGCTATCAATGATCTAAAAAGACATAGCGTAGTAGAGCGTTCCTTTAAAAAAAAAAAAGAAGAAAAGCAGTAGAACCCACTTACCTATGGAATACCACTGGAACAAAGAGCTGTTAGAGAACTATTCTTTGACAGATAGGGTAGATAATGTTACATGTAAGAGTTATTCAAATGGCAAAGTTACTATTATTATTGGTGATACTGATGTCTCTCATAAGCTTGTCGCAGCCTGTACGAAAGAGGGGGGTTTGATTGACGGCTCGTTTCTTTTTGTTAGACATTACCTAATTAGACCAATAGTCAATGAAACCAAACAAGGTATATGGGACGTTATTTGTATGTTTTAACTGCGATGTAGTAATCACGACAAAAACGGAAATAAATTAAGTTGCATAAAAAATCAGCATGCTGCAGGCAGGACGGCGTCGTTGCATGCTCGGCTGGTCAGAACTTGAAGCACTGTGCCAGATCAGCCATACCCTCAATGCAATTGTTATTCACCCCAACGTCTCCGATTCGCGTTGTTTTGTCTCGGTGATAAAGCACTGCGGTGGACATTGTGCCATTATTGTTCTTATTTATGGTGCGTAACGTTTACAGAACTGTAGGGGAGCCCACAAGGAAACACTACAATCGGCAGCAGGCATTTCGTGGGCAATACTATGACCACTGAAGAGGAAATAGGCCCTACTAGCACTGAAGAGGACCATATAATCAGCGTGCTGTCCAGCAAGCAGAACTTTTTTTTTGTTTACAAGAAGGTTGGAACAGCCAGCTCGCGCCGCTTTTACGGCCACTGTGATGGTGACTTACACACGTGTGTGGACATTTGAACCAGCACAGAAAAAAACATTCGAATTAGAGCACTGCACGGGCCGTGATTTTCGGCCCGGGCCCGGCCCGGGCCCGGACCTCGTTCAAGTTTACCCGCCCGAGCCCGGCCCGGTGATTCAATACGCGACCCGAACCCGGCCCGAACCCGAGAAAAAATTTCGCCTACCCGGCCCGGCCCGGCCCGACGGCAGATCAGGCCCGACAGAGGCCCGAGAGCCAATAATATAGGTGGTGTTGCCAGAACATAGAATCTACAGCAAGGTGTTTTAGGTAGCAAATATCTACTCTTTGTTGGCGAATATTTCGCTAACAATTCTATTTTAACCTACGGTAATTTCGTGTAAAAAGGGGCTCACGGTAGAAAGCGTTGAGTGGAAGTACTGGGTACAATGAACGTTTGTTCGGCAATGGTATACTATAACATTTTTTTTCTTGCTAATGCAATATGGATCATCAAAAGCGTTTTGTAGCAGATATAGTAGCACGGAAAGTGATTTGTAGCATGAGTTCGGTTTCGATAAGAATTGCAATAAAAAGAGAGGAGACAGAGAACACAACGCCTTATTGCGCTCTTTACTGAAACATAAAACACGCTCTAACGACAAAGCCAATCGAGCACCCTTTCGGATATGTAACACCTGTCTTCAGCATTGCAGCACCTTGCCACAGCAAGATGGAGGAAGAAAGCCAAGTTTATTACCTTGCTGTATGTACACTAATCTAGATAAAAAGAACAAACCATGTGCACCACGTGTACTTTTAGAAATACGTATAGGCAGCCGAAAGGACGAAAAAATATTTGTGGTGGCATTCTTTTCATATATCATATATATTTCATATATCACCAGGGCTATATAGAGTCCACAAGTCTTTTGTGGCATATTTTATAGTTAATTTCTTCACGTGTTATTGTTCAAAAAATCAAACTATCTAGTGATTCCGGCTTTAAGCACGCCATCCACCGTTGTATCACATATCCTGTCGCGCTAAAGTTTCTTGCACTGCATGCGCTAGCCGCAGGGGTGCACATCTGCCTTGCGAAATGTGAAGGCGTCGGCAGTCGTTCTTAACTTCCACCACTGGAACAAATTTAGGATGTCTTTGTGGACATCTGCAGAATGAATGTAGCTGTGCAGCTTATCCCTTCATTTCTATCGTTCCCGAACGTCGTCACACTCTTCAGTATCACTTATAGAACTCCTCTTTGAGCGCCTCTGCTTGCAGTTTTCAGCAGTGTATGTTATGCACGGCTTGCACTGCGCTCTTCTTTTCTTCCGTATCATAATACTCTATGCCTTCCTAACGATGTTGTACTGGTAGAAGGTGACCACTGCACTACGCGGGTAGGACTGGCAAGAGGTCGACGAAGCTATTTCGATCTATTTTTGGTGTTCGTTACAGTCTGGTAATAAAGGCGCGAGTAAGCTTCTCGACGCTTACTCGTTGGATGCCTATGGTTCGAGCTGAAGGGACATCACCCGGCACGGAATTCGTAATTGTCTTTTTTCAAGCCTGATATTTCGTCAAGCGAATATATTTCGCCTCACGCCTTATGCTGTTTGAACCTATGCCATTCCTGCACATTCCAACGGTGTTGTGGCAGTGTCATATAGTTCTCACACTATACCTGTATAGCGCAGGGGACCCAAAGACGCAACTTGTGGGCCTCTCCCTAAGGCCCGCGGCCCGCACATGACTGTCTTCGTCCGAATTTTTCATTTTCTTTATAAGTATGTACTTAAGCTACACAGCCATGAGAAGTCTGAGGCTTTTTTGTCGTGAGGCAACCCCTGCGGCCACCATGTGTTGATACCTAACCGTGAAACAAAACTCTATATTTCAAAATCGGCGTCCTGATTTTAGTCATGTTGAAGATAGGTATCGATATGTTGTTGGAATTCTGCCGCCAAATACCCTTCAAACGACCTATATGTCACATATGGGAAAGCTCTTCTTTTAAATGGCAACGTTAGCTGACATTTGGTACGACCTAGCTCCTCTAAACCCCCCCCCCCCTCCCCCGCGCTTTTTAAGCTGCGTTACTGTTCTGGCCCTTGCCGGAGTAAATTTTCGTGAATGCGGCCCATTAGCTGAGGTGGGTTTGAGACACCTGATATAGCGAAAAAAGGCGAAAGTTCAAATATTAACAAATTGGGCACACCAAACAGGCTGTGCACGTCTATATCGCGTCACATGACCACTCGGGGCCGTGACGAAGCCGCGGAAAAAGAATGTCTCTGTATAGGAATTGTATGCAACGAGATTGTGTGCAGTCCTTTCGTTTTAGTGGAGGGCTGGAAACTTCAAAAACGTTTCTTCGCTATGGAGCTCTATGATCGCTCTTGCGATAAGTTACAGGTATATATTTATTATATCACATTTATTACTGTGATTACAGAATAACATTTGGGATATAAAATCATAACGAATGCAAATAAAGCACAGAATAACGACATCTTAACTATATCAGCGCTTGGTATATCTTCTTTTAGCTCGCCCGTTTAAGATAAATCAAGTAGCCCCATATGCAAGGAGCAAAAGAAGTTCAGTACTTGTCTCTAATAAAATTTCTCTAAACAACTTGCCCCACATAAAAAAAGCGTTTTTTTCGAGAGAAAATGTGAAACATATATGTACGTATGCACAACGTATGTGGAACAAACATGAAGGGGCACTGGAAAGAAAAACAATTTCTCTATTATCAGTAAATTACTCTTTAGCAATTCCTAAATCACCGCGTTTGCCGGTACAAGAGTCTTGGTAAGTGAGAAAACGCGCAAAAAGGTAAATGCGGGTGGCGACGCCCGCTTTAAGTTCGCGCGCAGCAGACACCGTGACATCTTATATTCTGACGGCGTCTAATGGGGTCTACGGAGTTCCTAATCACTAAAAATGAAGTACGTTGACCTCTGAGGGGGCCATAGACTTAACATACCAAGTTTCAGCAAATTTTATAGAGCCAATGTCCCCAAATACGACAAATACAGTTTGAAATTCCTGGCGTCAGGCTCGGATATTTCGGCGCGAAATTAAAAAAAATAGAATTTTGACCTTGATTTTCTCGTCTGATAATAAAATTACCATGGTGAAATGTATGACATTCGAGTTCTTAGAGTACACTTTATCAGTCTAAACCGATTCAGTGCTTCACTATAGTGTTCATTTAAGAACCCAGCAAAGTCGAAGCCCGGCCCGACCCGAGCCCGCGACCTCAAACCCGGGCCCGGCCCTAAGCCCGGAGCTTCAGGCCCGAGCCCGGCCCGGGCCCGCCGTGAGAACTACTTTACCCGGCCCGGCCCGGCCCACGGGCCGGGCCGGGCCCGGGTTTTCGGGTAAGCCCGAGCCCGTGCAGTGCTCTAATTCGAATTCCACTCAAGGTGCGCCGCTTACATCACTGGCTGTAGGCACAAAGCGAAGTTTTATGCGTGGGACTTAGCTTAGGAGAGAAGTAAGGCTCGTCTCTTTTATTGCTGTTTTTTCAGCCTGTCTGTCTTTGGTCTTTTCAGGTATTCGTTCCTTACGTTCTCCACATCTGTGGAGAACGGATGACTCGCTTGCGATTGGTAGGTGCCGCGTCGTGTTTACGCTCGCCGACCACATGTAAACTCAGCATTTGTGATTCGCGTCAAGGACGCATTTCTTTCCAGATAGCTTCAATGCACGAGAGCTGTGTAGAGCGAAACTAATCTAGTGAGGAGAAGCACAAGGCTGATCCCTCCGTCATAGGAATAGGCATAACACGAAAGTTAAATATGTCTGCACAGAAGTAGCGCTTTTTGTGTAGTTATATATGAAAGTTTGTACAATGTCTGTTGGCTTTTGGCAGCTGTATCACCGTTTGACGTGGACGCACCCACGTTGATACCTAGTAGCATATCTCCATCCCGACGACTAACGCCCATGATCATGACTAACGCCCATGAGCATATATACCTGGAGTGGGATAGGTTTCAAACAGGAGAAAGTGCCTCAGAGCAGGCTGGCCGTTTCGATAGGGGACCTATCTTTGTCAAAGGCGCCTTGTCATCCCTGGCGTGTTAGTTTTAAAGGGTTAGTGATGACGTCATGAGCAACTAACACGCCAGGGACGACAAGGCGCCTTTGACAAAGATAGGTCCCCTATCGGAACGTCGGCCAGCCTGCTCTGAGGCACTTTCTCCTGTTTGAAACCTATCCCACTTCGTGTATCCATCTGTCGGCTCCCTTTTTTTTGACCTTGGACTAACATATACCTGGACACAGCATATGGTGAATCTCGCGCAAAGATGGCATCAAGAAGCATATAATGAGCAATGGCCCTCCACATGCACTCCTTCAAGGCGAAGCCAATTGAGGAGAGAAACGGCAAAGTGTGCGCTCGCTAGTAATAGCGTAACCTCGCCCAGGATCATGCATAAACTACCACGCTGTGCTTCACAAACGTGGGAAGTAGAGGTTCGTAGCTTCAGCCGTGAACGCGCGAAGGCCTTCCGCTTGCATGTGTCTCGCTCAACCAAGGCGCGACATTCGTCTGTGGATGTTGTTGCCTTTCTGAGGCGCTTATTGTAGCAGTTCTAGTACTTCGTGCTATCGCTACACTATCGCACTCGAAGCAGTAGGCGACGGAGAAACTCCGCTGGTTCATTTAGAAACTGCAATACTCTGACAACGAGCCGTCACACAATAACAGGACGCGAAAGGCAAAGCTCGTTACTTAAAGTCTAGGGCACATCCTCAATACCAGCGCGGCCAGCCTTCCTTCGATGGCGTCGAGGCTTCCGAACTCGAGCTGCGTCGTCACCGAATTGCTCCCTATCGGCGCTCGGCAACGTCATGAAGCAGCACTTCACCGTTCTTAGATGGTGACACCGCCTCGCAAACCAAGAGCACCGCGCGGGAGAGAATGTGTGAGAGATATAAGGCGCTTTTGTGGAGCGTCGTACGTGTCGTGTGTGACGCAGTGGGTAGGGCGCTTAGCACCTATCGTCGTCGACCGAGAGGTCGTTTGTTGGATTCGCAGGTGATTCGCCTCAATGAAACTTTTTCTTCTAGTTTTCTTTGCCACCCTTCAGTGTATTTTTATTAACGTAATATCCGTGATGGAAATACCTCAATGAAGTCTCGGTAGGCCTCGGCATAAAACACTTTCGTGTTAAAAATTCATCCATCACATTTCTGATCCATTAATTCTACAAACCCGCCTATTTGGAAACATTTGTCAAAGGTGTGCTTGCTTGATTTATCGAGTTTAACGTCTTACAGCGAGAGGTCGCTGTGAGCGCTCGGTGGTGACGCACGCGCGCCATATCGGCTCCGTGGATTTTCTTCAATTTCTGCGGGCCACCACCACCGTACCCCTCAAATCCGGGTTTAACATCCTAAAGCGACTCAGACCACGAGGCACGTCGTAGTGGAGAGCACCTGATAACTTCGACTACCTTGGTTTCATTAACGCGCTCTGACACCACAAGGTACACCGGCCTCTAACACTTCGCCTCCATTGCAATTTGACCGTCGCGGTCAGTGTCAATCGAGCTTCTTTACGGTGAGCAGCCGAGCCGCTGTACCCTCTGGGCCACCTCGACAGCTTTTGCGCAACGAAGCCGCAATGTACACGGGTCTCTAGCATTTCACTTGTATCGAAATGGTACCGTCACAGTCGGCGTCAAACGAGCTTCTTTAAGGTCAGTTTCTGAGCCAATGTAACCTCTGGGCCACCTCAACACCCTTTGCGCAACGGAAAGCTGTCTCGTGGCCAGGATTCATAGTAATTGGCGCAATTTGTCGAGGCAGACACTGAACATAATTGCTCGTTTGCGGGAAACATGTATTACAAATGCTGAAGGGCGGAGCATTCGTTGCCTAAGAGTGTAGGACAATTTAAAAAAAAACACTTACATAGCTTAGCACAGCAGTTAGTAAATCCGACGTTTCTGGTAATGGTCTGCTATTGGGCTTTCAGATTCCTGAAAGGGAGTAACTAGTCAAATAAGCGTCACGTTCATTCCACTGATACAAAGGTAAACGGAAGAGTAGTCGTGATGTTTTTGCAACAGGAGCCGCCTTTTACCTGTCTGTTAGTAAAAATGTTCAATAAACGAAAGCTAATGCATTGTTTCGACTACTTTGAGTACGGATGTACTCTGTATTAAGAAAGGATGTGAATGTTATGAGGGCGCAGACCAGTTGGCTGTGGCGACTAGTGCATGCAAATGCATAAGTGTTCATCGCAAAAGCAAACATCTGCCAAGAAGAGTTCGAGTAGTTTCGCTACATACTGATGGACCTCCGCATAATGGCCATGGCTATAATGCATCAGTAAGTCGGTATGTAGGATCTGAATCCTGTCAGCGGAGCTCCAGTACGTGTTGCTGCGTACATGTTATGTGCGTGCAATAATGGAGCAGCAGGTCATACTAATCCGAGTTGTGGCCGCATTTGCAGGTCGTGAACGACCCATGCTTTTTTGACAGAAACAGCGCGTACACAGGAGAGAAGAAAAGAAGCATACAGCACAAGCGCCGAAGAACAACTTAAGGCAAGTTGCTCAAAACATCTTCTGGATGAGTCGGGCACAAAATCTAATCAAAGGGGGGTCCTTGCTAAAATACTCCATCTTGCTCAAAAGTCCTCCTCGGGAGCGGAGATATTAGAGCAGCTATCTAATAAGTATCTACCGCTAGCTCCCGATTTCAACATGCAAGCCTATCCGGCGTATGAAGGGACACCGTGTCCTTATTTGGATGAACCCTTCGGAGTAAGTGACGTGCGACGAGCCCTGCACGAACTCAACGGCGGATCAGCACCGGGTCCGGATAGGGTTAGCAACAAAGCACTTAGAAACTTGGAAGATGACTCTGTTGAATATCTCACTGACGAGATTAATAAGATTTGGAAGGGAGGTGATATCCCGGAGCAATGGAAGCTGGCCAAGGTGATACTCATACCCAAGCCCGGTAAAGCGCCGAGTTTGGATAATCTCCGTCCCATCTCTCTCACGTCATGCGTGGGAAAGGTGGCGGAGCACGTTATCCAGAACAGAATTTCGGCTTACATAGAAGACAATGATATCTTTCCTCATTACTTAATTGGCTTTAGGCCGGGCCTCTCCACCCAGGATGCTATGAAAATCATTAAGGCTCAAATTTTAGATAATCATACTAGGGATACCAGGGCGATCCTGGGCTTGGATTTAAAAAAAGCTTTTGATAATGTCCGTCATGATTTCATTCTGAATGCAATCTCTGGTCTCAACCTAGGTTCCTCGTTTCATGCGTTTGTCAGATCCTTCCTGAGCAGTCGGAGAGCCATCCTTAAAGTTGGCGATCTGGAATCGGATGTGAAAGTCCTGGGCGATAGGGGCACCCCGCAGGGCTCTGTTCTTTCACCCCTACTTTTTAACATTGCCATGGCTGGTCTCTCGAGGCAGCTTAGTGGAATTCAGGATGTTGGTCACACAATTTACGCAGATGATATCACCATTTGGTGTCCGGGAGGTAGTGATGGCGCTGTAGAGGCTGCCCTGCAGGAGGCAATCGACACTACCGAGTGCTTTCTGGAGGGCACAGGTCTTTCCTGCTCCCCGGAGAAGTCTGAACTTCTCCTGTATAAGCCGGTCAGGAGGGGCCCCCGACCGAGAGGCTGGGTGCCACCACTAGAGACCGACATCCACCTCCGTACCAAGAGTGGTGGGTTAATCCCCAAGGTCGCTTCCATTCGAATCCTAGGTATGACGCTGGAAGCGACGGGCACCAATAACATCACGATTCAAAGATTAGCGCAAAAGACAGATAGTGTTATTAGGCTAATTAGGAGGGTGGCTAATCGACGGGCAGGGTTATCAGAGGATAACTTGGTCAGGCTTATCCATGCCTTTCTGTTGTGCCATTTTACATATGTGGCGGCAATGCACGTTTGGAAGAGAGTGGAAAGGGATAAGCTTAATGCGATGATTAGGAGGGGGGTAAAGAGTGCCCTGGGGCTCCCCAATTATACCCACACGGATCGTCTCCTGCAGTTGGGAATTCATAATACATTGGAGGAAATCGCGGAAGCGCAAGAAAGAGCACAGGTAATTCGACTCTCTGGCTCAAAAGCAGGCAGGAGAATTCTCACGGATATAGGTACTCCACCGGCTCAGGTTGATGCTCTGTACCAAGGGTTGACGAGAGATCAGAAGGAGAACATTATCGTCTCGCCTGTCCCGAGGAACATGCATCCCCAGCGAAATGTAGGCAGGAGGAGAGCGCGAGCTCTGGCCCTTCTCCGCGACGTTGAGGGTCTCCAAGGGGGTGGCTGCTTCGTAGACGCGGCACAATATGACGGCAACAGTGGCAGGTTTACGGTAGTTGCAATTAACCACCAGGGGGTTACCATTAATGCGGCGTCGGTATACGCCCAAACTGCTAATGCAGCCGAGCAGGTTGCCATCGCCATGGCTCTCCTCGATGAAAATCACGAAAATATATATAGTGATTCTAGGGCGGCCATTCGCGCTTTCACTGTTGGTGCTGTGTGTAAAGAGGCCAAAGCAATACTCGGTGAGAGGTCAATTAGAACTCATACCCTTACATGGTTCCCTGCTCATATGGGCTCCATGGTAGGGGGGATTATCAATCTCAATGAGCTGGCCCACTCCAGGGCGCGAGGGTTAACTATCCGCGACCATGGAGGACTTCTGGGTCAACCTGGAGGTTTGGTAAATAGGGATCAACCGACCACGTACAATGAACTTACTTTACATTTCGCTATGAGTAGGAGAGTCTTCCCGCCTCCAGCTCGGAAGTTAAACAGGGCGCAGGCTTTGACACTGAGATTGCTGCAAACTGAAACATATCCTAACCCTGCCTTTCTGCACAAGCTTTATCCTGATGTTTACTTAACTAACTCATGTACGAAATGTGGCGGTTTAGCCACCTTACACCACATGCTCTGGGAGTGCCCCTCGGTACGTGGCACTGATACAGCATCGGCCAGCAAGTGGGGCTCCGCTCTGAGGAGTCCGGACATTCAGTCACAACTTTGGGCTGTCCAGAGGGCCCACGATGCGGCGGTAGGTCTCGGCCTGACTGTCCCGTCGTGGGAGCGGCCCGCCGCGTGCTAAGGCACACGCCTCCGGACTTTGTTAATAAAGTTATTCCAATCCAATCCAATCTTGCAAGAGCAAGTATATGTAAAAAGGTAAAATAAAAAGTCATAGTTTCGCCGCAACGGCGAAGCAATGAATGCGATAGCAACAAATTGGAATGTAACGCGAAGAACGGAAAACAGCTCGAAATTTCCAGCGCCTCGCTCAAGCGCAGAGGACGCAAGAAAAACAAGACACACTGGGCGAGCGCTAACTATCAGGGGTCACAGTTGTACTTATTTCTGTTTGAACAGCGTGCTCATTTCGCAAACGCGGCCGCTGCAGCGAGCGAAGTGACCTTCTTACGCTCTGTAACTTTAGCACGGACATCGCGGTGAAAGCACAAGACATAAAACCCCCCTCCTCCCTCTACGAGACAAGCGCGCACGCAAGGGACCACGCCCTGTAGGGTGAAGTGCACGGAGGCGCGCACGCGCGGAACGCTACGAGCGGGGCGATGAACTTTAAAGCCGCCCCTCGCGCACTTCGCGCCATCTCGCTGGTGAGCAACGAAGCACGCTCAAGTAAATGGTGTACATAAATAGCTCGCCGTTAGCATGCTGAAAGACAGTCCTCCTCGTGGCCTAGCCGTTTAACGCCGCACGCTACAGAGCGAGAGGTCGCCTTTTCGATTCCGCGCATCGGAAAGCATTTCTGAATTACTTTTGTCGTGGCTTATATATATATATATATATATATATATTTAGGCCGCGAACAAAAGTAACTCAGAAATACTTTCTGAATACTTCCATATTATTGCTATCGCAATAAAACTAGAGCGCACCTTAATCCCTGACTGAGGTGTCTGGTAGTGGCACGTCCACATCGGCGTTCGTGTGCCCTGGCGCATTGCTTGCTTTAACTTTGTGAATCAACAATCTGCCGAAGCGCATCTCAGAGGCCACGTAGAAAGAAACGCGTGGTTGAGATCTGCTCTCACAGGTTCCGCAACGATCCCAGCTTCGCGCAAAATAAAGCCTGTGCTACTTAAGTGAACTCATTCAACTATTTTCATTAGTACGGAAAGCCGGGCTAGTTGGTACGAATGCACAGTACAATAGCACAAGAAACACAGGGACACAGGCAAGAGAGACGATACAGGCGCTAAGACGATATAGCGCCTGTATCGTCTCTCTTGCCTGTGTCCTTGTGTTTCTTGAGCCATTTACTATGCAATTTTCATTAATTATCCCGGCACTTATATGTCCTGTATCTTGAATAATTTTGCTGAGATATCATACGTATCCACTATAACACTTTAACTTGAAACAGAACCATCCATTTCGTGCCAGCTTTATTTTTCAAAAGACCTCAGAAGCATCGGAAAAACGGAAGCAAGTGCTCGACAGGAAGTCATCGGACGAAAACAGGAATGTCACTCAGTGCTCCTGCCGCTATAAGAATGAAGAAGATTTAGGCTTCAAAGTACTAAACCATGGAAGACCGGTAAGCTGTCCATCAACACTACCTAATGAGAAAATTCAGAGTATATGAAGGAAACGGTAGAAGCATTTAGTACATTGCACTATGGGGCAGCGGTAGGCAACTGGTCCTATAGCGACAGAAAAATCTGAGCTAGAGGCAACGTGTGTGTTCCGAAGAAATAAAACCTTTCGCAGCTACTGTAACAAGTACTCCACTATGGGAGACAGAATGGAGCTGTCTCTAATACACAGCTTTTACGTTTAGAACCAATGCTCCACGATTTAGAGTAGGATGTACTCTAGTATGAGAGAGCATTGGATGTCCCAATGCGTACTCTACCATCTACCATGACGGACGCCGATTCATCATGAGCGGAAGGTACACTGCTATTGGAGCCGAAGTCACACGGGATATCTACACACTCGTGGTGTCGCAGAACGACCTTCGGCACTCTGGTTCTCAGACTACAAATTTTCGACAGGCTTTCGCGGTACTTTGGCCGTAATGAATGACGTTCAGTCAGGGAGAGGTGGTTCGTATGCGGCTGACACATTTTATATCATGCTTACTTTAACCTCCATGATAATGTCAATAATCGTATCTTTCTCGATTGATGAATACACGTTGTTAGAATCCATGAGACCCCTTCCTGCATGAAGCGACCCTTCGCAATCCGCAGTCATATGTTGTCTCATACGCTGGTTGCAACAGGGTGCAAGCAACGAGGGGTAAGCAAACAACGTGCTCGCGCAGCAAAACGTAGTTATATTTGTAATTATATTAAAGACGATAGTCTTTCTTGGGGAACTTAAACGCAGAAATTTTGGTCTGTCTTTCTGTCTGTCTGTCTTTCTGTTTGTCGGCACGACACCCGATTCAGCCAACCGGCCAAAGTTGAACCACTTGCTTACCGCCCACCCATCTTGAACTGGTACGGCTGTTCATACTTGTGAACGTTGTCGATCAAAAAGTAAATATTACGCATATCTGAGACGTAACATCATTAGGTAAGTATTAGGTGGTGTGTTCCTTTAATAGAAAATACATAGATACGCAATTTTAAAGACCTTGATGGTATGCGTTTAACGTTGAGACAGTAACGCGTTTATTAAAAGATTGCCACAGCTGAAGCGATCAGCGGTCCAAGCCGAGCAAGCGCGAGCGCCAACAACAACCGTCTTCGTCTTCTTCTTTCGCAGGCGTTCTTGTCTGCGCCCTACCACGTTACAAATCACTCCCCCGCGAAAAAGGAGCCATCCTGGCGACCTAAGGAACAGGTACAACTGGTGGGTCATAATGCGACTTCAGTCGATCGACGTTTACAGTTTCGCGGCCGCGACGACGGCGGTCTGTAGATGATTGAACAGGCTCAATCATATAGTTACCTGGAGATGCTTGACGTAGGACGCGGTAGGGGCCTTCGTACTTAGGCAGTAGCTTTGTGGAAAGGCCAGGAGCGGAGGAGGGAACGCGAAGCCACACCAACGTTCCAGGCGAATACGACTGAGGAGGCAGGTTTTCGTCGTGACGGTCCTTCTGGCCCTACTCGCCCTACAATGTTACTACCCTAGTTTCTTAAGGTGCGCTGAAAATGCGACTGCGCTGAAACTTGTCTTCCTCCGTGCCCTCTGCACAAGCTCATGTTGTGTTTCGGTTTCGGTTCAGTATTACATTGTACGAATGACAGGGGGCGCCGCTCTGGCATTCCTGTTTTACCCAGGCGACGTGTAAGTAAGAGAGTTTGTGGAGAGTACTCGTTGAGTGCGGACGTTTCTTCTCCTTCGGCGCATCGCGCCAAACAGCGGGTTCGGGCTGGCCGGCGTGCCCACCGGTCGCGTTGGTCACCGCCAGTCTTCGCCTGCCGCTGCGCCGGGACTACCAGCCCGCAACACAGCACTCATGTTTCCCGACGTATTGCCAGATGGCGCCCATATCTCACGCAGCGCCTCTTCTATCGTCTTTAGACGACATTTGCAGTGAAGCACGCAGATACGCGGCCAAATTTTTATAAATGGAGACAGTTATATCAGCGGCGCTTGTTCAGCACGTGCTACATCACAGCAATGCGTGGTACGCTAATCATGATTCGCGTATCCGTCATAAACATTTAATTAGTGTATCGGTAACTGCCGGTAATTGTCATGGTGAACCAACATAGCAGCGCCCATATAGATGCGATCACCCTCTCCTATGCGAAGTCGCGCTTGCTACTTGCCCACTGTGCCGACAGCAATAGGTCAACGGTGTTTTCGACTATCCCTTTATCTAAGGAGGTTTTAAACCTCCTTGCCTTTGTCTCATCTCACATGGACGACAAAGTACCAGGTGTGTTTTGTCCTTATTAATGAGATCAGCAGTTTGTTCAGCCACCCCTGCTATAATCTGTCCCGAGAATTTGACAATGAATATTGGAAACAGCGCAAAATAGACACAAATACATTGCAGTCGAAGCGTCAGGACGCCAGTATAACGCGAACCCAAGCGTCGGTTTAGAACTTACGGGCCACATCTCACGACGGCGAGTGCATAATTTAGAGGCGCAAGGAACCAGCCTCGACGGGTGCCACGATATTTTTTTTCGGCGCTGCCGTTGCTGCCCAAGCCTAAAAGCGTTGGTGGCTGCCGTGCGCTCACTCTACTCGCCGAACGCGTGAGCGCAAGAAATTCGCGCAGGAGTACTCAAAATTAACTAAATTCCGATATTTGATGGCTACCAGTATACTTTACCTACGACAGCAGAAATATTCACGACACTATAGAAATAGTGAGATCAATAATGGAAAAAATACGGCAGATTGCACGAATTGAGGCAGTCAATTTCATGCGAAGGAGTCAGGGAGTAGCAGCCTACGCAGGATTTCTCCCTTTGAGCCAGGCGTTGCAAGGTTGATTGACATCTTTGTGTAAATTGAGTAGTTGTACCCATATCCAGGGCTTGCCAGGCACGCCGACTACAGAGCCGTGTAAAGTGTAGCCCATACTCTGACGTAACGTGCCGACTCCCGTGAGAACAGAAATGTGTTTATTGCGAGGAAGTGCACGCTACGGTGCAATGAGTGCATATCGGTAGTAGCTGTCGTATGCATATTCGCTGAACGCTTGACTACAGACGTAGGACTCTGGAGTTTCGCAAGACGCGTAGCACCACCTGTCGGAGCGAGAGGGATGAAATTGAGTAGTGCAAAGTTCGACAACCTTGCAGTGTTTGCTGTGGAACCAGAGGCTACTAGCAAGTGCTAAACAACAATTTAGCTTAATACTGCGTTTGTCTTGCGCTTTTAACATTGAGAAAGAGAGCTGTGAATTTCTACTGTCCGCTTCTCAAGGCTTGCTTCAAGGCACCAAGCCTTGAAGTGCCTGCAAGATCATTCGCCAGGACGATGGCGAAAAGAAAAGCAAACGCGTCAGTTCCGCGCGCTGCGAAGAAACGCCGCAGTCGACGGTACTCCTGCGTTGTGAATTTACATGGACGTAAAGGACTGAATAACAAGGTTCAGTTTTACCGATTTCCATAGCTGTCGCATGAAGCGGAAAGGCGAGTGCTGGATACGGTCCGTTGAACGTGGTGGGCAAACGAATTGGTCGCATTCTCCACAGCCGGTTGCATGAGAAAGTGGGATATTGTGGCTCTGCTGTTATTGTTATACGCAGCCCTGACGGAGAACCTTGGCAACTTCGACTATGAAGCACAGCAGAGTCCCTGACCGCGGTGCGTGCCGTGTAACACGGAGTGCGCAGCTAGAGGCAGACTCAAGACACTCGCGATAAGCATCACGCACACCGCGACCTCCTATAATCTCAATTGGCCATTACCACACAGCATCGTGCACGTACGTTTTGAAGGCTCAATGTTCGAACTTTACCTAGCATATGCTAACACGCGTGTCATACAAGTAAATTGCAAAATGTTCGTCGTCACCACTTTCAGGTTTGTTTGGTTTTCGGATGTACCCCGCGAAATGAAACACGCACCTGTTCACATTTGCAGTATATACAAACGGAACATCACCGTCAAACAAACATTCGAGGAGGCGTAATTAATGAGTCCAACACACAGGAAGTGAGAGCTGAAGGACGAATGCAACTGAAAAGGTGAAAATCGCCGGATCCTCTCGTCCCTGACAAAGCGAGTTTTGTACCACTCTTTGTTAAGATACATACCTAAGTAAATTGGTCGTGCATGTACTTCATCGCATTTATATTATGCGCACACCATTTTAGCGCATTTGGGCGCTAAAGAACAGACGTCGGAGGGCCTGCCTCGAACTCTATGTCGTGCGATGCTCGCTTGTACTTGCGAGTTGCAGCGTGCCGAAATAACTGGAACCTCTTTTGCATTGTACCCACAGTTAGTCTTGATAAATGTCCTTCTCTTCTGAAGCTTGGGCTACTGCAAGGAGCTTTCCAGGTTTTTGATTTTCAGGAAGGCATGCCTCCACAGAAACGAAAGAGAGGGTCTAATGTGGTCTGTGCAGATTCGCTTGCGGAAGGATCTCCTCGCACTACCCAGTTACCGCCAGGGCTACCATGAGGGCGCTGGCGCAGTTCCACCTGGACAATGTCAGACATATATAGCTTGCGGTGTCAAGGTGAGCGCATGTGATGTTTATGACGTTGATATAAAAGCGGATAGTGAGCACGGCTACCACCATTTGCGTAGTCCTGACATAGTACTACGCGAATTGTGGTTGGCTTGTGTTGGCAATGTCCACAGACTAAAACGCCACTAAGCGGATGTCAGGAGAACCCCCACGAGGAGGGCCAGCAGACGACAAACTGGCAGCTCTGGCAGACCTTTCCTTGTTCGTCTGTGCTAGTCCGATAGTTAACGTCTTGACAGGAAAGGAGAACTACGGCTTTTCATGTTTCCTGCATCAGTGAACAAACCGGGCCCTCCGTGTCAAGAGAAATCTGTTTCGTTATTGTGAGACGCGAAGTTTTCGTGAAAATACGTGGCAAGTGGTGCTTCCAATGATAGCCCACAGTGTACACAACACATATCAGCTTCGCAAGGTTTTCTGTAGCCACAGAGGTTAGATATATGTTATCGTCTGACCTTTTCAGTTGAAACTCACTCTGTTTTACTTGCATATAGCATTTGTCAGTGTTCTTGTAGTGCATGCATCCCATACCATTGTACGTGGAAGTGCTTTGTCAGAAAAGCGCTGTTATGAATCGTGCGAGCGACGTTTCCGTCAATCGAGGACGCATCCGCTCCACGGCTATCATGCAGTGAACCAACTCGACGCCTTTTTTCACCTGTGCGTTGCTTTCATAGCCAGCGCTGCGCCGCTTCGTTCTGTACCTTTGTTGATAGGTGGCAGCACACTGCAGGCGCTTTTCTGATTGAAAGTTTTGAGAACAAGACATGCTCGGAGTCTAGAGGTTTCTCCAATTCGAAACATGGTGACGCGGAGTGGTCGAAGTCTTTTCACGGGGAAATTCTTCAGACTGGTTTCAGCAGTGATGTTGAAAGAAATCATCTTGACGACGAGGATTTTTCACTGGATGTAGAAGGCTGTGAAATCACCGAGAGTGACAGCGAAGATGAACGATCAGCTGATAACTCACGAGGAGGGTGTTTCACTTCTCGCCCCCTCGTGCGTTAATGTTTTTGCCCGCTCGTATGTCACTTTGATTGTATTTAATGTATATTATCCTTGAGCGCGATCATAATAAAAGCCCAGTTTTTCTGCATTACATGTAGCACAACTTATTGCGCATATTATGGAGCGCCGCATGCCGCCAATATGCTGGAGCTCGACCAGCCGAAGCGAAATGGTTAGAGTGATGAAACGTGCAGTTACGGCCACGATCCACACCTCTCTGCCAACTTCACCTGTACTTCACCGGTGCCTTCCGAACGACATTGTTCGAAGAATTTTCGCAACACCGATTTCTTCGACGTTGTGAAAAGCATACGTGTGCATTCTTTTCGATATTCATGCTTCGATCGTGCTAATCGAACCTGCAACATCTGAGAGAATTGTATTGCGCGTGGCTAGAGTCTGAGCATGTGTGTGACACAAACGTTACCGAATGGGATGTTGAATACTTGTGTTCCGTTGAATAAGTATCTCCGCGTTCCTGACTGCGCAAGTAACGACGACGGCGCATTTGTTGGAAACCATCCACACGTTAAACATGCGGTCTCGTGCAGCAGTGATGGCTTTACTCAATAGCGGCTTCCTATTGTCCGTCAGGCAGGCTCGATACGCACTACCTTGGATTGTCGTTCAGTTCATGCGTCAATTCCAGTTCGTGCAGTTTTCTGTAGCTCACACATGATTTCACAAAGCATTGTTGATGCACGGTAACAGAGCCGAAACATAACTTTCAACACCGCGGCAAATAAATATGTGCGGTACATATTTGGCACTTTCCATCGTTTGGGGAAGTATTTTGGTCTCATATCCATTTCAGTGCAGCTCATGGCCTCATCCGGCGAAAGTGGCACGGGCCATACGTCCGCACGTCTTATCTCTTCCTATGTTAACAAACGGGTTGACCCACCTCAGGGCGCCATCTTGAATAGCACAGCACGCCACCTATAGTTCGTGGGCGCTGCGAATAAGATCTTTTTCAAATGCAGCTTGACGCACTGGCAGTGATCGGTGGTGGACTTCTACAGGGTGTACTTTTTCACAAAACTGTACTTAGAACTTATTATATCAATCACGAGTAATATATAGAAGAAGAGAATATATTGGGCATTGCGCCTCCCCCACCCCGCCCAAAGAAAAAAAGCCACGTACACCCTGAAAGTGCAAAAGGAATGAATGCGATAGCAGCAAATTGTAACGGACGCCAGCAGCTTAACTCCTTTATCATCCAACCTGGTGTAAGATAACAAAACGGCGATGTGAGAAAATCAGGTGCTACAGCAAGCGGAGCCACATTCATTCTGTCTATCACTTCGTCGCAAATCAAACGCTGAAAAAAATTGTACCATATCCACGAATGATGTTACAGGAGCTTGCTCGGAGATAATCGGGTAAACCGTGCATGCTCCGTACATTTCCTGTACTGTCATATATATAAAGACGTGACATGTTGTTATGGTAGCGACTGTAGTCAGGTTGTTGTGGAACCTCAAGCCGTCGCAGACCTTGCAGCTGTGGCCGAACGTGTGGTCGAGGAAATCGCACTTGAAGCGCGTGTCGGCGCCACCAACTTCAGGTAGCGACCGCTTTCGGCGCTTGGCCGCTACATCACGCGCCCGTACCTCTTCGAGGTTATCTTGCTGCCGCTTCCGCGCTGCTTCGGCTTCGCGGGCTTGTATCTCGGGGTCCGCACGACGCTGATGTCTCTCGTCGGCCTCGCGAGCTTTGTGGGAATCGAGCGCGCCCTCCCCTTTGGCGCCTCGTTCCCCAGCTAGCGCGTTTGTTGGCCCCGCGCGGCTCGAGCGCCGGGGACCGCCGTTAATCGGCAGCCCCAGGCCACTTTGTCTGGTGCGAGCCATGCGTCGGCTTCCCGGCGCGCGGGCACGCGTCCGGGCATGCCTTGACATGCTCACATGCTCACGCCACCAAGCTAGCTTACGTCACTGCGCAACGCCTGTCCTCATTGGCCGCCAGTGACAACCCCCTTCCCCCTTGAGCTCGCTTCTGTCTGGCGCGGGCTTGCCCGCGTGAGATGCTCTCAGGCTGGCACGAGAGGTTGACGCGCTGCTCCAGCAGGCGGCTTCTCGTTCGTGTGCTCGACTGCTGCCCTTTGTGTGATAGTCGTAGCGCCGCTGGCAAGCGTACTCGATCGGTCTTGCGGAGTTCCCCTTACGGCCTGCAAGCCCGTGACTGTCATACTGTGCTGCATCTTGGGTTAAAAAATTGGGGGACCCTTAAGCTTCGCCTTTAAGAGTTGAACGCGATAGCGAAATCCGGCCCCTAGTGCGCACTTCAACCACTAAGTACATACTTATTAATGTGTATTGTTACACACACACGCACGCACGCGCGCGTTGGAGGTACTAATACAGGTACACTGGCAAGGTACCCACTACGCCATAAATCACAATTTTTTTGAAGTTGGGAGGCACATACTAAGCCATTATTCGTCATTCTGTGGGGAAACGAGGCATTAGCTACACGTCTGCAAGGCCTTATGTGCACTTTGTTGACGCGACGACTGATGACGATGCAGAATTATGGCTCAGCCCTTTGTAATGGGTTGGAAGCTTTAAACGGCCCACTAGTTATGTAATTTGCATTGGTTGACGCCTGGTCGCTATTTCCCTCTCCCGCCATGCTGTATAACATACGTTGACGTGGGAAAGAGAGGGGAGCCGAAGAATTTTATTGAGACACCGAGGAAATGGATCATGCGCTTATGGGCTTCCTTGGCAACCAATACAAGTGCACTTGCGAGGAACCCACTACGCTGTAAATCATTGCAATTGTTGAGAAGTAGGGCAGGAGGCACTGTGCCGTTTTTCGTTTTTCATCATTCTACGGAGAGACGTGGTACCTGCTAAACGCATGTAAGGCATTATGCCCACTTTGTTGATGCTGTGTCTGATGACGATGAAGAATTATGGCGGAGCCCTTTGTAATGGGCTGGAAGCATTCAACAACCTACTCGTTGCGCAATTCGCATTGTGTGATGCCTGGGTATAGAATTGGCGTTGTGCGAGGCTTGGTGCGCATTTTACTCTTCTACCACGCTATATAGCATATGCTAATGTGGTTCCTTCCCGAAATGAAGCCTGTATAGTACCTTTTTTGCAAAGCAGCTTCAAGCACGGGCATGGCTCAGGGGTTCAGTACTGGGTTCCCACGCAGAGGGCCCAGGTTCGAACCTCGTTCTATCTTGAAATTTTTTCTTATTCCGTTTCTTTTCTTATTTCGAGCGATAGTGGTTACGGACACGGGCGGCGGACAACTACGGCGCCCAAAACGGCCGTTGAAATGATCTCATTACAGCTTTCTCTGAAAAACTTTCTTCTGAAGCAGCTAGCAAGACAATTGAAGCATGTTCAATGACTTAACGTCGCGAATGCTGGTTAAGGTGGCGGTCCCACTCCGGGCGAACCCCCCTCCGCATTTTACGCATTGTTTGCGGACACACTGTGCTCGCTGCGCTTGACAAATAAATATTAATTGTAATAATTCAGAAAGCTTATGATCTCCGCTTTCTAATGACACCTGGTGTTAATACCTGTTCAGAAGCGTTACCTAATAGCAATGAAAATAGTGTGAGCAACAAAAGGCATTTTCGTTGTACAAGCCTCCGTTGTACGGCCAGTACGGCGAAACTGTTCAACATAACAAGACCAAATTTACCGTGCCTTTAGAAGAAGTGCTATTTAAGGTTTCTATGAAGAGATATTAGCCATAAAGTAATTAGTAATTTATTTACGCTCCAATGAAAATGGGCAAAATATTAAAAGTTTTTGTGAGAATATCTTTTTTTACTTTTCAAAGCAGAACAATAATATTTAGTGGCTACGTAGACTACATTACACTTATTTTCCATGCGAAGTTGCTTTGTGTTCTGACGAAAACTTGATGAATGATTATTGTGTCAATGCGGCAGTTTATGGCTGTACTTGGTCACGCATTACCGATGAAGCGACAAAACTATACAAGCTGCTACTGTGAACTTCTACATAATGAAGAAGCAAGGCCCTTTCTATGATTCTATGAAGAGAAAATTCCTTTATCTTTATTAGGGAACCTGCAAGACAGCAGTGAATTTACGTAATTTTCCTGCTGACCAGTCCCGTAGAAACTCGCTTTTTTTTCTTTTAGACGGTAATTGCCAACAAGTATTGCACATTAGTAGATGCATATTGTGTCTTTTATCTACTTGTGTTCACTAACTTGACCACTCAGTGCTTCAAACAAAATATTTTCAATGAATCATAAGTCTCACAGGCGTTTTTTGGTGGTAGCTCCATCTATGAAATGAAACATCAAGTTGCTTTATGCGAGTTCAAGCGTTCGCCAAAAGTGGCGCAATTAAACATAATAAAACGGGTAGAACAGGCATGAATTATATCTCCAGGCCTCATAGTTTGCTTCACTAGCTAAGTCTATAGTCTAGTCGCCGCGCGTAACCAATGCCTCCTTGACTAGATGCCCGCCGCGTCGCTCGCTTTCCCATTGCGGCGGCGGTTCCCTTAGTTCACCACAAAAATCCGTGAGGCAGCGCTCGTAGCCTGACCGACTTCCGGCGGCAGCGGAAAATTCGCTTACACCTTCGAGACTGTAACAGGCGTGATGGATATCTCGGAGGCAGCAGCACGTGACCTTTGTTAGTAAGTAAGTAAAAGTAAGTATGTAAGTAAGGTGTTCCTATTCCCTTTTAACACAGGACAGGCGTTTTAAGTGCCACAGGAAGAAAAACCCGTTGCATCCGTTGCAGGCGTGCGCTATAGGGGGCGCTCGTGGCCTGACCGCGGAGAAAAAAAGAGGGAGAGGGTACGAAACTGGGTTACCGGACCACGCGGCGGGCATCTAGTCAAGGAGGCATTGGCATAACAAACATCAACCGTAAAAGGAGGAGGGCTTAGTGATAAACCCTTTCCACTCGCCCCACGTCAGCAGGTGGGGCGGTCTCATCAAGCGGCAAATGGTTTCGGTGTGCAGGAAGATTGCGCGTTCGTCACGCGTTCTTAGAACCAGTGCTCCCCGGCACGTCTTTAGTAATGTGCATCTCTTTGTGGTTCAGCTGCTTGTGTTTTGCGCGTTCCTTTGAGTGTTTTCGTGCCTGTGAGGTTCGAAATTGTGAAAGGAAGGACGCTGACATGCCGTGTGAATGATACGTATGTAGCGCCGCTTCAAAGGGGACACGATGGTGAACGTATGAAAGCTTGTCATTGCCGGAATTTTCAAAGTATGCCTGTCGAGCACTGTGCCGACAACTTCCACTGACCAGTAGTGGTGGTAAGTTGTACCCAATCAGGTAATTACGTCCTAGTTGCCACGATGCGACAGAAGCGAGACTTTGTCGAAGATGCAGAACGTTCTAGTCAACGTGGCAGAATATTCAATGTACGGGACCCTGGAAAAGTTATATTGTGCTTTGTGAAAAGACGCACTCACTTCGGATAAGACGATCACTGTCTTTGCCACTAATGAGGGCTACGGTGTCAGGAAACAGTTCGACTGAGGAGGACTACTCTACCTAGTGATAACGCTGTTGCGCACTGCTACTTTGTCGTAAAGCGGCTTGCTGCGTAGCCAGTACTACTAATGATCGGATAACAACTATAGTTCATAGCAAAGTACAAGGCGGACAGTGCAATGTCTGGTCAACGAAGAATAACCTGACTTAGACGCACGTGAGAGTGGCCACTGTTACAATCGGCATTTGGACGCGACGTGGCCGGCGCCATGATGGGCGCTGATGTCAGTCACGCTTGTCACTTAATGTTTCCCCTTAGGCTGGTTCTTGGAAGAAGGCACTGAACGCGGCATGTTTGGGAACTTATGCCCGCGAGGGCAGGCTGGTGTGCAGTGCAGCTGCAGTCAGGTTCTGACTGGAACAAAAGGGAAAGCATCGGACGACTCTTGCTGGCGGGTACAGTTGGCATGGGAAAGCGTCTACCTCTGGTTTCTCACCAAACCGCTGCATTCCTGCTTTCGCGAGCACAGACATAAGGGAGTGCGCTGGTTCGGGGAAGCCGTCGTCTCCCTTTCTGGAGGTCAGCGACACTTCTTTCCCTTCTGCCCTTTCGGACTCTCATCCTCACCCTGTGGTCGTTGGGGTGTGGCTTGTGTGTATTGTGTGACTCATTACCTCCTTTCGGGAGGCCGGACACCGAGATGGCAAGTCGCCGGATTGGCGGAGGCTACGGACACCGGTTTTGAATGCCTCAAGGTTGTCTGACTTTGGGCTTTATAAACCGGACACTTGGTGTCAATCTCTCTCTCTTGATATCTCTTCATGCATCTGTAAATAAACCTCTGTTCTCTCTAGTACGGACGCGCCTTCCTCTCTGCAGAAGATGGGCTAACGGGCACACCGGCGGGAGGCCAGCTACCATTGACGTGACCCGCCGGGCCCGAGTGAACCAGTCTGATGAAAGCGGTAGGATAACACGAACCCTGGTCGTAACACCACATGAACAAAATAGTGCCGATACATATGCTACTGACGAACATTTTGTTGAAAAACTTTTGCGGCAACCTAAATGGAAAACTTGTCGATGGTGCCTGTAAGTCAAAATAAAGGAAAACCACAGCTTTCCACAACAAATAAGTGTATTCATGCTTTTATAGAACAAGCATAAATAAAAACTGGATTCTGTAAAAGCCTGCATGACCGGTCATAAGCCCCCAAGGCGACCCTGTCCAGCTCTGACCTAGTGCAGCAAAAAGCCCTGGTCGACCGTCGCGCCCGGGCGGCGGCAAGAGCCAATGGTCTTCCGGACTAGGAGGCCCACCCCCAACAGCGACTTATTTCTACCAATAAATGTTGTATTCTCTCCCTCCCAAGGGGGGGGGCGCCCAGCCCCCTCGTGTGCACGCCTACGCTGGCCGATGTACCCATAATCAGTTTCATACAATATATGCAACGCTGTGGAAGCTATACAAGAAGTTCAGTCAGCAGTATGTGTGACTACGCGCGTCTTGCGCCTCGCTTTCATCGCTGTAAACGCTCGTGCGAGACGACCACGAACGCGCCTGCACAGCGTCGCGAAAGGTTACAAATGAGAACAAAGAGACGAAAATAACGGGGTGTCTTGCCCTCCAACGCACAAACCATCTTGGTTTATTACTGTTCCCAAGAGAAAAAAAATCATGCCTCACATGGAAAAATCATTGTCTTCTTCCTCACGCAAACGCATTCATTGTCAGACGTCTCGCTGGCAGAAGCATGTGTTCTAGGAGGTTCTAACTCCGGGTCGATTCCACGAAAGATCGAAAAAGGGTGTATATTTGATGTTTCCGATTTTCTTGATAATTTTGTATGTTGTGCACATATGATTGCACAGCACGAAATCGCAGTTTGTTTTCAAATAAAATTTTTTTTCAGCACAGCAGAATTCGACAAGTGTCGCCGGTTGACGACGACCATTTTACGAAGAATGCGTTTTCGTAACTTCGGAACCATGCTGACAGCTACTCAGGCTATATATTACAAATGTCTTTCTTTTTAGCGGAAGTAGAAGTAAAGAGGAAATAGCTCTTATCATTTCATATACTTCTGAGCAAATTATGTATTTTTAAAAATTCACGAAAAACGCTGCGTTTTTGAAAATTAGTCAAATTTGGGACGCTATGGCTACTTATGTGAACATCTTAGCTTGCTCATATTTGCAGTATGAATAGACCTTTATGTGAATAATGAACCTCTGCATTTGTATTTCTCTAATAATTTTCAAAGTAGTAAATTTTCATGCTCGAAACACCAAAAAGAGAAAAGTGCTCCTCCATTCAAAAATCAATAATAAAAAGAACCCAATCTCAATTTTGTTCAAAGTCCCCCAAAATGTTCTCAAAGGACTGCAGAATGATATTATGAAAAAACTTGTTGCATCATTTTTATTAGAACAAAAGCAGAAAATGTCAAACATTGTGTTTCCAGAGCGTAGTGGCCACTGCGTAAAGGACATCTCTAGTAACAAGAAAATACAGTAACACGTCTTTTTAGGAGCGAAGCTCCTTAAGGCGGCACCCGTTCGTCCCTCGTAGTCGTAGTCGTAGTCCGTAACCAGTCTTACGCTTTGACCTCCAAGGTGGTGCCGGTGGGAGATTTTTCCTGTGCGTTGTTGAACAATAAAAAATTCGCAGCGGTAGCTACAAGCCGACTTCTTCTGTCTCTCATTCCCATTAGCAGCCATTCTTTACCTCCAAGGTAGTGCCTGGTGAGATTTCTCCTGTGCGTGATTAATCAATAACAATTTTGTTCAAAACGCTGTTGATTGATGAAATAAACCAACGAAAGACGCCAGATGTTTTGTAAAAGCAAAACGGAAGAACGCCAGATGTTTCTAAAGCAAGAGGAAAAGACGCCAGCTGCTTAACGAAAGACGCCAGATGTTTTCTAAAGCAATGGTTTTCTAAACAATGAAAATTCACAGCGTACATGTAAAATTAAAGTGAGCTGCAAGTCGTCATAACTCATCGAACCTTTAGTATAAACGCGCCCTATCTCACGTCGGTGATGATGTACTGGGCAGAATTCACGGAAGATTCACGGTTTACCGATGAACCTCCGCAGCTTCGCCCACTCATCATCATTCACTCCGTGGATATGCTGTGATTTTTTTTCTTCTCTGAACTTCGCTAAACAGCAGTAATGATCTATTGTTGTAAAGTGGGAACTGTTTTGCAAAGAAAAAAAAAAGATCGTTCCAATTAAATGCATTTGCGACACCACTTACATTCCTCGTCGACGGGCAGCACGGACATTTTCATTCCTCTGGATATTTTTTTTAAAGACGATAGTCTTTCTTGGGGAACTTAAACGCAGAAATTTTGGTCTGTCTTTCTGTCTGTCTGTCTTTCTGTTTGTCGGCACGTCCCTCGATTCAGCCACTCGGCCAAAGTTGAACCACTTGCCCAAGGGCCAGCCGTCTTGAACTGGTACGGCTGTTCATACAATTGTGAACGTTGTCGATCAAAAAGTAAATATCATGCATATCTGAGGTGCAACATCACTAGGTAAGTATTAGGTGGCGTGTTCCTTTAATAGAAAATGCATACATACGTAATTTAAAGGACCCTAGTTTCTTAAGCTGCGCTGAAAATGCATAAGAATGGAAGCTTGAGCGAGTTGGTATGCGTTCGTCTTTGTTGAAACAGCGCTCACTAGACGACGACGAAGTAATGGAAGGCACAGGACAGGCGCTGCCTGTTCTGTGGCTTCTTTTACTTCGTCGTCGTCTAGTGAGCGCTGTTTCAACAAAGCTTAAAATGCGACTGCGCTGAAATTTGCCTTCCTCCGTGCCCTTCGCACGAGCTCATTGTTGTGTTTCGGTTTCGGTTCTGTATTGCACTGTACGAATGCCATGGGTTGGTGTTGAAAAACTTTAGTTTTGAGAAGGCCAAGAAGGTGAAAAAAAATATTTAAAAAATGAAAAAGCAGCGTTGTGGGCGGCCTTCAGGCTGCCGGTTGTGGGCGCCGCTCTGGCGTTCCTGTTTTACCCAGGCGACGTGTAAATAAAAGAGTGTGTGGAGAGTACTCGTTGAGTGCGGACGTTTCTCTGCTTCAGCGCTTCGCGCCAAACCGCGTTTTCGGGCTGGCTGGCGTCCCCGCCGGTCGTGTTGGTCACCGCCGGTCTTCGCCTGCTGCTGCGCAGGGACTACCAGCACGCAACACAGCACTCATGTTTCCCGACGTATTGCCAGATGGCGTCTATATCTCACACAGCGCCTCTTCTATCGTCTTTACACGACATTTGCAGCGAAGCACGCATATACGCGGCCAATTTTTTTTTTAGTAAATGCGCTTATATAAAAGTAACGAAGCTAAACGCGAAATATGTGTAGCTGAGTCGATCATGCATTGTAAGAATGTGAGAAATCGCAAATGGCGGCAGTGGTGAACGGCGAGTACCGCAGTGCAACCTAAGCACAGCAGCCACACATTGTTTGCCAGGCTGTGTCGCTATGCACGAGAAAAAGCTGGGGTGTCGATTGCGTTGGTTACACGATACATTTTTCACCGCTCGTCGCTCTCCCGCCCGGTCTCTGGATCCGCACCGTGCGGATCGTGTGGCGGATCGAGTGGCCCGCGCTACAAGCACTCGTGTAAACGGAGTAGCATGCGTTAGGCGGACAGGTGCAAAGGGCGGCGCGATGGACGTCCGCCTGAGCAGACGACAGCAAAGAGTACGGCTGTGCCAGTCAGCCAAACACCACCTGAGATAGAAGTTAAGCATCCAAACTGTGCTTCACTTTGATGCGATCACTATCCTACGCTCTGAAGGTGGCTATGGGTAGGCGTTATAGCCATGGCCGAGATTTTGTACGGACTGCCTCATGGTGCACAAAAAGAAAATTCCGCTGCAGCGGAATTTTCGTTACGTAGAAGATATCGGATCGAGACTCTTTTGCGATGGGGTCATGAAGAAGGATGCGCGCTCAATTCAAGAGGGAAACCAGATCTGCCAGCACTGCTTCAAGAGAAAGAAGGATGTGCAAAACAAAGCAGATGCAATGCAAACAAAACGTGTTTTGTTCGTGGCCAGAACTGCTGCCACCAATCTTCACGTAATCGATTCTTTTTAAACTCTGCATTGATCACATAAGGTTTGACAACGTACATATTTGGGCCAACAAAAACCACACCTCTTGGCGACCGCTCTCCGGAAATTCATTTCCATTCATGAAGAGACCTTGGCTTTTATACCAATCTCTCAATTCTGGCCCAGCATATCATCATAAGAGACGCATGGAGGAAATGCGTTCTTTAGCACTCGAGATATGAATTATACTTAACTGAAATAGATGAAAGAAAAGGAGGCTACAACTGAAAGTGCATAGTGTGGACTGAGGGATGTCTAACACTGGCGTGAAGTCGCAAACCACGCGAATGCATTTAATTGGAACGATTTTTTTTTCTTTACAAAACAGTTCCCACTTTACAACAATAGATCATTACTGCTGTTTAGCGAAGCTCAGAGAAGAAAAAAGACATGTTACTGTATTTTCTTGTTACTAGAGATGTCCTTTACGCAGTGGCCACTACGCTCTGGAAACACAATGTTTGACATTTTCTGCTTTTGTTCTAATAAAAATGATGCAACATGTTTTTTCATAATATCATTTTGCAGTCTTTTGAGAACATTTTGGGGGACTTTGAACAAAATTGAGATTGGGTTTTTTTTTATTATAGATTTTCGAATTGAGGAGCACTTTTCTCTTTTTGGTGTTTCGAGCATGAAAATTTATTACTTTGAAAATTATTAGAGAAATACAAATGCAGAGGTTCATTATTCACATAAAGGCCTATTCATACTGCAAATATGAACAAGCTAAGATGTTCACAGAAGTAGCCATAGCGTCCCAAATTTGACTGATTTTCAAAAACGCAGCGTTTTTCGTGAATTTTTAAAAATACATAATTTACTTAGAATTCCATGAAATGATAAGAGCTATTTCCTCTTTACTTCTACTTCCGCCAAAAAGAAAGATATTTGTAATATATAGCTTCAGTGGCTGCCAGCATGATTGCGAATTTACGAAAACGCACTCTTCGTAAAATGGTCGTCGTCAACCGGCGACACTTGTCGAATTTTCCTGTGTTGAAAAAATTTTTTATTTGAAAACGAACTGCGATTTCGTGCTGTGCAGTCATATGTGCACAACATACAAAATTATCAGGAAAATCGGAAACATCAAATATACACCCTTTTTCGATCTTTCGTGGAATCGACCTCCGGTAATTAGTGGTAGTCATGTGTTCAACTGATCATCAAGATGTACTTTATTTTGGTAACCATTTATTGCAGTTTGAGAGGATGAAATTTCGCAGATAACTCTCGAATTATAATTTGCTGATATCTGTCGATCCATTTTTTCCTCCTCCAATTGTAACAAGCAAAAGCACGCCCCCCCCTCCCCTACACACACACAACAGACATGCGCTCGCGCGATGCAATAAAAGTCACTGGCACGGTCGCTAAAATGAACCAAAATGATTGTTTTAGTAGCGGCGGTGCAATTCCACTGAAACGCTGCGAAGCGTTTGATTGATGTTTTGTTCAATACTATTTCACTGAGGCACATTATATTATGTGAGTGAGTGCGTTAGTGAGAGCGTAGCGCGTGTGTGTGTGCGTGTGTGAGTGCACGCTGTTGTACGCACCAGCGTGCGTGTGTGTGCGTGTTTTTTTTCTTTTGTTCTCAAGCGATTGTACTTAGACGCTGCGCTGTCCTTTCTCAAGGGCTGCAATAGGAAGCGAGCGTTTTGTCCTTACAAACTGGGGCACTTATCGTCATGTCGTTGAAACGACGCCAACAGTTGGCCCCGATTGTAGGTGAAAGACGCCGTCCGCGTTTGTGCTCCTTGCTTTTTGTCGGCCGATTTCCGTCACCTAGCGCGACATATAACATATAAAACACGCGCGAGGCGACGCTGACCATACTTGCGCGCGCAATTTTCTCGCTTTCTGCAAACGTGGATGAGTGGCGTCGTCTGTTGTCGTTTTTCGAACTATTGGCAAGATGGTGGTAGTGGAACCGCCACCTTAAACAGCGGAGCTGCTGGCATCACATTGCCAGGCAAGGTCTGAAACGGTACAAACGAGGTCATACACATCATTCTCTTGTTCTCCGAACCAATTTATTAGACGCGAAAACATCTTATGCTCGGGGCAGTGTCCGTTCTGCGGCGTCCGCACCCATACTGTGCATGCGCCAACTCTGCCCCTCTCCTCGCGTGAGCGCGAGGAGGTGGGAGGAGGTGGCGTGAGCACTGCCTCCGCTTCATTTCTCCTCTCCCGTTTCTCTCTCTCCGCCACAGCTGTACGCTCGTATAATGCGGCGCGCGCTCGCTCCCGTTGCACTCTCCATCGCAACAGCGCTATGAACGCTCGCGAAACTAAGCGTAAACGGCAACGCCGGCAAGCGAATCTCTAAGATGCGAGGCTGCGAAAGCGCTCGTTCGCTGTGCTTCCGTCAATTTCTCTCTGTGCAAACGGTGTGCGAAACGCCATGAACAACGTCAACGTCGGCGCTATTTTCAGAGGCAGCTCTACCACCGCGGAGCCGAGGAAGGCTCGGGAAGCTGAACGTAAACATCAGCGTCGGCAAGCGCAACGCCTCGACAACCATCGTCTCATAAGTCACATAAGAGAAACGGAAACTCGATGCGCACCCCCCTCGATGCTCTCGCATCCCACCATGGTTGCCCGTAGGTTGAGATGATGTGCAACTTTTCTCTTCAAGCTATCAATTTCCAGTAGGGAGGCGTTTTCGTCAAAATCTTTTCTCTATTTCCTTCTCTCTACGTTCCTTTATTTTCCATTTCTTTCTTCCTTTTCTTTCTTTCTCTCTCTCTCTCTCTCTATTTTTCTTCTGTCTTTATCTTCCCGTGGCACATACGCTTTTGCTCGCGGACCAGTGGTGACAAGTGGTTATATTTAGCGGATCAGTGGTGATCAGCGCAGCTTGTCCTATTTCTGTGGCGCATTACCGCTAAGAAATCCGAACACTCCACAGACAATAACCTCGATCTTAAAGAGATCCGCTGTTAAAACGCCAGGCCTGCGCGGAACACGGATCACAGTCACAGCGAAAGCTGGGAGTCGCCTTTCCAGAGCACATTGTGAACTCCACTGGGCCGACAACTGCAAGTACAGCTGCAAGGCACACTGACCCTCTTTATGAAAGGGAACATGCGAGCGCGTGGCCTGCGCTCTGCGGCGGCTGTCTACAGCTCCGTCAGCCGACCGCTAGCAAAATGACGCCCGCTTTTGGCGTCATCTGTTGGTAAACAAAATAACGACAGGAAGTGGCGCTGGTCACTTTCCTGTCATGAATGCTTTGTCACACTTATAGCGCGCTTCCCGTTCGTGACAAGGAAATGCCGGGCGCGCGGAGATAATGCATAGAAAGGCACACGACTTAGATTAAGATTATTGATTCGGGAAAAGAAGGCACCCTCTTTATTCGTTATTTTTTTTTCGGAGTGTGGTGCTTCCTGGTCGCCCAAATGCCACTTCATGATTTACGAGGAGCTGCTCTCCCGTTATAGTCCATGCCTTGCGCGCCACAGAGGAGGCCTCCTGGGGTTCCCTAATGATCGCTGACCCCGCACAGTACATGGGCCTCGAGCATTTCGCCTCCAGCGCCATGCGACCGTCACAGCCGGGGTCAAACGACTTCTTTTGGGTCTGCAGCCGAGCACCGTAACCACTGCGCCACATCGACAGTCTTCGCAGAACGGAACGGGGTCCCCTAGCCAGCATTCATAGCAATTTTCGCACCTTATGGAGGTATACAGTGTTGGTTTGAGCGAATTGTGCATTCTATATACTTTAGGGTGACGCATTTGCTGTCCAAGTATGTACAACATTGTGAAAATAATTATTATGAGTTAACACAGCAGAAGACTGAGAAAGAGAGAAGAGAAAGGCCGGAAGGTTAACCAGATATTAGCTTACGGTTTCCTACCCTGCACTGGGGTTGCGAAATAAGGGTTGGAAAGAGGGTATATAGAGAGTGAAAAAACAGAAAAATACACACAAATACACACACGCAGGCAAAAAAAAGAAACAACATAGCAGTAATTTAATCCAATGCTTCCGGCAACGGTCTGTTATTGGACATTCACATTCCTGAAACGGAGAAACTACAGTCACATAGCCGTCGCCCTTCTGTCATTGATATAATTGATAGCCAGGAATTTTTTTCGGAGGGGGAATGGGGGGGCCCTAGACCCCCCCCCCCCCTAGCTACGGGCCTGCAAGTCATACAGAATGTCTGAGTTTGGATGTGTATATGTCAACGTATTTTACCCAATTGAACTTCAGCTCGATTACTTGTAATTCATGTGGCGTTCGATTGTACCGTACTTATATATCTTCTTTTCGACTGCACAACATTTATTATTGCATATTTCGTCTCTTAAGTGAGAAGGAGTAGCTGGTGCCATCACAGAGGCGCCAACCTCTACTATTCATCGCTTCAATAATGAAAAATGGCGAGATTTGCAGCAAGTCGTACATGGCTTGAAACAGCGAAGCTGGACAATTTTGAAGTGCAATCGGGTTGCTTGTAGGTTGCTGCTAGGTTTCAGCTAGGTGATGCTAAGTTGTTTCTGGGTTGTTTCTACATTGTTGCTAAGCTTTAGCATGTTATGCTAGGTTTTTAACACGAAAGTGTTTTATGTCGGGGTCCACCAAGATTTTCATGACGTATTTCCGTCACGGAATGACGTCAGCAAAATGAATGTCATAAACTGGCAAAGCAAAAAAAATATAAGAAGTTCCGTTTCTAGGAGTCGAACCCACGACCTCTCACTCCGCGACGATGGCTGGCGGGCGTTTTGGCCTACTGAGCTACAGAAAAACACATAACACAGGCTACATGAACGCGCCTTTTATCTTTCATACTTTCCTCTCATTGCTCTTGCATGGATGGACGGATGCTATGAGCGTCCCCTTTACAATGGGGCGGTGATATGTGTGCCACCAGGCTCGAAAAAAAGAAAAGAAGCGCCGTTGCTACGACCGTCCCATTCAGCGCGTTCCAATAAAGTGTATTTCGTCAACGCTTTGACACACCGCGAGGTGGTGGCTTTTGCTCAAGCCTCGCTCATAGCGTCCATCCATATCGAAAAAAAAAATCACAGCATAACCGCGGGGTGAATGATGATGAGTAGGGCGAAGCTCCGGAGGGAATCATCGGCAAACCGTGAAACTCTTTCGTGAAATTCACCCAGTACATCATATAATGTGTGTGAAACACCGCGGTGAGGTTATTATCGAACCAAAGTCGATCGCACACGTCGCAACTGTGGCCAAACGAATGAGCGAGAAATTCCCGCTCGAACCGCGCGTCGGCTCCTTGAATATGAGACCGCTGGCGCCGCTTCCCGCGCACGAGCACCATCAAGGTCTGCCAGGCGCCACGCTCACATCGCCGCCGCTTCTCGGGCTCGCATTTCGGGGTCCGCTGCTCGGAGTGCACGTTGCGCCGCGGCGTCATTGGCAGATCCACCAGGCGCCGCGCTCGCTTCGTCGCCACTTCTCGGGCTCGCACCGCGGGATGCTGGCGACGAGCACGAGCCGCCGCGGCCCTCCGCGCCCGCCGCTCCGCTTCGTCCATGCCCCACCAACGATCCGACACGTACGGCGACGATCCAGGAGTCTGAGAGAGGCACTCATTCCCCGCGCACCCAGGCACAGCCCGCGCAGCAGCCGATCGGAGAGTAGCGGCACTTCCACCGCCATCTAGTGGCGATTCACACAAGCGCACTATTGCACACACTTCTGTTGGACCAACACAGATTGTGTACAGCGCCATCTAGAATATCATCAGTCAACTGCAGTTTGTATGTACTTCTATGAGACAGCGCCATCAATTATACTGTTCGGGAGATACTGCCGGTTACGCCTGACATGGGACAAGGTTAGACTAAGAGGAGCTACGCCCCTAAAATAGCTCTCCGACGCTCGCCTGGCTGTGACACCGCGTTCCCTGCTCGCCCTGTGAGAATTAACGGCCAGCCTAGAGGGAAGACATGACGCGCGTAGCGTTTCTCTTCGCGTTTAACGACGCTTTGAAGTTGTGCATATCGAGTATCAGTGTTTACTATGTGCTTGTTGATGCCATATTTGCGCGGAATTCACCACATGCGGTGTCCACGTATATGTTAGGAACTTCAGCTACCGCAAGGGTTAAATCATGATCATGGGCCTTAGTCGTCTGTACGGAGATGTGCCACTAGGCGTCAATGTGAGTGCGTCCATATCAAGCGGTACTATATTTGCCAAACAAGTGTATACATTGTACAAACTCTCATATACCAATGCACTACAAACAATCAACTACTTCTGTGACGACAGGTTTCACTTTCGTGTTATACGGATTCCTATGACAGAGGGATCAGCCATCTTTTTTAGGTTGCTTCGAGGTTGTTGCGGGGCTTTAGCTAGGTGAAGCTAGGTTGTTTCTAGGTTGCTGCTTCGTTATTGCTACGCCTTAGCTAGGTTATGGCAGGTTGTTCTAGGTTGCTTGTAGGTTTGCCGGCTTTAGCTAGGTGATGCTAGGTTGTTTATAGGTGCTTGCTGGGCTGTTAGCTAGGTTATGCTACGTTGCTTCTAGGTAGCTGCTAGGGCATTAGCTATGTTGTTTTCCATGTTGTTTCTAGGTCGTTGCTGTGCTTTATCTAGTTGTTGAGCCCAGTTTCCACACATACACATCTCGAGAAAGGAAGGATGCTAGAGCACACCTATATTTCTCCAATCGAGGTATTTCGCGCCGAGATGAAAAGGACTCGAATAAAAAAGTAATACTAGCATGTGACGAATTGATACGTCCTTACATAATTTATATCAAGAAAATTGAGCAGCTTCAGTGCTTTCTTTGGTTAATTCGGCCAAACTAAATGCAGTAAGAGAAAAAAAATACTTGCCTTCAGTGCATTCAGAACATCCGGCCGCTGACCTTTCCTTGTACGCGGAAAAGTGCCAACGTATTCCGTGCGCTCTGCTTTCTGCCGCGATCTCCGCTGCCGCCGGAAACCTCACGAAACGCGCCCTCTCGCGGTAGTCGGGCGCGGGAGGCTCCGAAGATCTTTTTTTTTTGCTGGGGAGCGCCGCAATCGGGACGGCCGGAGAGAAACACGCCGGCGCGCAATCTCGGAGGCCATGCTATTGCAAAGTCCTACTCCCTTGAAAAGCTTGCTATCGAAACAGATGCAACTAGCCAGTGCTAAACAACAATTTATGTTAATACCGCGTCTGTTTTGCACTTTGAGCACTTAGAAAGAAAGCTATGAATTTCTCTCCGGTAGTCGGTGCGCCAGCGAACAGCCATGAAGTGCTTGTTGGATCACTGGCGACGATGGCGAATACAAAAGAAAACGCCAAAGCTCCGCGCGCTGCGAAGAAACGCTGCACTCGACGCTACAGTTGCGTTGGGAATCGCCAGGGACGTATAAGAGTTATTTCAATAACAACGTTGAGTTTTACCGATTTCCATAGCAGTCGCATGAAGCAGTAATGCGAGTGCTCGATACCACCCGTTAAACGTGTTCGGTAAGCGAATTACTCGCATTCTCCACATGCGGTCGCATGGGAAAGAGTGATAATGTGGCTCTGCTGTGACAACCGTGGCAGCCTTGACTATGAAGCACGGTAGAGTCTCTGACCGCGGTGCGCGCCGTGTAACACGGAGTGAGCAGCTAGAGGCAGACTAAAGACACGTGGGATAAAGATCACCCACACCGTGACCTCCCATATTATGAATTGGGCGTCACCACATAACATCACGCACGTACGTTTTGAACGCTCATTGTTTCAGTTTTAACTAGCAAAGGCTAACACACGTGTCATAGAAGTAAATCGCAAAATGTTGGTCGTCACCAACTTCAGGTTTGTTTAGCCTTCGGCTGCACGCCGCGAAAGCGAACACGCACGTAGCCCCATTTGCAGTACATACAAATGGAGGACAACCGTCAAACGAACATTCGAGGATGCGTAATAAAAAGTCCGAGAGACACGAAGTGAGAGCTCAAGGGAGAATGCAACTGAAAAGGCAATAATCGCCGGGTCCATTCGTCCCTGGTAAAAGAAGCTTTGTACCACTGATTGCAAGATAAATAGCTAACTAAATTGGTCGCGTATGTACTTCGTCGCTTTGACATTATGTACACGCCCAAACTAAACGCATTTAGGCGCTAAAGAACGAACGCTGGAGGGCTTGCCTCGAACTAGACGCCGGGCGGTGCTCGCTTGTACTTGCGAGTTGCAGCGCGCCGAAATAACTGGAATTTATTTTGCATTGTACCCACAGTTCGCCTTGATGAGCTTCCTACTTTTTTGAAGCTTGGTATCCCCGAAGAAGCTTTCCATATTCTTGATTTTCAAAATAGCCTGCCTCGGTATAAACGAGAGAGGGTGTTCTATCGTTGCCTATACACACTCGCTTGCGCGCGGCTCTCTTTGCACTGCCCTGTTAGCGCCAGGGCCGCGATGAGGGCGCTGCTCACGGTGTTTTTCGCAGCGTCACCTGGGCAAAGTCTGACGTCTATAGACCGTTTTCACGGAGAGGAGGAGCGTAGCCTCGAACCGGCGCACTTTCACCTCTCTCTCTCTCTCCGCCACTGCCGCTGGTGTGTGCGGATTCCCGCTTTTTGCACTTCGTGGTGCGCGAGAAGTTAGTGTGTTTTCATTTTCGACGCGCTAAAGCAATTGTGCTGCCGAAAATTAAAATGTCGGACGAGAACAGGCCGACACGCTACCAATACTTTGTGTTTGGCTGCGGCAACAGCTATCGGAAGCATAACAGACTGGCAGCCGCGGCATGCGAAGTGCACAATGCTTTTAAATGACTTCGCTTCCCTTAAGTCGCACGCCTTCTCCTCCGACAAATAGTATATTATATGTGGTGTCTGCAATTAGAGCCATTTCTTCAAGTCATCACACGAGCTTGTGATCGTGCTTGGGTGCTGGTACACTTTATCATCAGCACCAAAGAGAACCGATGTCAAAGCTGACGATTAATACACAAAATGTTTGGACAATAGTTGTTCTCTCATAACATAAACATATCTGATTTCTGTGCTACAGCATATGATTTACAATGGCTGCTGCTAGACAATGTTCCATCTTAGTGCGTGCAATTTCGAGATTATCGAATTAGCAATCTCCAATCTACATGACAGAAAGGCCCGCATGACATGTTCTTTGGCGCAGGTACGCGCCTCTAACGTTTCGTCGAAAACACGTTCTTTCTCGACTAGTCAATTTTGTGACGATAACTGTGGCAGCGTTGTGACGACCGCACCTCATTTTCTTTTTTCGTTTCGTGCTGCAATGCAACCTGGGTGTCGTGAATATTCCACCCACGTTCGTTAAAGCCAGGTCGTTACCTGGACACTTGCGCTCATCGTAATGCCCCTCAAGTACTCGCCAAAAACAAACTGACAATAATGTTACCAAAAACGGGTGCCCTTTCGGCGTATCGCTAGTGGCGGCTGCTCGCCCCGAAGCGACCTTACGCCGTGTCGTGCTTTCACATGTGCAACAGGCTTATCTTCATTTTATCATCGTGTTGTTTCTACGCCGAATATTGAGGTCACCCGTCGTACATCTATTTCTTATGAAGGAAAGAAGATGGTTTATTAAGGGCTCGTTTTTTATTTGTTAGACACAATACTAATGAGAACTAACAGACATCTATTTTTTATGCTGCGCAACGATCAGAGACCACAAGCTTTTAGCTACGACGACGATACGAGTCAACACAGGCATCGGTGTTTGTGCTCCCTTTGTTCCATGAACTTTGTATGCAACGTGCCAAGCAGAATCAAATGGTCTGTTAGGGGTTGGAGTTACGTTTAACTTGAATAATCAAGGCAAAGAAACCCGAGAGTCACTTTAAACACTAATGCGCGCACCTATCGTTCAGCCGGACAATGGCGTACGTGTTCGCTCGTCTCCATTTACGCTTCACCGATTACTTCGAGAGTTGTCCTAAAAGTTAATGCTCTTTTTAATGCATATTCCAAGAACCCCACAATGCCAGCTATAACAAAAGATACAAAACAATTACCAATTTACACGTGCTGCTTAAGAACTGCATTGGCACTCTACTCATCATCGGCGCTGCTGTGGGAACGTCTCGTGGGCCGCTGCTGCTTGCTGTTTCAGCCATTTTGAAGCTGACAGCTTAGCGATTATTTACCAGCGCCTTTACACTCGCGAAGCGTTGCTCTGTTTTACCCGTGTACCGCGAAGAACAGCAATACCTTGAGAACTGAGCGTATACGCTACCTGCACCGCCGCGGAACCCCACACACCGGAAGGGCAGCGACACATGGCAGACGCTAGACGGCGCTGCGGCGCTGAAATGCTTTGAAAAGGGCAGCCTCCTTGTGAAATTGGTGTATAGCTTGCGGTGTCTAGGTATGCGCATGTAAAGTTTATGACATTGACATAAAAGCGGATAGCGAACGCACCAACCACAATTTGCGTTGTCCTGACAGACGATTACAAGAATTGTGGTTGGTTTGCATAGGAACTTTTCCAAACGCAGCTTGACGCTCTGGCATTGCTCGGTGGTGCACTTCTTCACAAAACCGTGTTCAAAACTTACGATATCAAGCGCGATTAACATAAATAGCAAGTGAAAATATTGGACACTCTGTGCTTCCCCCCCCCCCCCAAAAAAAAAAAAAAAAAAGCCACAGTTACCCGGAAAGTGCAAAAGAACTGAATGCGATAGCAGCAAATTGTAACGTACGCCAGCAGCTAGCTCTTTTGTCATCCAACCAGGCGCATATGAACAGTGCCGGCGTAAGGCAAGCGGCCGCTGCAGCAGGCGAAGCCGCATTCTTGCTGTCTGCCCCTTCATCGCAAATCAAGCGCTGAAAAAAGCACGTACAATGAACCGTCTGCTGATCTCCGTACAGCTTTAGGCACGCTACAACGCTTAATCCTTACTCAATCGTGCAATAAGTGAAGTCTGCCGGAGCTACGCAGGTGCCCCTGCAAGCATTGTTGAGTTGCTCAGGAATTAAGACACTAGCCTTGATAATGTGAGGTCCTGGGTTCAAACACCGGCTGCGGCGTGAAAACGTATTTAATTTATACAGTTATTTCTCTCAGCGACGATCGCCTCACCTGACGCACGGACGGCCACATCATTTCCTCTTTACGTTGACATAAAAATGCTTACGCATTTAAGAGTAGAAACCATCAAGAGTACTTTCTAGCCTGCAACTGGAGGGCTGTGTGCTGCCGTCCCTGAAAAGACAGCCAGGTACTGCGTCATTGGAGCCGAAACTTAAGCGTTAAACATCGGAGTCGTGGTGTTTCAAAACGACCATCATCGTTCTAGATTCTGCATTCACATATATCTCCTGAATTACACAGTGCTTTTGCTGTGGTGAACGAAGATCAGCCTCCGAGAGTAGAAGCCTCAGCAGCCCGCACTTTTTATGTTATATCAGGTGCGGGACAGATGGGATAGATTTTGGACGACTATATGGAGGCGGCAAAATAGTATTTTGGAGCAGGAAAACTGTGTTTTTGAGCAGCTAGTAAGCAAAAAAAAAAGAACAAAAATACTATCCACGCATATCCACGAAGTGAATGACGATTAGTGGGCGAAGCAGTGTGGATCGTTCAGTAACCGTGAATCTCCCGTGACATTGCCCACTCGCGCGTGTAAATGAGTGACAACGCGTCTGTGCAGTTATACACAATGTGTTTTATTGGCCTTAAATCGTATGTCGTGTCGAGTTGTGGATTACATTTTGCCTTCATTATTACTGCTTTGTGGTCCGTGAAATGTAGAGCCAGTAAGCGCTTTTAGCTGGGCATTTATGATCCGCTCCGGTAAGACCGGCGAATGCACACGAACGCGTAGAAGGAACTGTAGTGAGCGTGACTCAATTAACACATAAACATCTTGCAAGAACTGTAGTGCGCGTGCGCAGAACAATCGCGCGACCGGCGGAACGTAGAACGCATCTCTCGCTCTACTCGTGCAGCCAACTGACCGGAGCGCGAAGGGGCGTCCACTTGGTTTCGCCGTAATTTTGCAGCCAAGCACAACGCGTCTCGGCAAGACGCGCTCGTCAAAAGCACAAAATCTATGCCGTTCCCTGCACTCTCTCGGAACGCTAAATTTGCGAGGGGCTGAGCGTAAGCGACGCTCAGCTAAAAGAGCCTAATGGTTCTTTGATCGCATCTAGCCTGAAGTTGGCAAAGACAGGGTCTATGCACGTTTCCCTGGTGGTTGTTGGTTGTTTGTAGTCATACGAAATGCATCGTAGAGCGTATCGAGACGTCATATACTGCATAATCCACTCGCCGGCTAGTATAAAGGGTTTGTGCTTGTATTTGTTTCGTAATCGTAATCGCAACATACGCACATGTTTCGCCTTTGAGGAGGAAATGCCGCGGACTTCTAAAGTTGTCGACTCAAGTTCTTGCGAAAGCATTTCTTCAGGGTTTCTCTTTGAAGACGAACTGTCAGGCACGACGCATTCAACAACCCACTGTGCACATCCTTCAGAATTGTGATAGCCAGATTTGTTGATATCGGAAACATCGTGCCTTTAATTGTTATTTGACTTCATTTTTATTGAGATATTTCAGGAGTATTTTGACTGCTTCATATGACTTTAATCTGAGACTTTGTAATCGTAATCGAAATCGCCACATAGACACATAATTTTCGACTATGGCAACGGTGTTCTGTATTCCGTGACAGCGGACAGGGACAGTCGACGACAAAGCTAAGTCCTAAGGTGCTTCGCCCCTAAAATGGCATCAAGAACGCGCATGGCGTCACAAATGCATGTGCTTCGTTTGCGACGGACTATAGCGGCTGTTTTCAAAGGAATACCGTCTGCGAACGCATTAGCGCTGCTACTCAGTCAACATTTCAACACTGCAGCGACGTCAGCGCGTGATTGTCGCGCTATCACTTTGCCCTTTGAACATCGCGCCTCTCACTGGCGTGTTCGTAGGCCTTTGTCCTCTACTTAAGGCGAAGGCCTTTAATGTGTCATACTCGCGGCGTCCGTCGTCTGTCCGTCGTCCGTCCGTCCGTGCCCTGGAATGGCGCCCGTTGTGGCCTCTCCCACTCACACTCTCTCAGCAATCCCGTGATGGCATAGCGGCGGATAGCAGCAGTTGCGCGTTGCTCCTTCGAACGCGCGTTTCGCAACTGTTGCGCAACTCAGCGGCAACGCTCGTCGGCGGCATCCGTCCGTGCCCCCTCAAACTTTCTTAACAACACGTAATGGCACAGCGGCGTGCGCGGCAACGCTCCTTCTTCAGACGTCTTGTTGCAGCAGTATAGTTATTCGGATGGCTCCCAAGCCGCCCGGTGATGATTCCACGGCAAGCGGTTCGGAGAAGCGCCCCAAGAACGTGGATTCTCCCGATACCATGGCATAGTCCGTCTGATGGCCACAGGCTTTCGCGGACCACAGTTTGGAATTTACAAAGTGCCGTTCATTTTTTTTTTGCGCAAGTTCTTTTGTTCCACCTGCAGCATGGAAATTTCCACTCTCGAAGGCAACAAGGGCACACACACAGCTCTCTCGTGCAGCTGGTTTCGCTTTTATCAAATATTACAGATAAATAAATGGTCACGTTGCTGTTACTCTGCTGCTACTCACAATACACCTCTAACGCTTATTCTATAGTAACGAATCGGTAGGAGATAGGTCCCCACAAACAAGTAAATAGCAACATTTCTCGCCGCAAATGTCACCCACGGCGCTTGCTTCTAGCGGCAATGCCGGACTGTTCGTCCACTTGTGTCATTTTCCTGTTCCTTCAGATAGTGTTAGTTGATAGTTGTCGTAGCCTGGTCTCATATACTGCGCATACCGACGTTCAGCGGACCGGATGACGTGAACGTATGCCTATTTTTACAGCGGGATATTCTAAGAAAGCTATGTGGGGTTTTCTTTCGGCCGACGCTGTTGCTCACTCGAAGAATGCGAGCTGAAAGGTGGGTGTCCGAACTGAACTTTTTTTTCATTTCGGTTTCAGTTTCGTTCTACCGAAAAAAAAAACTGTTCGGTTCCGTTGCTGCTCCGGAACGAAGAAATGTTCCGTAATATTTCTTAAGAGTTTCTATCTGTATGCAAAAGCTTGAAATTGAAGTAGCGATAAAAACATAGTATTTCATTTTTCTCACAAGTGAATTATTAGAAATAGATGTCTGTGGACGGGGTAGGGTCGAAGGGGGGCTTGACGGCAGGCGGAGATCAGGTGTCCTTCCAATCTCAAGTTATATTTCCATTTTGCGTCAATACGCATGAATGCTACTGACAGCTTCTTCATGGAGACCCACGAAGTATGGCCGATATTATGCAGCACGCACACATTTCTCGGGTGATAATTTGATTCCAGCGACACCGCCTTGCGTGGGGCAAAACAGATGTCACGGGCATCCTCGGACATGTGTGAGCACGGGATGAGAATAGGAAGTTTATTCATCCCTTTGACTTAAACATGCGAGTTTATGGGGAGAGAGAGAGAGAAACGGAGGGGAAAGGCAGGGAGGTTAACCAAGCTTTAGCTCGGTTGGCTACCCTACACGTGTAGGGTGGGGGAAAGGGAGGAATAATACATAGAGAACAAAGAAAATGAGTAAGCACATGAAGAAATGAGCAGTAAGTGCGAACACACACAACACGAACTCGCGCTCGCAGTTCAAAGGCGCTCGTAAAGTCCGGCCTGCTTCAAGTAGCACTGTAGGGCTTTCGGGGCCTTACGCATGCACAAAGCCGTGGGCCAATGTTAAAGGACCATCTTTTGTGATAGTGGTCTTGAATCAAGGCGACCGGGTTTGGCTTCTAGAACGCGTCGTTGGTATTGAGTGTGCTCAATCGTTTGCCCACAGTCGCATAAAAAAAAATCACCGACGATTACGATACTGCCTCATGCGAATTCTGAAGCGCAGCTGTTTAGGTGTTTTGGTATTGCGATAAATCGAGCAAATGCGCATGCGTCAAGGAGACGCGGCCCGGTGCGAGTGGGAGTACAGAATACTCGGTTTCTTGAGTCATCATAACGTGGCAAACCTGGCGTCGCCACTTCCGCCGCCGCTGGCTGACGCGAACGTTGCGCCGTACAACAAAGGGCCCTTAAGGGTCCGCTAGAGCGCTCCACGCAAAAACAGTCCCTTCGACTAATTAACGCACGTCTTCACCCGAGCGTCGCAGGTCAACCCACTTTCCCGTGCCCGTGCGCGAGAAGCATGCGTTGCGCTGTCACAAGAAGCGCGAGCAGGCAGGAGGAAATGCATACACTAACCCAGCGGCTCGCTGGCTCTCATGGTGGAAAACTCCTCGGGGCAGTCTTGCCTTCGCTCTCTTTCGTCCTCGTTCGCTCTGTCGGCTACGCCGACAACGGCGACACCGCTCAAAGCTTGAACGAGCGCCTCAGAGCTGCGCTCTAAAAGTTGCATGTCGCACAGTTGGTCGTTCCAATCAGACAAGCGTATGCATTCGTAAGTGCCGCATCCAACCACATGCAGCACAGTGAAATTGCATCGCGACGGGAGAGTCCGAATGGCTAGCGAAGTCGCAAATTAGAGTCAGTAGAATGGAGGCTTAGAGTAGAGTATATCCGATGGGGGCAAGTTAATCTCTCTTTCGAGCCAAGCACTAAAAACCGCGACTCGGGCACACCTTGCTGTCCTTTACCTCGCATCGAACTGGAAAAGTGACCGTCGTCATCGCCAATGCCAATTACACCAAAAAAACATTATAGTCATCGGACATAATGATCGTACGTTACAGTCACAGTTGCAGTTGTTACAGTTGTTATGCTTATACTTGTCCGTTATGACGCAGAACGTACGGACGCACGGAGAAAGAACGCACGCAGCCACGCACGAAACCGGGTGCATGTGTGGAAGGGGTTCTTGTCATTTCTTGAACAAGGTCATCATCACCGTGATTAGTGAGCCCCAGCAGCTGGACCGCACTTGTTATTCGGACCCATTCGTGATCGCGGCTACGAGGGGTCTAAGTGCAGTGAAGTGCGAGGTATAGTACAGCTGGTAGAAATTCCGAATGCCTCTTACGATGAAATGATCTATGATGCCTCCTCTCCTGGACGTGGCAGGGAGGTGTTTTGATGCCCTGTCCACATCCAATCCGTCTTTCACGCAGTATAAGGACCAGGCGTTTTTTGGTCTTGATAAATCAATGTTGAAGTCACCAGTAATGATGTCCTAGGTGGTTCTCTCGGCAGATGTATTGTAGGAAGCATTGATCCCGGTTTTTGCGTAATCCACGTGGTACGCGTTGCGGACCACGTGGACGAGTGGATGGTAGTTAAGCGTCTTCCAGGGCTGTTCTGTCTTCAGCTTTCTCACTTTCCTTGCGTCCGCTGCGGTGGTGTAGCGGTTACGGTGCTCGGCGGCTGACCCGAAGGTCCCGGGTTCGATCCTGGCCGTGGCGGTCGAATTTCGTTGGAGGCAAAATGCTAGATTCCCGTGTACTGTGCGATCTCGGTACACGTTAAAGAATACCAGATGATCAAAATTTCCGGAGCCCTTCGCTACGGCGTCTCTCGTAATCATATCGTGGTTTTGGGACATAAAACCCCAACAATTATTATTATTACCACTTTCCTTGCGTGTCAATGTGTGTGTGTTTGCGGTTACTGTGTTGGTTGAGACTTTGTATCACCTGTGGCACATACCCGCAAAACATGAACTCTCGTATGCGGGTATGTGCCACACGTGACTGAGAGAAAGGGTTTCATGACGTACGCGACAGGTATTTTGCGTTATTCATGCCATGACCAGTCGATCGTGTTCGTCATACGCTGATCCCCTGCTATGCCAATTTTGGTATATTACAAGTTATGGAGACGACCTGGAGAGCGCCCAGACGTAGGCGGCTAGATAGATAGATAGATAGATAGATAGATAGATAGATAGATAGATAGATAGATAGATAGATAGATAGATAGATAGATAGATAGATAGATAGATAGATAGATAGATAGATAGAAATGCCAAAAGAAATAAACAGGGAAAAGAAAGACAGAAAACCAAATACAGCAGAGAGAAAAAAGAAAGAGATGAAGACAGAAAACTAGAGAGAAACAAAGAAGGCCGCTCAGTTCCGCACTTCCTTCAGGCTTGGCATAACTAGCGCCAAGCTGCCTTAATCTTTTTTGAGTACGCAGCACTTTTTGTGGATGACGCGGGTAGACTCGAACGGTAACGTCACGACCAACGCTGGGGAATACTGAAGCACCCGGAGAGGACAAGGCTTGTCCGTATGCGTGGTCTGTATTGCTGCCGCGCTTGCCATTGTCAATCGCCCCAGCATTCTGAAATCGATGCGCGTGTTTACTTGAAATGTTAGAAAAGTTATCGGAGGTGATTGTAAGTCAGCTAAAGCCACGTACTTTTCCATGGGGAGCGGTAAGCTGCGTCTCAAAACTACAAAGGAACAACACTGTGAAATCTTGATGCAGCGTTCCCGTTTAGATAAAAAAACTTGCAGGGTCCCTTTGCACTACTCGAATACGCACATCGATTATGTTGCAGCGTGTGCTAGCACACGACTTTAATTTCTTAGGCATTCTCTTAAGACGAGTAGAAGGTGAAAGCCATCTTCTTTTCCCTCTCAGCCGATGTATTGATGCTGCCCCGCCACCCTTCGAAAGCTTTCTGCATCAAAAGTGGTTTTGCAACACCTCCAAGATCGGATCACCTTTGACCAACCTATGATTCGATGTGATGACGTCATCATGTGACGTTACGTCATGATGACGTCACAAGCTTCCGCTATTTACGACTTCATCTCGTGATGATGATTTTTTTGCACGCTTGTCCCCGACACCGCGGGACGCGAGACGCCACTGACAAGGGAGGCCGAAGCTCAAATTTGGCGTTTGATGAGGAATCTGTGGCTTTCGCCTTAAAATTCGCCGTGAAATCGAGCCACAGGTGGCAGCACCGTCGCCGCGTTTGTGTGGATAGGCGGTCGTTGGCGCGTATACAAACGTACGCCGCGGCGCTTCGCCGTAGTGAGCTTGAGTCGATTGTCGGCGAATGAAGCGCGTTGACTGCAGCCTAATGGTGATGCATACATCCTCCATTGCCACATTAATGTAGAAACCGGCCTAGCGTTTCTATTACGTGCGAGAGAAGCGCAATCTGCCCGTCAATGAGGTACTGGTCTTCGGTCAAATTCGTGTTTTGCACTTTGCTCGACGTTCTTTTCTGCTTTATTTGCACGTGCTTAAATTGTGCTTGCCTATACCACAACAGAAATAGTGTATGCATGTTCGAAACGGGCGGCACAAAAACAAGGGACAAAGGAAAGACTACACACCACAGAGCGCCTGTGCACCACAGAGCGCCTGTGCACCACAGAGCGCCTTTACAGCAACACATATCTATGTATCCTGTCGGCTATCAATGATGTAAGAGCACGTGGTACTTGGTGAAGGTTTAAATAGTATATGTTCTTTCTAATAAAGTTATTTGTGAGAAGGCGCTCTGTGGTGTGTAGTCTTTCCTTTGTCCCTTGTTTTTGCGCCGCCCGTTTCGAACATGCATAACCAATTCCAACTTGCCCAACTTGCCCATCAATTCTTCTGCAGAAATAGTGTTGCGCGACTGAGTCAATTAGGTATATACTTCTTGCTCTAGCGGCTACAAAAAAAGAAGAGAGAGGCTGTATTTCTGCGAAAGTAGCTAAAGTAGAACTTTGTGCTTTCTGCTCTTTTGTTTGCATGAATACGCGTACTGCTATAGAAATGCGTGGCTTCGGGTCTTTTTTAGCGGTAACTGCCTCTGCAGACTCTAGTTCATGCATTGCGGTATCACAAGGGTTTCCAAATCGCCAACACTTCACGACATGGTGTCGCTAAAATTCTGCATTCACACCTTGACATTTAGTACTTTTTTTTCGTTTAGGACGACGTCAAATGCACTATGTCATGTGCTTGAACGACAAAGTGGTGCCCACATTGAAATGCTTTTGGCGAATGGATGGTTAGACATAGCGTCATACCGACATGTGCATGCCAGTGCATGCACTCCCTTATTAGAGTGCATACAAGTCTCGTAGGGCGAAATGCTTAAGTATATTGTGTAGGCATACGTACAAGCATCTGATAATGTGCTAGCACAACGGAATAAGCTGTAATCTGAGGACGTGCATGACGTACGCACACATGCGAACACGGTGTGGCTACCAGACGACGCAAGGAGCCATCCACACAACCGGATTTCATCTGCTCGCCGCTAGGTGCCGACTCTGCTCGATCTCGCGGCCAATGGGAGAGCTACACGTAGCGGTCCCCAAGGCTAGGTTTGTTGAGAAGAAATGTCCAACGATTGAGGTGCACTCTTCTAAGGGAGAGCATTAAGCTGTCCAGGCGTCTTGCGCTTAGCCGCAGGGACAAGAACTGAAGGTCCGAACGTGTCACAGTCAATGGAGCCAATGAATAGGTTGCTGGACCAAGAATTCTTTATGAAACAACCTACTGAGTAACACCGGGAATACTCGCAACTCATTTCTTTCTGCGTTCAATGAAATGGTAAAAATCAACTATTAATTGCGAATGAAGGTTGCGCATTGAACGTAGCACGAGGGTTTTAATCAAAACAATGCAGAATTATTATCAGGAGCCCTAGGTGACATGTACAAGTCTGTGATCCGAATGAAGACATGTAATGTGCTTCAGCGACTGCATCAAGATTGGGAATGGTTTCCGTGAGAGAGAAAGAGATATCGATATTATGGAGCTGAAGTACTTGGATAGCACAACTATGGATGACCAATAATATGATAGTAAAGCGGAAGATAAGAATTCTCTAGGCTAATGGCTCCTTTTAAATGCGAATGCATTTCTTAGTCGGGGGCTGTCCTGCGTTCCTGGCCGGCGTGCGCACAGATCTCTCCGCGCGCGCTCCTCCTCGCCCCTAGCAACAGCTGCGCCACGCCTAGCAACCGAAGCAGGTGGTGAGCGGCGGAGGGTAAGGGAGAGGAGGAGCGCGCGGGCGTGTGATGGCGCTCGCATCGCGGAGCAGATAAGAATTCTCTAGGCTACAAAAATAAATAATTGGGGAAAAGAAAAGGTCATTCTGCCTTAAGAGGCAGAGAGATGGACCGTGAATTTATATTTTTTGGTATAATAACATAGATTTAATCAATGTAGATAAGGCATTAGGACAACATGAAACAAGGAAGTTTTTTTTTCTTCTTTCTTTTTTTTTCGCCTTCGAGCCTGGTGGCAGACATGTCACCGCCCCGTTTTAAAGGGGACGCTCATAGCATCCATCCATCCATCCATCCAGCGGAGGGTAAGGGAGAGGAGGAGTGTACCCAGTGAGGGCGCTCGCATCGCGGAGCTCGCTCGGCGGAGAGAGAGCTCGGGCGCTCCTCCTCTCCGCGCTCGGACCTATATATGTCATGCAGGGAGCGCACGCTTGGGTGTCTTGATAGCGATGGAAGTCGGTGAAGTCGAATCTCTCGCAGCAACGATACCACTAGGACGAAGTGTAACACAATGCAACTCGAGCATTACGCCTCTACGTGCACACTCTCGTCTCTCTTCATTAATTAATCGCACACTCATCGGGTACACCCAAATGCATTCGCATTTCCTCACGATCCCCTTCAGGGAGGTTCGGGGGATTATTTCACGTGGGCGCGCATCTTTGCCATTGCTGATGCGTTTGATACAGTGAAGTATATTCACCGTGTTTTCCATAATTACAAGCGTCTAGTTGCAGCCAGACTCGGTTTTGAGTGGCACGAGCAACAAGTGACGCTCTTGTTTTTCTTCCAAGCCCTTCCGGTCGAGCACATACTTCCGGTTTTCACAATATTCTGAAAACGCCTTAAAAAAAAACTGGTACTAAATCGTTGGTTCTCGTTGAAGTTAACAGTTATATTGGATACGTATGGCTTCGGAGCGTAAGTTTACTTAATGTGAGGGCTAATTACCTATCAGGATAACTAATGAAAATAACTGAATGAGTTCAGTGAAAGAGCAGATGATTTTCTTGTGAGCCGCTGGTATCTTAGAGGCCTCTGGTCGAGCAGGTCTCAACCACGCGCTTCTTTCTACGTGGCTTCTGAGACGCCGCTTCGGCAATACGACGAAACACATAGTTTGCCTTTGAACCTGTACACATGAAGCGCCAGTTTGCATCCATCAATGTTTAATTAGACGACCACAGAACAGACACTCGAAGTCGATCTGCGATTCCTTTAGATGCCTCCGCAGCAGGCTCCCCAACAGCACTGGCCTTCGTGCATTTTAATGTGACGGTAAAAGAAGCCGTGCGTTCTCCTTACCGGTCCGTGCCGCCGCCTGGGGCATGAAAGGGCCCCTTACCTGCTGCTTTCAACACATGTATAGCGTTCTGGTGGCCCCTCGATTTATTTAAAAGGGGGCAACCCGCAATGATTTTTCGCGGCTGCGCTGGCGCAAACATGCACGACGCGCATAACAAGTACACAAAGCTCCCCTGCCGGCGGCAGCGGGTCGGTAATGGTGCAGTGTTATAGGAGCCAGGCGCACTGGACCAGGAAATAGTCCACACGGACAAATATGGGGGTGACGTCATGTTTGAAGAACGGTCCTCGCTCAAGGTAAGGGGAATCTGAGAAGAAAGCAGGAAGCCTATGTCCGAGGTAAAGTGGGGAAATGGCGCTCTTACGCAAGAAGACCCGCAACGCCTACGACCCGCGTGGACGCACTTAAGGCTATTTCTCAAGCTACGCCGTTGTAATGAGGAGACGGAGACACGAGGACATTGTTCGTTGATGACATTGTGACCTGACTACCTAGCTCGCCCCTTCGAAAGCCTCGATCACTTATTATTCCTCCTTCTCTCCGCTTTCTTGTCTATGGATTAAAGCCGCCCTGCACCTTTGCTCCTTACAATGTATGTATGTATGTATGTATGTATGTATGTATGTATGTATGTATGTATGTATGTATGTATGTATGTATGTATGTATGTATGTATGTATGTATGTATGTATGTATGTATGTATGTATGTATGTATGTATGTATGTATGTATGTATGTATGTATGTATGTATGTATGTATGTATGTAACCAAATGAATGAGCAAAGAATCTATTGAACTGCATAAATTGGGTGCCGAAACACTAGAAATTACACCCGACCAGTTCCAAAGAGCAAAAAAGTTACTTCATGCGACCCTTGTTTTCCTCAATAAGAACGGCTACTTCTGATGCGTGCAACAAAATTGACAACTCTTATAGCGTTGTTTGCTGCCGCGACTCATTCCCTGCAGTATTAGAAAGCCGCTTTAAGTGCGCTCGCGAGAATTTGCAACATGTAAAGCCTCTTTGGGCGCCTGAAGAAATTCTCTTTTGGGCGCCTGAAGAACATCAGTGAGGCACCCACTAGGCAATAAATTATGCATTTGTACGAAGTAGCGAAGCAGTCACTACGCGCTCCTGTGCACCTACGTAGTTGCACACTTTGTTGATCATGCGGTGGATGATGATTAGGATGGTGACGAATTATTTCTAAGCCCATTGTAATAAGTGCGAAACTTTGAAGCACCCACGTGTTATACAATAATGAGATAGTTAATTACTTGCTAAGTAGCGTTATTTACTGAAACTTGCGCAAAACAACATATATATGATTTAGAATAGCAAAGAAGTGAACTATTGATAGGTATTTATGTTAAAGAGACATGGCATGCAAGCACGGACAAAAGAGAGAAGTTAAGACGCCGGTCTTGAATTCTCTCTTGCGTCCGTGTTTACACGGCCAGTCTCTTTAACATGAACATATCACTTCATTATCTTTCTTGGAATGTAATATCGAGTGTCATGGCAACATGTTGTCTGAATTGGACACATTTGCAGACAACCCAGCATAATTCGCGCCTGAAGGGGCTATAAAGCAATTTTACTGTTTGCGAGCATCGTTCTATTTTCGCTTTTGACCGTTTCTCTCAGCAAAATTACCTCGCTTGTAGCGAGTGTCGGTTTGCGCGTGTTTATTAAATAACCGTCGGCAACTCAGTCCCATGCAGACGCGCGCGGGGTACTCAATTTGCCGTCTGTCTGGTACGGGAAAGACGTATACGTTCGCCGGCTAATTAGATTGGCTGGTGCCTAGCGTCGCAATTAACTTTCCCTGCTGTCTCAGGTGAAAACGAATCTAATTCGCCCTTTGGGACCCGTTTGTACAGTACTCGTTCTGAGTGCAATGCAGTAATTCCTGTTTTCAATCAGCAAGGCTGCACAAGTCGATCAAAAAAAAATCACATGGGCCCTTATGCATTGACATAAGACGACTCGAAGGCGAAAGCCGTCTTCTTTTCTTCTAAGTCGATTTATTGTCCTACACCCCGCACCCCTTCGAGAGCTTCCTGCACCTAAGTGGTTTTGCACTTCCTGCAGGGTTGGACGCATTGTAAGCTTTAATAATACAGTGAAACCTCGGTGATACGATCACAGCTCATACGAATGTCGGGGTGATACGAATTTTTCGTTGGTCCCGGCCAAGGCCCATTGGCCTCACTGTAATGGAGTATGGTTGTTGCGAACCGATTTTCACCCAGCGACGTTTGATGCGAACGTTCGCTACCACCCAGGTTCGAAGAGGTGCTGCCCGCGCTGTCGCGGAAGACGCGCCAAGCACGTGCGAGCAGGGGAACGCAAGCGTGGGCATGCGCGCCACACTGCCAAATCGTCAGAATCACGGTGTTAGAAAAAAACTTGTCTTACGGTCAGAATAAACCTTCAGAGACGCGTCAGGGCCTCCGAGTGTCGCGGGTCACAACGCACCTTGCTCATTAATTAAATGCGAGCGTACGGGCCGTCTATTTACGAGTGCTGGTATGATTGCCGACATCTAAATCCTTAACTGAGAATCATTCATGGTTCTTCTTGGCGTTGCCGCAGCCCAGACAAACAATAATTAAAAATGTACGCCAGCTTTCTTTTGTCGCACGCTAATTTTCCATGCTTTCTGGTGATACGAATTTCGGATGATACGAATATTTTTGGTGGTCCCGTGAGATTCGTATCACGGAGGTTTCACTGTATATGGGGTTTAACGTCCCAAAACCACGATATGATTATGAGAGACGCCGTAGTGGAGGGCTCCGGAAATTTCGACCACCTGGGTTTCTCTAACGTGCACCTAAATCTAAGTACGCGGGCCTCAAACATTTTCGCCTCCATCTAAAATGCAGACGCCGCGGCCGAGATTCGATCGCGCTACCTTTGGGTCAGCAGTCGAGCGCCATAACCACTAGACCACCGTGGCGTCCCTGCGCAAGCTCATTTTAGTGGCAGTGGCTGCTAGAAGAACAATTTACCTCTTTTGTGTGCAATTTCGATCGGATTTCGTTACCTCTTTCATTAATAAACATCCAATTTTATCTTTAAACTTCGTTTTTCTCAAAACACACTTCTCAGCAACTTTTTCAGCGTGCCCCTCTTGTTTTTGGTACTTCTGCTGCTTCGATCTGCATGAAATATTGCCCAAGTTTTCTCTAAGGTGTGGGGAGTGCCGTTATCTCCTCCAAGGTTCAATATTATTTATGCATATTAAAAAATGTGCAAGTATAAACCTTTACTTGGGTCTGGGTAATAATAAATTTCCCATGTTTGAATTTTTCACGTCTAGAAAATATTTTCTATGAACTTTCTGGATAGTTTTCGGCACTCTACAGTTCAAATGGAACAATATGAGTCATTAATTGTCGAAATGTATAGAAGTTTAAGGATCGAAAAAGTGGGGCTACAAGGCCTATGTTTTTTCACATTTGACATGATGCAGAACAAAAAGTATGCAATTTGCAAGAAAACTAATTATATATTTCAAATCAGCATAAAAACCCCTACAAATAGCCCAAGTGTAATTGCTCTCGGTTGAATATAAAAAAAAAAGTGTCTTCGAGTAGCATCTCCCCTTAACCAGTCTTCGCGAGGTTAAGTCAGTGAAGTCGCTTCAATTTTTCCACGATGCATAGCCCAGATGAATTTTCGTTTCACCGAGCCATATACAGCTGCGCTTTAAAACGAAAACATGAACAACCTTTCATGAAGTCAGATCTTTCCTTTCGTACAGGTGAACACTGTTAGCGAAGTAATGGGACGGCGCCAGTCTCGTTTCGAGCAGCGCAGAGATAAAAAAAAAGCATTGAAAGGAGCAACGAGCGTGGTCTCATACGATGTACAGATGCCACTTCAGTTTGAAACTTTTTTTTCAAAGGAACATGGTGACACTCGCAGTCTTGGGTTCCATGAATAACAAACGCGAAGCCCTGCCCGGCAAGGAAACGCCTCGCGGACGGAAACTTGGGCGACGCATTCGTTCTTCTTCTCGAGCCGAAACGTCAACATCAAACCTTTCTCGTCTTTCACGTCGCTCGCTCTGGGGTCGCGAACTGCGCGCTTCCTGGTGCGCGAATCAGCAGTGACTCAAACTGCTTGCGCCACGCACCCGTCTTATGAGTTTCAAAGCCATCGAACTGGTTTCTTTCTTTTTTCCTTATTCAAGGCACGCTACAAACAGCTGTCGCATGAACAGAGACTGACTCGGACGAAACAAGCGCGTTCAGATATATAGTCTGCAGCTCTGCGGCTTCCTTTATGCGGACTAAGCGATTCGCTTGTCTATTCCTTCGGATGTACACTCGACGTCAAAAGTTTACAGACCACTTGTTCTGAGAAAACTTTAAATTTCCCAGCAATTTGTCACTGTGTTCAGTCTAAGTGCAGAGTACACGTTGTTTGGTCGTTTAAGAATAGGCGAGAAACCTAAATTGAGTGATAGTAATATCGGGGGTTTCGCGTACCAAAACCACGATGTAATTATGAGACACTCTGTAGTGGAATGCTCCGGAAACTTCGACCATCTGGTGTTAATTAACGTGCACTGATATCGCAGAGTACACGCACCTCTATAGCATTTCGCATCCATTGAAATGTGACCGCTGCAGCCGGGATCGAACCCGCGACCTTAAGGTCAGTAGCCGAGCACCGTAGCAACTGTTCCACCACGGTGGACCTAAATTCTAGGCAGCTACCGAAGCAGGAGTATGAAACTTTTTCTGTTTGTGTGTGTCTCGTGCTTCTTAATCCTTTGACGCAGCTGCATGTGCATTTTGTGAGCACGCATAACGTTCTCAGGGCGCAGATTATACATTTGAACGAAGAAGCTGATTCAATGAAGATGCAAGAATATTTCATAAAATGATTTGGCGAAGTTTATCCGCATTCGCCACATTCTTTGCTTTGGCAGAGGAGGTCCTGTCAACGGCCTTTGGAAAGAGGGCGGCAATGTTTAACAACACACAAATCATTTTACAGGAATGAATTTCCTCATATGTATTCAAATTTCAAATGAGATTCATTCAAAATAGAATTCACTGAAAACGCTGTAGGCAGCGTCTGAATCCCTAACTCCTGGCTGGTGGAGCTCCATGCTAGTTAGTGCTTACCTTCAGGTATGTGTTACGTTCAGTGTTTAAACCCTCAAACCAGACGTCCCTTTTAGGGTAATTGTATCAGAGAATTTACCTGGCAGAAGTGTGTCGCTCTGTTTCTTCAAGCCAAGCTTAACTGTTTGCCCGTAAATGATTCGTTCTTGAACTCGGATCAAGTAGTCGGTTTCTTGAAGAACCATCCCCGTATAGGCTACCAAGCCTTTTCTGTAGACGTAACAGATTTGTATTATTCAATCTCTCACATTGTTCTTTCGTTTTCTATTGAACATGCCACCGATGGATATGGCACCACGATCCTTGAAAACGATGCTTCATTGTCGATGAGTCATTTTTTTAGAACTTTTATCGTTTTACTTATCGTCCGCTTTTATTTGTTGGAACAACGCACTGTATTTGCAAAAAATGTGCGTGTGTATTGGTTCGTGTGTAGCACCCATTCTTAGTGAATTTGTTTTATCTCGTGTTAACATTACCTTGTATAAAACTCTACAAAACACCAAAGTGTGGAACGTTTTTCGCTCTGTCGACGACTTGTTGTTTTTAATTGGCTGCACTTCTGTTGACGTAAAAGAGAGGGTTGACTAGGTGTTGCCCGCGATTAAGGAATGTCTTTCGCCCCTGGAAGTCACTTGCGAACTTCCGCAAGGGGTCTGTATTCGAGTTTTGGACGGCAGGTTATTTTGCTCAGAAAACCACACGTGCTGGTGGCATGAGCCGCGAGCAAATCAGCCTCTTCTTTCATTCGTTTGCGCGCACTCAAAGCTCATTAGGAGGGGCATCGCAAGCTTGTGTTTTAAAAATGCCCTGATCAAATCGTGACACCACAAGATGGCGTCCAGTTTCGAGACCCAAAGCAAGCGCCTAATTGACGCAGGCTATCCAATTTTGTTATGGGTTTCTGTAGCCGAACGCATTCTCCTAGAGTCTCGCAAAGAAAACAGGCGTGAAGTTTCGGAGTACTCGGGCTGCAGAGTAGGTCTGATCCCATATATGGACACTGCTTCCCACAACTTAAGAAAATTGCCCAGAGCGCTAACGTACGCGTAGTTTTTTCAGCGCCCAAAGTATTTGGGGAGCTTTGCAAGCTGACTTGCCCAAGCAATGTCGCTCCCCCAGCTTGTGATAAGAAACACCACGCTAGATTTGTTGATTGTGTGTCCTGTGCCGTCTACAAGTTTTCGTTATCATGCGTAATGTACTATGTCGGGCAGACAAAACGGTGTCTGAATGACAAATGCGCGAACACTGCTATGACCCGAGAAATAAGCTTACGGCGGGAGGACTCCTGGCGGCGCACTGCAAAGGCTGTGGGTGCTCCCCTGATCTGTATAGTCGCATTGTTATCGGCCGTTCTAGGGATTGGCTCCTATGGGAGATAAAAGAAGCCGAAGCTATAAAAGAGCGCAGTGACAGTTTTCCCTTTGGAAAACCCAGTTAATATAACACTAACTTGCAACCTGCAGAACATACTACAGGTGGACTCGGTAAAATATCTGGGAATGATTTATGATACTCGTCTCCTCTGGCCTACACACATTGAATACATAACAAAGAAAGGAGTACGGGCGCTAGGAATCCTACGAAGACTTTGCAACAGTCGATCGGGGATGCGAAGGGACACACTAATTATGATATACAAAATGTACGTACGCCCAGTATTAGAATTCGGATGTGTTTTATATTCGGGTGCACCAGCTTATAAATTGCATCCTCTTGTACTGCTGGAAAGAGAGGCCCTAATGTTATGCCTTGGATTACCGAAATTCGTAGCCAATAATGTCCTCTACTTAAAGGCAAGATTGCCCTCTCTTTTGTGCAGATTTAGGATACTAACGGTACAAACATTCCTAAAGATGTATGAATGTCCTATAAAGTTAAAAATTGTTTTCATGTCTCACCCAGCGTTATTTTTTCAATATTACTGGCCTCGGTTTCATACACCACAGGTGGGTTACGTACAAGCACTTATTGGACCATTAGATGTCAAACTGAGTGAAGTTCCATCTATTGAGAAGGAAAGGCACAACCTTAAAATCATTTTTGACAATATATATCCAAATCATGCCAAAAATTTGCCTTATCAGATATTAAACGGCCTACTACAAAGGCATTTAGAGGCGATAAATACAACAAATATTATAGCTACCGATGCCTCACAATCCGAAGAAAAATTTGGCATTGGTTTTTCTCCGAGACATTCAACTGGTCATTCTCATTAAGACTTCCTCATTTCTTATCAGTGTTTTCAGCGGAATTTCTAGCGGTGATTATGGCTTTACGAAAGCTGAGCCCATCAACCTCAAGAGTGGCCATAGTTACAGATTCGTTATCTTTGTGTTCAGCACTCGCTGCACATAGTGATTCTCAATTATTACGTACTTTTCATTTTCTTGTTCCCTCCCACGTAACTTTAATCAAATTAATCTGGGTACCAGGCCACAAAGGGATAAAAAATGAACGAAGTGGCGGACACTCTGGCGAAAGCCGCTCTCAGTGTTCCGATACTATCGATTATCTCCACATCAGCACTCATTATTCGTGACAGATTTAGAAGGCGTGCCATAATTCAAGATTCCGGTAAAACATTAATCCCTCATCTAAACGAATATCGACACCTCTTGTTCCCTTGGTGTAGGAATTTCTGTTTAACAAGAAAAGATGAACTTATTTTTACTAAATTACGATGTCGCGTTTCAAAATTAAACTTTTATATGCATAGATCTGGTCTGGCTCATTCCCCTCTTTTCTCGTTTTGTAACCAGGACGAAACAATTGAACATTATTTCTTATCATGTAACCGCTTCAATTTACCGAGGAAAAACATTCTCAAAGCAGCGTTTAATCGTATTAGATTGGATTTCATTACTTCGATTGTTCTATAATTGGGACCCACCTCATTATGTCATTGTCACCGGAATGTCTGTTCCGCCGTACAAAAATTCTTAATTGAATCAGGGCGATTTTGATTCTGCATTTTTAAATTAGCATTAATAATATATTCTAACCTTCTATAATTCATTTTCACATGCGACCACTTTTACCTATAAATTATTCGTTTCTTGGCCAATCCCCCAGAGTGGGTGCGAGCCATTTATAAAGGTCATCATCATCATCATCATCATCATTAGGACACTTGTGTGTGCACTCGTCATCGATTTACTTGTCGGAAAAGGAGATGACGTTCCTTGGTTTGAGAACACGTGCAAGGTGAGTTGTGCTTTCTCGCAAATGTATAAAATGGGTGTGGATGACATGAAATAAACATTTGGCAGTTTAGCGCCTACCTATCTCTACGTCCGTGTGGTGTTCCTTTCTTTTATGTAACGCGCTAATACACGCTACGTTCATAGTGTTCACAATGAATGAAAAAATCACATGACCAGGGTAATGTATATATATGCAAAAGGCATGCTGCTTCTAGTAATAGCGACGACAAACCCACAGAACCCAATGTGTGCTTAGCAAGCATAGCATACAGAGGAAGGGAAAATGCACCGAAGGAACGAATACCCTAAACAGATAACCGAAGCGACTGTAAATGATATTTCCTTGGCACTCAAACATTATCAAGACGGCCTATAAAAATGACAGGAAATGGTAAAACAGTTGATAGTTTGGGTCCACCTGCACATATTTCATCTTCTTGCTTTGCGTAATTGTTTTGGACGGCCTATGCAGCGCAAAGTTTCTCAACCTATGCTCCATATTTAACAACTAGCCCAAACCAGGGCTTTACTGCTCTACGTTGGTACGGGGCAACCAAGTGCTCGTTCCGCTACACATTCAGCTTAAATAACGGTTGAGCACATGAGAGCCGGGGTCGGAGACGGCGTCATCAGTATAGCTGCTTTTTCAGTGGCAGGAGTACCGAGTAAAACTCTTTGCTATCTTCCAGACCAACCTAACAAGCGACGGTAGGAGTTGTCCTGAAACCATGATAAAAAATAAGAAAAAATACAAATGGGATGGAATGGCTTAAGCTAAGGGTTGTATATGATAGAACAGACATCAAGGTATATCATAAATTAAAATTGGAGGCATATAATTAGTAGAAATTAGTATAACCAGTCATTAGTATAAACACTTCGGCAAAGTGGTACGAAACTGATGGTTGTAGTTCAAGGGAAGAGTTCTATTTTATAGGAAAAGCCTTAAAAATGTCTCATCAAACTAGAACAGTGACCGTCGGCGCTAAACGCGAACTATGCAAAAGGTCAGGTGATCAGAGATTACGGCTTAATGACGTCACTACGACGCCAAAGATCGCCAAATTTGCGGCACCATCGCGACTTCATCACGTCATTGTGACGTCACAGGATGACGTCATCATGCGAAATCACTATATGGTGAAAGGTGTGGTGATCCTGGAGGCAACGTAATGCCAGCTGAGGTGCAGAATGCGTGCAATGCTTCCGATCCCGGAGGCACTGCAAAGCCACATTAGGAGCAGGAGGCTTTCGGGGGGTGGGGGCAAGATAAACACATCGACTGAGAAGGAAATTATGAAGGTGGCTCAGAGTTAATCACAAGTTTACCAACAGAGTCAGTGCGAGCGCAACTCTCAGATTCCCTAAGTGTTGCATTAGGGTCGGCTTACTTTTCTTTCAAGCCGAAGTTGTAGCGACTCACCCATCTATAACTCCCATCTGCCCATCTTCCTCAATCGTCCCATCACATGTCGCGTAAAACGAGACAAAAATAGCGCCGTCTATTGCACGTTTCCGTTTAATTTCTTTTTGCCGAGACTCCACTATATTCGGAGGTCTCTGTTCTAGAATTGAGAACTTACTCCTTTAATCTCCTTCCGGCTGGAACAAAAACCACCCGTACACACGCTCACTCTAACAAAGGGGTGTTAAGCCGCGCTCGACAACGCTAATCCTTCCCTGATGGACCTCGACCCTTCGTCGTCACATAACCCGTTTTATCTTCACCCTCCAATCTCCTAAATCTATTCGTGACTCTGTAATACGGCCTTACACGCTGTTTCAGAAGGTGTCCCCTGCTCGCCTCTGTTAGCGCTGGTGAAATTAAAGCGCCTCCTTCAAAAAAGCGCGTCGTTTATTACGCGGGATCCAGGTTAACTTACAGTGTGCCGTTGGCATGGTGTAAACACAACAAGAGTACCACGAGATCTCTTTTGAGAGTAAGGAACGTCAGCGCCGAGTGTGGTGTCTCTGTGCGCCGGATCCAGCCAAAACTGATCCCCCCTATTCGCAAGCCAGTGGGAAGCCCACGTAATTGGCGCGTGTAATCCGGGCGGGATTATCGTCGGGCCGCGATTATTCCGGTTCCGTGCCACCAGGAACCCCCGATGATGGCGGTGACATTCCGAGAGGTTTAATTTCTGTCTAGCTCTGTCTCAAACCTTGTTTGCTTTTTCGCCTTCGCCCAAAAAATATTTCTAGCTTTACAAAGACTGAAATGCCATACAAGCTATATTTATTTATTTACTTAGTTAAAAATTAGCAGTATATCGCGCATCACTGCATGCCTCTTTTCTTTATGCTTTATGTCTAGCAGGAAATTAGAAAATGAGACGAATACAGACATGCGAAGTTTCATCATCATCATCATCATCATCATCAAAACACAAACGTGCAATCTTCGAATTGAATTGCGTTGCACGATTGCGAGTTCACATACTAGGAAAATAATGATGCGGCAAGCCTGTGATCTCCTTGCCATGTGTATAGGTTGCGCGCGCACGTTGTGTTCTTCCTTCTTTCCTTTTTTTCTGTTTGAATAAAGCACTCGGTTGTCAGTCAGCGCTCGTGTCGTTCAGCTTTGTTCCTCGGTGGATCCCGAGTAATTCACAAGTCCGTATCGGGATAAGACCATCGTACGTCGGACATATTTTATTACAAAGCGAGGGTTTCGCCAGTCGTCGACGCCTTAGGCAAAACCGGCCAGCTGTTCGAAATGCTTATCAAGAAGCGCGCTCAGCGGTATTGCAACGTAGTCGGAAAACTAAGGAACCGGTACGACCTCTGACCCGACGAACTCATCCATTGCGAACCCTCCGCCAGATGGGTCATTCCCAGCCTCTCTCTCTCTCTCTCTCGGCCTTGCGGGCGCGCAGCGATTTAATCGCCACATCTTTTCTTTATTCCGGTCCGATCATTACTTTTCATTGTCTTTCCTAAATTCAGCGCTAATCTACGCGTCCGCGAAGCAAGCTTACGGGAAGTTCATCCTCGACTGCTATGCTTTGCTTCGAAGGTATGCGACTTATCGCAGAGTACTGCTGTAAACTGTTTTTCGGACTTGAGCTGGCGTTGCCAGGCCCAAGTCCTTCCGTTTCGCGATAATGTTCACCGCGTGAAGCACTGCAAAAGATAAATAATGGTCTAGCAGCAACGTGGCATAAAGGAGGGCCGATCAATATCTCTATATGTCCGCGCAACTTTCCGCGTTCCGGCAACGACTGGCTTTACAGCAAATCGAAACGCTTGTCGCGTAGTTGTTTGCCCTTGGTTCCGCCGAACCTTGTGAGTACAAACACGTATACTTGCTGACATAGACGAAAACAGATGCCAAAGGGCAGCGCCGGCTTTCTAAATATCGGGTGAAAATTTTGCTTTTACCCTTCGCGGCGCTTTATACGCTGTACTTCCGAAATCGAGGAACACGTTTACTTAAATTACTGCATTGCGCGATCTAAACGTATCAACTCCCAAGGAAGTTGCGTGCAGGCAGCGAGTGGGCTTCGATAATACCAGATTGACCACAACAATTCACTCACTTCTTTTTTTCAGCTTTGTTTTCCAGTGAACCTGCATCCTACTGTAGAATAAAAAAAAAAAAAAAGAAATCTAGGAACGTTGTATGAAATGACGTGGTGCGATTGTACGTTTTAAATGTTGATGTGCCTGTATTAAACATGACCATGATATTTCAGTTTAGAACCGCCTTCTCCCTCCCGCTAATAGCGTAGCCAGAACAATTTTTTTTGAAAGAAGGTGGGGGGGGGGGAGGGTGATCAACCATGCTCTGTGTCTGTCTGTGCGTGCGTTTGTATGTTCTTTGTGTGGGTGCCTATATATATGCTCACGCAATATTTAAACATATCGGGGAGGGGATGTGGGTTTGAACCCCCTCATCTGGCTACGCAGTTTTCGCTGAGTCACTAGACCGTTGGGCCTTTCGGTGTATTACGTTTCGACGCTACACTCTGAATGTATGGTGGAGATTGCTTTGCTTGTTGATAGCAGACACGTCTCCGAACTTTAGCCTTTACTGCGGCGGGAACGTGCGAGTTTCCCTGAACACGACAGTAGCAACGTAGGCCTGCTGGTATCGCAATCTGAATGTGCGTATGACCTTCTGTGTCTGTTTTCGAGTCTCTTCTCGCGCTAAGGAAAACCCATTCTTTCGAAGAACTTTGTTGTAAAATCAGGCATTTGGGGCTTTACGAAAAAAAAAAACACTTTGCGTGCATAGTCAAGGGATTATATTGAGCGGTCCCTTGTGCAGTTACCTAAGACGACTTGAAGGCGATAGCCAATTTCTCTCTCTTCTCCGTCAATTTTATTGATCCGTGATTAGCCTCTTCGAAATTGAGAGACTAATGGACCCAATAAGAAGAGATGAGGGTTTCCCCACGGATGCTGTGAATACATTGTGTTTCCGGCTGGCGTGCGGACGATTCGCAAGGAAGCGGCTACTATAATTTTACGCTTTCTACGAGACACCGTTTTAAATGAAACATGCTGAGACATGCTACACGGAGAGAGTCGCTCAGGTGGAGCAATTGGCGGCAAGGTCTGCCAGGCAAACCTGCACGCGGCAACATCATCACCACTACCATTATGCGATGATGTGATGACGTCATCTAAAACGGATTATAGGATGAGTTTATACCCACGCGCCGCGGTGTTCTAGCGGTTATGGTGCTCGACTGCTGACCCACAGGTAGCAGGATCGAATCCCGGCCGCAGCGGGCGCATTTTCGATGGAGGCAAAAATGCTTGAGACCCGTGTGTTTAGATATAGGCGCACGTTAAAGAACCCCAGGTGGTCGAAATTTCCAGAGCCCTCCACTGCGGCGTCTCTAATCATCTTATCGTGGATTTGGAACGTTAAACTCCAACAATTATTATTCTTCGGTTGGTACATAGCTAACGACGATAAACAGTACGCGAAGGACACAAGCGCGAAAACGCACAGATACGGAGCTGTATCTGTGCCTTATCTTACTTGTGTCGTATCCTTCGTCCGCTCTTCGTCATATTTTAGTGGTGACGCCATCATCTGGAGTCACAGCGATGCCATGTTCCCGCCAGAAATTTTCGCATTAAGTGACGTCATCTGCGATCACGTGACCTTTTGGGCCGTTCGCGTTTACGTTGTCTGTCAATGTCGTGTTTCAAGAGGTACCAGTCCTCCTCCTCAGTAACTCTGCATAGGCCATACCGCACATACAAGTGGTTGGAGAGTCCAAGTCCCATTAAAGAGCATCCATACGCACGCCGACATCTTGCATGGGTTCCCCAGTTTCTCCCTGTGGCGTGTGGCCCCCTTCATTTCTATCACCGCACTTCTTGTATGAGTGCCCATTGGTCGCCAGATGAGTGGAACATACCAGTTTGCTAGATTAAGGGTGCCTGTTTCTGACCAAACGTGCCTTCCTGACTGCAACAAACGCAACGTTTTCCTTAAAGAGACGGAATATCTTGTATAAACCCAAGCTTGCTACTGGAACTGCCTTGGTGGCTGCAGAGCCTACTGTGTAGGCCTTCTTCGAAGTCGGTTTCTGTGGCATCAAATTCACTTTTCTGGAAGAGGAGTCTTGTAGCTTTACTACAGTGCCTAGGGTTCTAAGTCGTTGCATATTCCGACGATGTTTCGCAATTTTTCAAGCGAAGCTTGTTGTAAGTCACAGAATTCAGCAGCGTCCTACTCGAACAACCCGGACGAGTGAAGCGAAAATTTCCGGGCCTGTATACCCGAAAACCTGGATATAAATATGTGGAGAAGGAGGGAAAAAAATCACAGCATATCCACGGAGTGAATGATGATGAGTGGGCGAAGCTGCGGAGGTTCATCGGTAAACCGTGCATCTTCCGTGAATTCTGCCCAGTACATCATCACCGACGTGCGATCGGGCGCGTTTATACTAAAGGTTCGATGAGTTATGACGACTTGCAGCGCACTTTAATTTTACATGTACGCTGTGAATTTTCATTGTTTAGAAAACCATTGCTTAGAAAACATCTGGCGTCTTTCGTTAAGCAGCTGGCGTCTTTTCGTTTTGCTTTAGAAACATCTGGCGTTCTTTCGTTTTGCTTTTACAAAACATCTGGCGTCTTTTGTTGGTTTATTTCATCAATCAACGGCGTTTTGAACAAAATTTTTATTGTTTAATCACGCACAGGAGAAATCTCACCAGGCACTACCATGGAGGTAAAGAATGGCTGCTAATGGGAATGAGAGACAGAAGAAGTCGGCTTTTAGCTAACGCTGCGAATTTTTTATTGTTCAACAACGCACAGGAAAAATCTCCCACCGGCACCACCTTGCAGGTCAAAGCGTAAGACTGGTTACATACTACGCTACGAGGGACGAACGGGTGCCGCTATAGCCCTCGTGCGCTCAATTGATGGCGCCACTGCTCTCCTAGTGCGCAGCGCCAACGCGGCCACTTCGCGCATTTTGTCCCTGTTCCCTTCCCGGCGCGTAGCTCGCACTTTTGCGCGGTAAACGTCGATGCGTGAAAATGGCAATGCAAAACGAGCCCCTCTTGCTTTTTTGCGGCTACGGCCGAACAGCAAACGTTCAGAAATACTTCAAACGAAGAAGTTCGCTTCGGCGTGGCGAATTGTATGCCGCTAATCACGTTTACTGCGTGAGATAAGAACTGCACAGTGCCGTCCGTCCGTCAGAAATATTCGGAAAATGCGTCGCACAAATAAAGAGCGTGGAGTACGACGTGCGTTTAGAAGCGAGTAAACTTTTTTTCTAGGCATACGATAGAAAATACTTTTTATCGGCAGTCTCGTGCGTCGGTATGATGCGCATTAGCAGAAAGCTGGGATAGCTGAAGTGACATATTAGCAACGATAAAAAGGTAGAGACCGCATGAAGTGCCTGTATCTTAGTTTTCTAGCGCTGTTAGTACGTCGAACACTTTGATAAATTATATTTTGGAATATGTGCAACTGTTTTTCGTCTAGGTCCTCCGATCATAAAGCCGATCCTGAGGCCCCTCAGCCCGACAGTCGTGCACAGCCGACACAGTGGGCACTGGAGAGGACTCTTTTCCGTCTCAATGGTTGCCACAAATCTCCGTTCGGGCTAACAATATTAAAAGGAACAAGGAAACCAGAAATGTGTCAATATTCCCTGGAGCTGTAGCATAGGCAGAATTTTTTTTTCCGTGGAGGTTCAACCATACTTTATGTATGTTCGTCCGTGCGTTTGTATGTGTGCGTGTATACATACACATGCAAAATTAAAATGAAATCGGAGGGAGGGGTTTTGAATCCCCCTGGTTACGCCAGTGACTTTGATAGAAAGCGAAAGAAACCGTGCGAATACAGGGCGCATTTGCTTATCGGGAGCGCCGAACGGCTGCGTTCCAACGTTTTCGCCGACGAGCTTCGTACGACTTCCATGGAAAATGATAAAATGAACCTTCGGCCGTTTTCCGGCCGTGTTCTTGTAGCTGTTGTGACATGCGAACTCGCAAGAGCAGGTAGAAGTCGACTTTTTTCGCCGCGTACACACGCTTGCGCTGCTAGGGGCAATTGCCAACCTGCTGCAGCCAATCGCGGCCGCGCGGAGGGAACAGGGACATTTTGCCAGCAGCCGCCGCAATGGCGCTGCATGTCCGATATGAAACAGCAGCGCACGAGGCCTATAAGGAGCTTCGCTCCTAAAAGAAATAGACGGACAGACAGGCAGGTAAGCCAGTTCTTAGACCAGCCGGCTACCCGATGCTGGGAAAGGGGTAAGGGCAATGAAAGATAATAGAACAAGAAGCGGGAGGGCTCGTGATTTATTTTGACCATCTGGGGTTCCCTCGTCGTGCGCCTAAGCTGAAGTGTTTTTTTTTTTGCATTTTGTAGTAGCCATATAATAGCGGCCGCCGTGGCCGGCTATCGAACTCGCGTCCTAAGCGTTGATTTGAAAGTAATGAAGCCCGCCGTGGTGGTGTGGCGGTAACGGTGCTCGGCTGTTGACCCGAAGATCGCTGGTTCGATCCCGGCCACGGCGGTTGCATTTCCACGGAGGCGATATGTATAGGCTCGTGAATTTTGCGATGTCAGTGCACGTTATAGAACACCAGATGGTCGAAATTTCCGCAGCCCTCCACTACGGCGTGCCTCACAATCATATCGTGGTTTTGGCACGTAAAACCCCACATAATAGTAATATTATTAAAGTAATGATACAGAATACACAATTTATTCCCATTAGGAAGTAATTATTTGGAATAAATTGGCGCGTGCATGAAACGCATGAAACGAAATTGTACGTACGTTAACGGTAAAATTAAGACCACGCAAGTAGGAATATGGAGAGCGCGTGGCGCCCATGGCAGAACATTCGTTTGACTGTACATAGATGGCAGAGACGCGCTTCAGCGCCTTATTCAAACAAAAGATTGCTATCTCTGTATCACAATGTAACATTTCGCTTCGTTCTGAGGTCAAAACGCTATGTTTACGCGAACCAGTAATATTTAATCGAAGAAAGCTGCTCTCCTTATCTGACGATGCCCTCCCGATTCGCTTCGTAGAAAGCAAAAATGCAATCACGGTGCTGCACTTAGGCTCCCAGCCCCTGCTGGCGCCTCTCGCGCCATCTAGTAGAGTTGGACTACGGTTATGCCCCTAGGCACTCGTTGTTGCAGGCAAAGATGGCGCGACATTGTTTCGCGCCACTTTCAGAAATTATTGGTCTCAGGTCAGCTACATGTGTGATCATAGGCGGCTGCACGGGGGGGGCAGGGGGGGCCCCTCCCCCTAATAATCAAAGGGGGGCGCGAAGCCTGCGCCACACCTTTAATCAATCAGACCTTTCCCGTCATTCGATACAGGTTTTTGCCGATAATGGCGGCCGATGATCTCTGATTGCATTCAGAAACTGCTAACCTCCCACCTTTACCGCCAAAAAGTGGGGGACTAAAGGCAGGTCGTTGCGAAGAGCACGTCTTCGTTTCATTTTCATTTATGCATTCATTGCGAAGCTCATTTTCGTTCGGACTCGGCCAACCGGCGGGGGGGGGGGGGGGGGGGGAGAGGAGGGTGGCACTGCAATGAACCTTGGCATCCCCTAATTGAGCCCTGCGCCCGCCTATGCGAATCACAAGTTCGATTTCTTTGCCTCGAACAGGGCCGAAATTTCTTTCCGTCTCTGTAACACGGAACGGCCATCTAGTTGAAGCCTGAGCGTAGATAATAAACGGAAGGCTGCTACTCTTCCTGCGCGCGCGTGTAGGGTACTTCGTCAGGCTTCACGATTAGTTAAAAAACAACTATTTGAACATCTAAATAGCGCGAACTTCAGGGACGAAAGACAGGAGAATGCGACACACACAAGCGCTAACTTCCAACTGAATTTTATTGAAGAAAACATGAATATATAGGGTAACACGACCGTCTCAGGGAGCACGCGTACAATGTCCGGGGAGGTCTGCAAGGTCACGTGGCGACGCATTGCCGAAGCTGCGGGTGTACGCCGGAATTTGAAAAATGTGCTGTACTGTTCGCTCATGATGACCAAAGAACGCGAGAGATAGTAGAAGCAGCAGAGATGGCCAAGGATGTTAGGCATTGTATAAGCGTGCCTTCCATTGCTCTGTCAGCAAAGGAACTATGTTTTTTGGGCATATTGCAAGATAGTGGTATGTGATTTATTAACTTTTATTTTGTTCTATGTAACTGGTGGTGTGCCTTTAGAGAGATAAATCTTATCACTTAGAAGTGAATGTGGTTACGTGGATGTGAAGCTGCGCAGGCGTAGTGTTACCCTATATATTCATGTTTTCTTCAATAAAATTCAGTTGGAAGTTAGCGCTTGTGTGTGTCGCATTCTCCTGTCTTTCGTCCCTGAAGTTCGCGCTATTTAGATGTTCAAATGGAGTACCAACTAGCCCAAACATGCACCTTGCTAAAAAACAACTAAGCATTAAAGTCGGTCAAAAGTTGAGTTCAGTTGAGTTTAGTTTATTTACCACGTACAGTTGTACAGTAAGTGGCAGGGACACGGGAAAAAAGCTGCATAAGAACAGCTTGACAAAGCCCCACATCCCCATGTTCACTTTGACAACAAAACGGCAAAAGCAAAGTAAACCACAAGACAGTTTAAACCGGCAATGCACATGCTTGGCATCGGAACAAAGAAGTTATACAAACTTATACAACCCAGCAACGCACATGCTATACATCGGAAGAAAGAAGTATACAAAACAGCAAATAATACTACACACATAAACTAATAAAGCATATTTAAAATAGAAGTATTAGTCACGTGATACTACAGTGACTATGTCGTGCCATCGGCGTGCCGAAAGTCGCATGATCTGAATGTCACATAACGTCATAAATGGCCAGGTTTTGTGACGTACTGATCCTCTTTATGAAGCACAAACAACCCTGCATAGCCATGATGTGTTCTATGAAAAAAAAACAAGGTAGGTCTAGCAAGCCGCACGCACGCCGGGCGTCGCCTACGCCGTTCGCGATCAAGCGCCACCTGGTCATAGAGCGCTTGTTTTTGCCAACATAGCGAAGCTTTGAAGTTGGTAGACTTATGTCACTCGTTCATATATGTGGCGTTCCTTTTTAAAAAGCCAAATCAAGAAATCGAAACTGCGCTAATTTTCACGGGAGCGTAAAGCGCGCCTAAATATCGCACTTTTAAAATAATTGTAATCAAAATGGTACAATTCCTTATTGTAACGTGAACTCAAAAATGCTGTTTCGAATAAAGAAAGAGCCAAATCCTGCATCTGTTTGAATCAAACTGAGCCTGATCAAGGAAACCAGCGCTACGTCAACAATCCTTACCACACAAGCAACAAGGCCGCATTCAATTCGTTTCATTTGTGACCAAGTTGCTTTGCTGTCGTGCTTTCGTTCCCCATTAAGTTTTTCTTGGACGAGTTGGTACTTATTGAAGGACATGATGTTGTAGGGCAAAGCTAGAATACAAAAAGTAAGAGGCAGACTTTGCTACTTCTTTCGGCCTTTTATTATTTCTTTTCGAGTTTTGCGCTGCAGTATCATGTCCTCCTTTCGCTCCAAGACGGTATATCAGAAATGGAAGACAACTGAAATGAAGATACTGGGCATCGACATATTCACCGAACAAGAAAAAGTGATGCGAAACGGCATGGTATAAAACGAGCTAAGAAGAAGAGCTGGATCATATTTTGGAGGACTTCTAGAGTTGCGAATAGCAAGAAAACGCTGCTGACAGTCCAGAATTGTGTGCCTGTTGCCTAGAAGGGCCGCTCGCTCTTCAAGTCTAGTCATCGCCAAAACGCCCATGAATCTATGGATGGCACCGACGGAAGCACAAGGATGGTGTTAATTTTGTCGCAAAATATATGTATATCGCTCATTCGCTGTGATTTAGACTTCTTTACGAGATAATTCATACATACAAATAACTTTTGTGAAATGTCCTGCGATTTCAGGAATGGGCAATATGTCCCGCCTAAGTGTCGGCCAGCAGTTCTCGAGTCCTGGGGGCTTGCTCGGCCCGCTGGACAGCCCAAAGTTGATCGTCAAGGGCCCAGCTAATTGAAGCCCAAATTAAATTTTCCAATCCGTAAGAGCCATATCCAAATTAATTTCTAAACACCGACGACAGTGGGGATATAGATTTCAGCCGTAATATAGACTTGATGTATTTTGGTGACATGAACACACTGGCAAAAAAATGTTGGAGCAGGCGCGACGGTATTGTCAGCAGCAAGAAACTACTTTTTCACATTTCAGTTAAAGTGGAATTGGCTCTTATAAAACAAATACGAAACGCCTCACACCCGAGTGATATTTCTCGGAGCCATTGACGTCAAAAGCATAGGTGGAAGGGAAGCGCGTTGAGAGACGCGCTGTCGCTGTTTCGCTGCGAAATTGCTTTGCATCGTTGCACACGACCTCGCTAGTGGGCATCATTACTAGCGTAAAGTGGACAAAGTCGAGAAGAAGGAACAAGCGTGGTCCCGTGTTCGTTTTTTTTTTTCGTTAGTGATTGGGAGACTGGCGGTGTCTTGCAGAAATGGCCCACTTCATACATCACTTCATCCAATTAGGAATTATTTCGCGTCAAAAGCAAACTGTACCCAATCTTTACCACGCCGCCGCGAGCGTCCATGCCTTGCCACGGTTATCGTAGTGACGAGGAATGAGCTGGGGACAACGGCCGCCACCAGAGGCGTGACGACACACGCATCCCTCTCTGTCATTGGCTGCGGCCATCCGACGGACCGATCCGAAGGCGACAACATCTGCCCGGCTTGATGCACGCCGGACATCCGATCCAGCGGTACGGTAAGACGAAAGGTCACCATTCCGGCCTCAGGGTCGGATGTCGGATCGGATGCAAAATCGGACGATCTGTCCGGCTCTTAGGAATCTCATTGACTAGTAGAGTATGCGGTTTTTATTTTCAGTGGAAAGAATATTCCTAGTCTGTACACGCTGTTCAAAATATGGTACGTTAAGCGTTCCCTGTCAAACAAAGGGTACGAGGCCCGCCCAGCAACATTACAACTCACCAAGCAGTGAAGCTTGCTGTGCGGAATTCTCCCCTAGTTCTTCTCTCCTCGTTCCTTCTCCCCTAGACGCAACATAAGACAAGAACAGCAACAGCAGGCCTTTTGGGTTTCGTCTGAAAGTGAATTACGAGGAAATGCTTCTTTTCGCGAACAACGTACAGTCGCTTGAGCGGCGATCTTCGGCGTTGGAGCGCTCCAAACGCGATGATTCGTCCCGTTAATTTCGAATTACCAACGAGCCAACACGTTCAACATCGATCATTTTTACTCGGACCCTTCCTCAATTTGGAAGACACTGGAGCCCCACGAGTTGTGGTGGGTCACTCGCTCAGTTCATGACGGAAGGGCAGGGCCTTTTCTTTTCCTGCATGGCTGAGAGAGAGAGAGAGAGAAGTTACTGGAAAACAGAGAGGTAGGTCTGAACGAGTACGCTCTGGCCTGCTACTCTACACAGGGGAAAAAGGAAAAGGGGAATAGTGATGAGTTATCTTGATGAGGACAGGAAGAGGTGATGTGTATGTACTGTCGACCGCAAAAGTTTGCGGGATGTGCAGCGCGTGGCGGAGCGACGGAAAACTACAGTCCCTGGATATTACGGAAAACTGCATTGCTGCGTCACCTACCGTGATGCGGCGGGTGTTGAGACTATCGGCCTCGGCGATAAGCGACGGCGCGTTTAGACAGCGTGCCGTCGCCGGATCTAATCGCGGAGGCTACGGCCGATAGCCTCAACACCCGCCACATCACGGTAGGTGACGCAGCAATGCAATTTTCCGTCGCTCCACCACGCGCTGCACATCCCGCAAACTTTTGCGGCCGACAGTACAATAACATGTAACATGATGGTTTCTTTACGGTCTAGTGTCCAGCCCGTTGTTCTTGTGAAAACTCAGAACAGCCCTTGTGGCAGTTGTTGACACTGCCCGATCGCACATTGCAGACAAAATACACTTCAGTAGGGAGGACGTTCGGGCGTGTGGTTAGTTTATCGTGCTTATGCTTGTCCTGTCTTCATCTTGTCACATGTTCGTGTGTTGCGCTATGTTTCCTGAAGTAAGACAAAATACAACTTTCTCTAAGTGTTACTTCCACTATTCTTCTTCTCGTGTTGCCGTCTTGTTGCGCTGCTTTCGCCATGAGAAATGTTCAGGCTCTGTTTCCCGTAGACGCCTATACCGATGACCATGGTTGAGATCAGTAAGTCGTTGTGCACTCCCTCATGAGCGATTGCAGTGAACAGTTGACGTCATTTCTCGAATACGGAACACTTAGCATCTCTCTGCGGGAAACTGCCTGAACAAATGATTTCGCGTACACGTGACAAGTGAACGCTACGGCCGCCTACATGCTAGCATGACGATGTGGGAGATCAGCTCAACCGCACCTTCGAAATAGACGTTACAGAAGCGGCACGTGAACATACGGCACGCATGTCTATTCATGGTTCCTTCGTCCGCAAAATGCAGGCCGCACAGTGCGCACTGGTACGGAGATTCATCGATGTGCAGAAGACGGTGACGTCTCAGACTGGATTTGGCCGCGAAGGACGCTCCACAGGCTTGGCAAGCGAAGGAAGGACTCACGTCCGCGTGCTGCTTGGAATGTTCGTCGAGGCTTTGTCGGGACTTGCACGACCCGGGACATTTTGGGCAGCCGTAGGTCTTCTCGGCTGTGTGACTTAGCTGGTGTGGTTTGAGCTGGGCCAATGTCGCGAACGATTCACCGCACGTTTCGCAGGTGTACGGTCTTTTTCCCGTATGGGCGCGTTCGTGCGCGCTGAGATAATCCTTGCGTGCGAATGAACTGCCGCACGTTTCGCACGTGTGCGGTCTTTGGCTAGTATGTATGAGTTCATGTTTATTCAGATGCACCTGACGCGTGAAGGACTTGCTGCAGGTCGAGCAGGCGAATGGTCTCTCGCCCGTGTGCGTACGACGATGTCTCTTCAGATCGCCCGTACGCGCGAACAATCTGCCACAGGTCTCGCACTTGTGGCGACGGTTATCCAAAGCGTGCTGCCTGCCGTCGCTGTCGAAGACGCCGAACTGTTGCTGCTTCCTTTCAGGTGATCGGGTAACATTCCTGTAGGCAGCCAGGAAAAATTAAATCTTAATGATCCGCAAACCATTGTTACACGAACACGTCAACACACCTTCGGCCAAAGAGAGCTTGACATACTGAGTGAATCGTTTCTTAATCAATATTTTTTTTTGTAATGCTATTGATTAAGTAACGTGCAGAAGCAAGTAATGGATACTTGCTTCTGCGATACTATTCATCACTATGCGTTACCAACCAGGCCCAACGTCTATTCAGGGTCGGCAAACTCACTCATGACTCGCGTCACTTAGATTCACTCAGACTCAGATCGGGCCGTGAGGCTCAGTTAGTCCGGGAGCCTAATATTTTGGCGACTGTGTCCCAGTGAGACTGGGTGAGAAACATTGTAGTGAGTCAGAGTCGGAGTGTGTCCGGTTGAAGGAAAGTTTGGTGAGTCTGAGTCCGAGGGAACCCTGTGCGCAAAATATATTTTTTGAGTGAGTCTGAGTGAGTTTGACACTTTTTGCCTATCTATGGTCTCATCTACTCAAGTTCAACAGTACTATGACCCATATGTCGGCCTACTTTTATGCTCACGCCTACACGCGTATATTTCAACGCACTAGCGTTCATACGCCACCGCAACATTTATTAATCAGAGGTGTGACTAACGGAGGGGCGGGGGAGAGGGCGCCTTCACCTCCCCGCAATCTCTTTCACGGGAAGTTCCTGCCAAAGATATCTCGTGTGAGTCTCATATTTCGTTCAAAAAATGTATGCAGTTGCACTCAACGTGAAAGCTGTACGAAGTGCTGAGCAGTGATTCGCTTGACCTTCGGCGACGCTCGCGTTCACAGGCAAGCAAGCGCTGGCGTCCCGAACGCGCGGCCTGCTCAGCGTCCATGATCAGAAAGGAAAGTTCCATTTGTGATGCCGTGGCGCTCTTCCCCTCCTCTTTTCCACCCTCCTCACCTTCACATCAGTCTTCTTGCCCTCCTCCCCACCCTCCATTTCCACCATCTTGCTGTACGGGGCTGTATACGGCCATGTTATGCTCAACCTCCCCCCTCTTCCCTTTGCTCCTTCTCAACCTCGCTTTCCTTTCCCACTCCGTGCTATACTACACATGGCTATGCTGTTCTTCACGCTCCCCATCCTCATTTCCCTCCTCCGCAACATCACTTCCCTTTCCCACTCCGCGGCTATGCTATACACGCTTTTGCCTGCGTAACGCCATGCATGGCTATGATATGGTTAACAGTCTCCTCTCCCCTTGGCCCTCACATCTCTTTCCATTTACGTATATATACTATCCTATGCAAGGCTATCTTATATATGGTTTTGCCTGCGTTACGCCATACAGGGCTAAGCTACGCTTTACCCTCACCCTTCGTGCTTTTCCTCACCCTCACTTCCTCTTCTCGCCCCTCTCTATACTCTACTGTAAATGACTATTCTACACATGGTTTTGTGTGCGTGACGTTCAACGACGACATGATATGAGGGCATACGACAGGCCGGGCCCCTAAAGTGCTCCGTACTTAAAATGTCGTTACTGGATTGCAACCACTGATAATTGGTATTTGAATGCATGAGAGGAAAAGGCGCCACTTAAAGCATTGAGTATACGAGATATTGGCGTTAAACAGCATTGACAGAAAATGATGCTCGTGCGCTGCACGCACTTCAGAAGTTAGCCTTGACGCCGACAGAAGTCGCCACGATGCACTTTGACACGCGCTCCCGTGATCTCAGAATTTTACACGCGACTGCACATTTAAAAGTAGTTCCTAATCAACGGGAAATACAGACGAGGCGCATCTTTAGCTATATAAGCGAAGTAGCTAGGAACAGTTTTCCTACATTTATAAGAGCTAGAAAATTGATAAATTCATCGCCACTGCAGCAGCCGCAGCACGTCAACATGTACCCTAAAATGCGCAGAAGGTTGCGATAGTCAAGTGGTTCGGTATTGCATCGTGTAGTTAAAATGTTTACGCGGAACGAGGACAAAGATACGCATATCACGAGCGCAGTTTATCGCAGTAATTTCTTCGCACTGCTTTCCACTGCAGCATAAACGTAAAACTTTAAAAAGTTCATTTTTTTTTACTATTTAAGAACGCCCTGCCAGCAAAAGCTTTCCGATTTTCCGGAGATATCCTTTTATAACACGCGATCCTTGTGGTGTTTTTATTCTAAAAGAGCTAAATCCGGAAACCGAGGCTGGGCTAATTTTCGTGGGAACGTAAAGCACGCCTAAGTGTCTATCGCATTTAAAAGGTTTCTAATAACAATGGGGCAATTCTTGATTGTAAGGTGGGCTTAAGAAAGCAGTTCCGAATCAGAAATGAGCCAAATCATGCAACTGAATAAAACTTAGGCACATCCGTTGAACCAGCGCTGCGTCAACAATCGTGACAAAAGCAACCAACGTGACCTTATCCAATCTGTTTCATTTGTGACCTAGTTGCTTTGTTATCGCGCTTTCGCTCCACAATTGCCTTTTGTTGGGCGATTTAGTACTTACGGAAGGTTATGATACTGTAACGTGAAACTGCCCCCACTTTTGTTTAGGTTATTTTGTCGCCAATCATGCCCCGCCATGCTGGTCTAGTGGTTATGGTGCTCGACTGCTGACCCGAAGGTCGCGGGACAGAATCCCGGCCGTCACAGCTGCGTTTTCGATAGAGGATGAAATTTTGAGACCCGTGTACTCAGATTTAGGTTAGGTGCACGTTAAAGAACCCCAGGTGGTCGAAATTTCCGGAGCCCTCCACTACGGCGTCTCTCATAATCACATCGTGGTTTTGGGACGTTAAACCCCAGATATTATATGAGACCTAGTTGCTTTGTTATCGTGCTTTCGCTCCACAATTTCTTTTTGTTGGCCGATTTAGTACTTACTGGAGGTCATAATATTGTAGGGCGAATCCCGAATAGAAAGGGTAAGAGATTGACTTTCGTACTCCTGCCTGTCTGTCAGTGTTTCTTTCCGAGTTTTCCGCTACAGTATCATATCCTTCATTCACTCCAATACGCTGTAGTACTTGAAATGGAGGACAACGGAAACAGTGGGCCATTCAAAGATTCGCCGCAAAATAGGCTTGAAGTATTTTCGCGACAGGAGCACACTGGCAGAAAAATATTGGAGAAGGCCCGACCGTATTGTCAGTAACAAACCGCGGTTTTCTCAGACTCACTTTACGCCTCACTTTATGCCCTTTCGGAGCACGCGCCCGCCTCCCTGGGAAACATTGGCAAACTAGCTGAAAGATCAGCGCGTCAGCGTACGGCCAACACGTACACATCGCGTAAACGTGGTATCAAACTAAGCACGCAGCAAAGGATCGCAATATCAAAGCGTCTCTCATCGTCATTAATGCTGCTGTGCTAGTCGCTAGGTGAAAGTAACAATACCCATGCGGGGTTTTACGTTTCAAAATCACGAAATGATAATGAGAGACGCTGTAGTGGACGGCTCCGGAAATTTCGACCAACTAGAGTGCTTTAACATGCGCCTTAATCTAAGCACACGGGACCCTAGCATTTGGGCTCCACGGCCAGCATTCAATCCCGCGACCTTCGGGTCAGCAGTCAAGCACCATAACCGTTACAAACCAGTCACACCACCGCGGCGGGTAGTGGCGGTTGCACGGGTTCTGCTATTTCGTCAAAAAACAGTTGAACGCGTCTTGCTATGTTTATCAGTAATAATAGTTTTGGGATTTAACGTCCCAAAACCACGATTTTGATGATGAGAGACGCCGTAGTGGAAGGCTCCGGAAGTTTCGACCACCTGGGGTTCTTTAAAGTGAAACTAAATCTAAGCATACATGGGCCTCAAGTATTTTCGCCTCCATCGAAAATGCTGCCGCCGCGGCCGGGATTAGATCCCGCGACCTGTGGGTCAGCAGTCGAGCACCTTAACCACTAAACCAACATGGCGGGTGCGAAAACACAGAGGCGAAAACACAGTAGGTCTAACGTCCGACGAACTGGAGTAATACATCTCGCATATTATAAACTCTCGCGCCTAAAAACAGGAAACCATCAATAATAAGCTAGAGAACAAAACTGAGAGCACATCGCGATGACACGGACATAGATGGACTATTTCACAGTCTCAACTTCACCACGTGCGCAAGATAACTTGTTTGACTGTTTGAAGTCACGGTATTTTAGGTCGTAACTTGTCGATACAGAAACTTTCTGCTAAGTGAGAATTAATATTTGGTCTAACTTCCTGATAATATTTTGGCAAACGCAAGTGTATTTCTGCACCAAGACGTATCTACGTTGTCGCATGTTTCCTAAAAGCCACCTGTACCCCTGCAGTTTGATGACTTTCCTTGATACGTTCACTGGACCACAGCAGCTTTCTTATTGTCACTGTTCTTTTTGTCAAACGCTTTCTGTTAATAGTTTCGATGGTATCGTATTAAGTGCTTAGTCTTTATGAAAATGAGCTGCAATGCTTCATATCCGATTATCCGTGGTGCACTTTTCTTGCAATGAAAGACGCGAAAAAAATCATGCGAAACTTCCACCATGCCGCGGAAGGCATGAAACAGCGAAACGGGATGATTCTGAAGACTAATATGGTTGTTTCTAGGCTGTTTCTACGCCTTAGCTAGGTAATGCAGGTTGTTTCTAGGGTGCGTCTAAGTCGTAGCTACACTTTAACTAGGTGATGCTAGGTTGCTTCTACGTTGATTCTCAGCGCAGAGGTTCGAGTTAAAGCACACACAGACGCGGCACGGATGCCCAAACTCCAGAGACAGGACCTGACGCTGAAACCAAGAGTTAGCACCTCTCATAGATCTACAGGCACGTCGTCGTTGCCGTATGCCTTTGATCGCTTCGGGGTCTTCTAGCAACCACCGCTGCCTTTCCCGTTCCCTGGTATTCTCTCCTTGTACGTACTCGGGGTACAGTTTTCTTCTTCATTTTTAGTACACCAGCGGTAAGTAGTGGGATTTACCCAATTTCTGTTACGCCTACCCGTTAATGATGATCATAAATTTTAGGCACGGGGTCAATAAAGAACGATTTGCTTAACAGCTTCGCTTGTAAATAGTTAGGAGCCCTTGCCCTATCTGGAAAATGGTGGCAAGCGAAGCTTGGCACGCGCGCCTCACGTTTTGCGATAGCAATTATAATTGTGATAGTAATTATATGTACAGTCTCACGGGTGTTTGCCGTCGTCGTCAAGTCCTTCCGGTATGAAGTCCAAGTTGATAAGATCCCTCCGCGCATTATACGTTCTACCGCGGGTAAAAGCGCGCGAGCGGGGGCGACGAATGCGGCCGAAGCAGAGATCAAAGGAGCCGGCCCATTTCCGTCGCTCGGAGGGTGCATGCGATAACATCACCCCGCTCTGGAGGCCTGCCGTCGAAGCAGACAGGAAACACCCCGCCCCTCTTTAACGACTATAAAAAAAGACGCGAGGTGGGGGCGGGGGGTTGTCGCGCGAGGAGCCACTTTGAACTTTGAATCTAAGGGCGCGGTCGCGATCGCTTGCGCGCGCTATCTCGAATACCATCACAGCGGGCGGCTCGTATACCCTTCTACGTGCTGTGCTCTCAACGCGAAGTGACTATGCGGAGAGCATCTCTGCCTGGAGTGGCCGTATTCTCTTACACCAGCATTTTGTAGTTACGCGAGATCGGATACAAAACAGTTAGCTGCCAGCCTCACTTCGTGTAACACTACAATTTGTTGCTATCGTATTCATTGCTTCGCCCTTGTGGTGAAACTGTGACTTTTTCTTTATTTCTTTCCTTCTTCCTTTCATTCCTTCTTTCCTTCTTTCTTTCTTATCTTTCACAATACGCAATGCTCCATCCTAACTGTTCCCTTCCTCCAACCGGAAACTGGACTGTCACCCGCTTGTTCAGCAGCTCAACACTTCAGTTGCTACAGGCAACAACGGCGGTCATGAGTGCATATCGAGGCAACAATGAAACGTGGTAACGGAAATGACAAGTCACGTCGATAGAATATCACACTGCCGTCTCAGAAATGGCTGATCGCCGACAAGACCACTATGCATTGAGCATCAGTTAGTGGAAAGCGGCGCATACAAAAAACACGCGTGTGACCGGCGCAACCTTCGAGGGCCTCATTTGCTATGCGCTCGCAGGCGCCGCGTTTTCTGCGTTCGACTGCACCGAATTCTGCAAGTTGTAACAATCTTCGCTTGACAAAAGGGCTCAATGTGTTGTCACGAATCGACATCCGAAATGAGTGCGTTACGTTGGCGGAGAATGTAAGTATGCCACAATGAGCATTCCAGGTCAGCTCCGTACAGAGCGTATAATACAATGAACGTTTCCGCATTGCAAAGCTTACCGAGTGAATTGCGACGGGCTGGACGAAGTGGAAGTATTCTCGTGACCTGCGTCGCTTGTGCTCGGCGTTACGTCGTTCTTGCTCAATTCGGGAGGCAGTCTCCCGTTGTTGCTGCTTGTGGTCATGTCTGAAGCTGCGTCTGAAGCGCACTGACGCCTGTTCACCGGCGCGCGACGCGCTAAATCAAAGCCCACGCGCATTCGATGACAAAGAAAGACAACGGATGAAGCATTTCAAACCTCAGTCGGACTGCAGTATATCTAGAGAAACAAAGATGATAGGGAGCGCTACTATTCAGGCGCTAAACAAGCGTTAATATTTTTTTTATTACTTGAAGCAGTGCAGTGATCGCCGCACCAGTTGTACCTTTGTTTTCTTTTTTAGTTTACTCTTGCTTCGAGAAAGGCAGCGTAGTTACTAGAAATGTGCCTTTTTCAGGTCTGATTAGCGCCTCTAGTGGAGATCGATGAAATCGAAACTGGGGGTCCATGGCCTCCGAAGTTGCCCGCCGCGTGCCGGTAGACATTCTCGGAGGCCTGGTATTTTTCGGGAAAATTTGCAAATCTTCCACGCCAGCTGGCGCTCAGTTCACTCCTGTCGCCAAGCTGTGATTCCCAAAAAAATATGGCGCGCGTGTCGTCACCGCCGCCGCGCATGCGTAGATTACCCTCGTGAAAAAGACCCATTCCGCAAGGTTGCTTGGTTTGTAGTGTGTGTCTCCAGCAGCACACACACACGAGAGCGAGACTGAGCGAGAGGGGATTGAGTATTTGAAACTTAGGACGTAGGAAAAGCGTCGTCTTGTCGTGAGCCCTCCACTACGGTGTCTCTCATAATCATGCCGGGACGTTAAACCTTAACAATTAGTATTATTATGATTGTCGTTTTAGTAAAACGTGAATTTTGAAGTTAGGCTTTTCTATGCCACATTCGCTCTAGTTCTGCGACATTACTTGCCCCGATCGCAACAAGTTTGGCTAAAGTGGATGGCTCCTTTTCGTTTTTCACGCGCCCGATAAAACCTACCATATCGCTCCTTCACGGTCGCTTGACATATGCCACGTGTGGGTGTTCGTAGAAGTCCTTGCGCGTTTGTTTAGCTTTTTATTCTGAAGAACACAAAAACAACAAAAAAAAAACGTGCGAGGTCTAAAATATCGAACCTGCGCAGCATACGTTTCGCATAGGCGCAGCCAGTAGGTGGTAGAGGAGCTCAACCCCGTCCACGAAAAACGTTTCTGGCTACGGCCCTGTTTTACAGTAATCACGAATTGAAATACGAAAATTTAGGCGAACTAATGCGCTTACTTTCTTTTTCTGCGTCTTGAACTCGTGAGGAGAACTTCTTAGCCTAGTTAGTATTGCTTGCTGTATGACATACTGCCTCTAGTAAAAAAAAAAAACATACAGAGAAGAGAGACACGAACAAAACGACCAATGGGCGGCGCATTTGCCGGCCCATTTGCCATCGGCGTAATTTTGATGCCAACACTCTACATCAGAACCAACATTACATTTAGTGGTTATATTCGTATCCACATAACGCGGTTATCTCGAGCAACGGTCATAGCACTCATTAAATAAAAAAAAACAAGCAAAAAATAACAAGTTGGTGCCGTGTATAAGTGCGTGAGGACTGTAGACGCGCTTGATTTATGTAAGTGCCTCCCTTGAACCAAAGAAAGTTGACATATAAATAAAAGTGACAGATGATTTAAGTAAACAGTATTTTTATTTTCATGGGACTAACACCAAGTCTTGCAATAAATTACACAGTTGACGAATGGAGCTTACATCGGTGTGCAAATGATCCTTGGGAATTATCGTCTTCGGTTCGATCAATTCATACAAAATCGTCAAAACCATTTCAGGGCTACGTTAATGTGCATTGACGTCACAGAGTACACGAGCCTCTAGCATTCCGCCTCTACCGAAATGTGACCGCCACGGCCGGGATCGAACCTGCGTCTTTTCGGGTCAGCAGCCGAGCACAGTAGCTACTGAGCTGCCAGGAGAGCTAGCCAACAGGAAGGTAATGGTAGCGACCACTATCCGACTGTTGCCCTCTTTTATGCTGGTATAGCCAACATATGCCAACATAGCCAACACCAGTTGGTCCCCAATACCGGAAATGACCACACACTAGCCAACAGTTAGCAACCTCTGGCAAACATTAGTAAGGTCTTAGCAAGTGCTAGTAAATGTCCACCCAGCACCCGGTATCATTAAACAACAGCAGCCAACGCTTAGCCAACCGGTTTTGGTATTACGCGACAATATACGGTACATATCACGCATGCACGCGATTTATGCTGGGTACTGTGTTTGACATGCCCCGCTGAAAACATGACTGTAATCGCATTTTCTCATTTGTGCCATGGATTTCATGACATGCATGTCATCATTTACGGAATGTCGGCTGTGCAAATATACACATTCCTATATGTATCAGGTTAAAACGGAATGACCACTACGACTTCACGACGTACGTACCGAGACATTTATGCTATTGATGACATAGTACGAATTACACTCGTGCAATTTCCGACATGAGCTACTATTGATATCTTACAGCGATACTGCTTACCTATATGCATTTTCAGAGGGGTACTTTGGGCCACTCGTCCATATCGGCCTCTACGTTAACCGGAATGACACCCGCCACGGTGGTCTAGTGGTTATGGTGCTGGACGGCTGACCCGAAGGTCGCGGGAGCAAATCCCAGCTGCCGCATGTCCGTTGGAGTGAAAATGCTTGAGGCCCGTGTACATAGCTTTTGATGCACGTTAAAGAACCCCAGGAGGTCGAAATTTCCGGAGCCCTCCAATACGGCGTCTCTCACAATCATATCGTGGTTTTGGGACGTTAAACCACAGCAGTTATTATTATTAACCGGAATGGAGACGTGTAGGGGATAAGGGCAAAGAGAGTGGCGGCTTCGCTTGCCTCGGCGTGGTGTAGTGGTGCTGCTGCAGGAGAGAGGTGGATAGGCTGCAGTATGAGTGGAGCTGCTGTAGTGGCGCTGCTGCAGTATGCTGCAGAACAACGGAGTAGGCTAGACGGCGCAGCGCCGCCACGCCGGAGGAACAAGCGGAGAGGCGTCGACAGCGGCAACTCGAATACAGACGGCGAAAGTGAGACAGCGAGAAAGTGGAGAACGTGGTCAAAGACGCTGAGTCTGAAGAAGAACGTCACCGTCTACAGCGGCTCACGCCGGGGGAACGGGCGGGGAAGGCACGTCTAGCCCATATAAATGCGAATATAATTTCGCTGGTAATACGTCTCCATATGCATGTTGCGGCCCCACGGATTCTTTCGACACGCGGATCACGTGATACATCATCATCATCATTTTCAGCCTATTTATGACTTCTGCACAACGAAGGCCTCCCCCAACGATCACCAGCTCACCCTATCCTGTGCTAGCTGGTTCCATTTCATCCCTGCGAAGTTCTTAATTTCGTCACTCTGTCTGGCTCTCTGCCTTCCTTGACAGCGTTACCCAAACCTTGGTAACCATTCTGTTGCTCTTACTCTCGATCTGTCGTCTCTCCTGCGCATTACGTGACCAGCACAGGTCCATCGCTTTCTCTTGATGTCAACTAGAATATCCTCACGTGTTTGTTCCCTTACCTATTCTGCCGTCCTCCGATCGCTTAGTGTTACTCCTATCATTTTTTGTTCGTTTGCACGCTGTGTGGTGCTCAACGTTTTCTCTAGTTGGTTCGTTCACTCTCTGTTCCAAATTAATTATCACTGCCATGGCATCAAGATGACATGTTGTAATTACTGACGTGAAGTAGTTGAGATGACACACGTGAGATGAGATTCATGAGATGACGCACGTGACATAATTGGTATGCGATTCACGTCATGACGCACATGGCATAATGTGACGCCATTCATGTGATGATCCATGGCATGGCTGATGCGTTATGCGTGATGCTATGATGGATGATGTTATGCATGCAAAGTTTGTCATATATAATGGGGACGTAATGAACGCGATAGCGCCATGATGAGAGGATAGACAGACAGGCAGAGAGACAAAAAATATGATGGCGCTGGAAAAAGAACACAAAACAAGATGCCTCGGCCTGGGCCACCGAAATATAACAGGCTTAGAAACAGACAGACAAAACGATAGTTACGGGCCAAGTGTTCTTGGTTCTCCAGGAAACATTAGATACCGCGATGGTGAACAGCCCAGCTGCACGCAGCCATTAAGCAGGTTTCTCTAGAAAAATGGTGGATGATTTAGAGCATCATTCGCTCTACTAAATCCGGGAAGTAATCTGCCTTTCTGCGAGACTGACCGAAGGGCGCGACCCAGCGCTGATGGAGCCAATGGAGCGGAACATCGGTGCCACGGTAGCCCATCATCAGAGATGCCCTAGCATATTTTCAAGCTTTCTTCAATTTTTCACCAAGCTTTCCGGTAGCTGATACTGTTGAACGGACAAAACTGTGAAAAAAGCTTCAAAAGTTTCAATCTTTTAATCAAATGTTCAATAGTACCGAATATGATCACACATCTTGCACTGAATGTCTGTCATGCGCACAAGATGTGTTGTTGCTAACATAACTCGACATTTGAAGGCGCGTTGTTAACCACTGACACTAGATCAGCAGTACCGTCAATTTACTAACAGTGTCGGTCTTTGCTACAGCCGGTTGCAGAATAAATGAATAAAAAAGCAGTTAGTTATGCATTGAATCAAGCATTAAGTCATTAAACAAATTAGATAGATAGATAGATAGATAGATAGATAGATAGATAGATAGATAGATAGATAGATAGATAGATAGATAGATAGATAGATAGATAGATAGATAGATAGATAGATAGATAGATAGATAGATAGATAGATAGATAGATAGATAGATAGATATTTTAAGAAGTCCCGAGGGGCTCCGTTCAGAAGACCGAAGCGTGTCAGCCGATCACCTTTGCCACTGAAGAAATAGTCCCGCTCATGCACGCGGCAATGTTCTCCGAAGGCGGGGTCACCGGCACTCCTGCACTCCGGCTCATGACGTCAGTCCGGAGTTCGCGCCCATTGGTGCAGGCTTGTGTGCCTTTGCGGAAAAAATGGCGTCTATATAAAAGCCGCATCCGACTATAGACATATAGATACGGTCAAAGCGCGCTTTTTGTTAGCCAAGAAAGGTTCTGCATTTCCTTATCGCAATGATTCAGATTTATATACTCTACGCTGTGGGCAGCTATTTCTTAGTTGTGTTTTGGAAGACTATATACTCAACTATGGGCCGCAGAAATTACGCGTCGTATTGTGCTGCTCATTCGTAAATAAACAAGAAACGATCGAAAGTACTGTATACTCAACAAGGCAGAAGGACCAATTAGCGGTCTCTGTGAGTAGGGTGCTTAGGGCAAATGTGAAAGTTTTAGAGCCAGATAGAACTTTTAAAAGTCTGCGGAATTTCTTCCTCAAAGGGGGACGCACACAAGCCTGAACCAATTGGCGCGCACTCCACACTGACGTGATGATCCGGACTGCCGGTGACGCCACCCTCGGAGAACATTGTGGAATGCACGAGCGGGACTACTTCTTAAGTAGCGGAGGCAATCAGCTGCCGCGCTTTGATCATGTCGACAGGTTCTCAAGTTGTATCTAAATGTAGTGTACCACACGCTCAACCATGGGAGGGGAACAGCTGTCCCGAGAACCAGATTTCCCACTTCGAGAACGCGTCAGGCAACCCCACACAATGCTTATGAAACGACGTAAGGTTTGAAAAGTACATGATTACAATATTATTCGACCACCTCGAGAGCTCTGGCATCATCCCAAACTTTTTTCGATTGTTTACCAAGCCTTACAGCGTTTGAAACTGTTGACGGCGCAAACATATGCAGAATCATTAACAGCTTCTATCTATTAACCTAACGAGATAATCACCCGCTATGTAGGATAGCAGTTATTACACTGAATATCTCCCATGCGCAGAAGATCTGAATTTCCCGAACGGAAATTTAGATTTGAAGAGCATGGGAGACTTGTTGGTCACGTGTTACACGTAATACGTTACTTGTAACGTAATCAATCACTTGTAATTGATCACTTGTAATCGAATACATTTTACTGTAATTCTGCAACGCTTCATTTATTTTCTCTAAAGAGTAACGTTCCTTGCAATGCAATTACTTTTTCCTGTGATAGATTACAAAATTACATATTACAGATGTTCAGGAGAATTCGCCCGCGGACGATTTTTTCAGAATTTCCCGGCCTGTAGCACATTCTTCAAGCGCCAACACCAATGAAGCGCATCGCTGCTTGGACGCATCCGTAGAAGCGCTGCGGAATCTCGAACTGGCACGCGAAGTGTTCGTACAGTACAACACCGTACTTCCCTGTGTAATCGGTTACAATATAAGCAAAAATACTAGTTCCGACCGCAGCCATCACTTTCCCTCACATGGAGAATTTACATAAATGCTGCATGAAATAGCGCTTATCCATTTTCGTGACGACATGCATATGTAGAGTGTTTCAGATAGACTTTCCGATAGAGGTACATGTTTATGACCTGTCTTTAAGTCGAAAACTTGAACATCTTAGTTAACTTGGTCAACGATTCTGACATCGTTACTCCGCCAAACGTAATTTTTCAGGTTGTAAAAACGAATCTTTAACTCCTAATATGCGTAGTATTTACATAAGGTGAAAAAAAGTACTCACGGTTATAGCGGAAACCAGCTATCACGACCATCTTTCGCAAGTGAAGGGCAGGCGGTTCTGTGGGCGGAGATTACACTTCTTCTCAAGTCGCAACCAAATATAATGTGTCCGCGGAGAGGCTCTACGGCATTGCTGCGGACGTCTTCACGAGGAAACACTGGAAAGGGGCCGACACAAACTTTGAGAGACAGCTGCCCCTGAGAGACAGAAAGGAGCATGAAATGCAAAAACGCGGAATACTACCTATTTAAAGTATAGCGTGGCATAAATAGCGAGACCGCAAGTAAACAGAATCGCAGAAATCGGTGCCTAGAAGTAGTGTATACTTCAACTCTAAAAATCATGAAACAGTGGGAGAAGAGCTGTGTTAGCTTTCTGATTTCATGTTCTAAATTGGCTCTTCAGTAGTCGCATACAATCATCTTGTAGTGTCTCACACTAATCTGTCTCACGCTGTCTCGCAATAATCTTATCTTTAGCAGGTTCCGAGATGGCTTCAATTAAGGGAAAATGTTACTAATACACGACCGCTGATGTCTAGTGAATATGAAGTGAGAGATGCTAACTCAGGACACTTCCTTAAAACAAAAAGCAACGTGTTCCGAGCATGATAACTTTTCTAGTCGGTTCTCGCACAAGCAGTGTATGCGAAAGAAAACATCACAAATCCGATAATTGTTTAAATATAATTGAACAGTATGATTAGATTAGCAACGAGAAATATTATTGTATACAATACCAGAATGACAAAAAAAGTGGTTGCCTATTATGCACGTACAGCATGTAACAAAAAAAGAACACTTCAGTTCTTTTAGAGAGATCTCTGGTATCCTCTAGTTTACTTTTGAAGCGCAGTAATCATCTTAGTGATCCTTTCCAAAGAAATCTCGTGACGCATAGAACGAAACCACCTTTTAACACCTATGGCCCACAGAAGCGACAGGAACACAAAGATACAAGGTGGACGCAGCGCTAACTTCCAACAAATGATTTGTTTACGAAGCAGTCCCGTAAAAAATAGAGGAAATAGCAAAGAACGCACGCAGGCGCATAAGTACGAAATTATTATTATTTTTTAAATTATCATGACACACGTGAAAGACGTCTAGCCAACGATAACTTGAGAGCACAAATACATATTTACAAGATTACCTGGCGATGTAGACGCCACCATCCTCCTCAGGTCACCCTTCCTATTACTTTTTAAAAATCAAATTCCTTTCTTCTCAGCACGATTGAAGGCGCGCTCATGTCCCCCAAACTACCTCGCTGGTGCAGCTTTCAATGCGCATCACGAATGGCGCAATAAGAAACTCAGGAAACAGGACACTGGTGCGAAGATCCGCAGCCAGCGGCGCAGATGGAAATGATAAGCACAAATAAGGAATAAAGAGTCATCGCGCGTAGCAGATATCGCGGCCAGACATCTTTCGCGGAATGCTGGCAGCTGTATGGCGAAGCATGTCAAGAAGAAGTGCTGATTCATTGCCTTCGGAACGGGCAGTTCGTGGTCGTCGAGATAACGCTTTCGCTTCGACGTTCAAGCAAGCCTGCCTGGGCAGTGCTGCCATCTTCTGTGACTGTAGAACACTTGTTCACAGTGTGTTATAGCCTCGAAGACCAGAAGCACTCCGTTGACCATAGAGTTTCCTAAAATTAACTAGAGGGGACTCTGGCGCTGCGATCGTTCAGCTACCATGGGAATGATGGTTAGTACACGGATTTGCCTAGTCTTCGTGCTTGTGGGCTGCAAACGTACTTGTGGCTTTGTTTATTGCTTTGTTTTGGCGTTCGTTACGGATAAAAGAATAGATCGTTGTGAATTTCGTGACCAGATTTGAGTTTGTGAGCCTGAAGAAGTTAAAGTGGTGAAGTGAAACTGCTAATTTTTGCTGAACTTCGTTTTGCGACAAAGCGGATGCAGGCGACGCGGAGCCAAACGGAGCCGAAAGAACGAAGTTTAGACAAATCCGTGTACTACCCATGATTCCCATGCTGGCTGAAGCGCGATGCATTGCAGCTCCCATAGACACTAGCGCCAGAGTTCCCTCTAGTAAGTATTGTAGGAAACTCTATGCCGTCAACGACCAGAAGCACTTGCTTGGTCTCAGATGCCATGTAATACTGCTTTTCCTTGAGTCTTGTTATTCACGGTAGGTTGGTTTTCTCGCGAACGTATATCGCGTTGACTGGCGTTAGTATATGCCATAAAATACCTGACGTGCCACTCGGTTCCGTGGTTGCGTGCTTGAAAAATAAATATGTACTTGCGCGTATATTATCATGTGGTTGTGGTGCTTAAGAACCAAGAAATGCTGAAGTGGAAGTTACTTAGTGTGTGAGCCCAGCTAGAGGAACACTCACTGTACAAGCAATTAACAATCGCACCAGTACAATGTTAGCGACAATGATATTCCTCGATATTCTGATCGCCAGGAAAACACCTGCTGCCATGGGATTACATTGCAGGCTTATCGCTGGTGCTTGCGTTGGTCATAAGATAAACTCCGTCACACGCGTCGTCCGTACAATTAGACATGATAATATGCAAACACTAAGGAAGGTTACACTGTATTAAGGCGTGGACTGAGCAGAGTGCGCCTACACTCCGTTTCATACGTCAGGTGCAGCACTGTGGAAGCTAGCGACACTTCTCGCAGTAGATGCGTTCGCAACTAGAAATAGTTCAATAATTTTACGACCCATAGTCCAATTTGGTTCGTCGTTCTTAGGTTGAGTAAAAAGTGAAGATGCTTTGCGCTTTAGAAATAAACGAACCGCGTAACTTATACGGTTGCCAATAGGTTGTTGTGGATCACTTAGTGCCTTTTTTGTTTTCGCGTCATGGCCTCCGCGTTCAGTTCAGGTAGAGCGCAGCCGGAGCCAATCACGGAGGCCACGTTAACAACGACGAAATCTAAGCGCGAGACGCACGGACTTACAGATATTTCGGCCCGAAGTTCTTGGTTAGCTTTCACAGCGTCGTACTTTAGGTGTGAAACGGAGTATAGCGACAGTATATGTTAAATTTTAACCGTGAAAGCCGTTCGCAATAAAAAGAAAAAGCAATGTGGCAGATCCCACGAACTCAGGGAAATCATTTCCTGGAAAGCGGTCAGCGAGTAGCTGCCTATATGTCGCACTGAGCCAACCCTTACAATGTGGGTCGACGTCTGCTTGTAATTTGAGTAGTAGTCTACATATCGTGAGCTCACCAGGCGCGTTGCTTAAGCTGGCGTTTAAAGGGTTGCTCATTGTCTGACAAAACGCTAGCGCTCATGTTCCAGTACATACGTCACTTTTATTGTTCGAGTACATGTGCTCTTCGTTCAGGCTTGGCACCACTACTGCGAAGCTGCCGTAATTTTTTTTTTTTTTTGCCGATGATGCGTTCTAACGCTATCAGGAAAAGACATGTAGCCGCCGTAGTCAGGACCCTAGCTTTATTTTGACGTTGCGACGCGCGGCGCCGATGCACGCTCGATAGCGATCTTACGTACCAGGCACGTAGGCAGAGAGGGGCAGCCCCCCCCCCCCACCCCCGATATTCGTCCAGCCTTTTATATTCCCAGGCAATTTTTCTCTTTGTCCCATGGAAAGACTTTCTTTGAACAATTAGGCCTTGCCCCACCCCCCCCCCCCCTCCGAAACAAGATCCTGGCTACGTGCATGTTACGTACCATATGGATCTAAGGCCGGCGGGGGTCTATGGCGCCATCTAAATGCTTCCACAGAAACGCTAGTGTGGTTGCTTTTGTTATTTCATGGTTTGTGCGAACGATGACGTTGATCGTCTCCCCTCGATTTTCTTGATCGGTCTGCTCGAGCAATCACTGCATTCGTTCTCCCCGTCTTTGCATATCGACAGCTTCTCACAGCTTCCCGTGACCGTCTTCCTGGCTTGAATAGCAAGGGCATGGAAGGCTCGATGTCCGAGGGCCGCGGCCTCTGGGTATTTCCACAGGCGCCAGCATTGGTTAGCAGCAACTATAATGCCTCGGTAGTTTTTGGGTGTCGCTACGTTAAACGTTATATTTCGCAGGCAATGAAAAAGTTTTCTCAATTTTACGAGCTTTTCATTTGAACGAAATTCCATCGTTAAATAGAACTTTAAAGGTATCATCATGCCGACAAAAACGATCAAAAGCTTTCCGCCCGTCCCGTCCTCCTTCCGTTTGCCACGCAAGACGAATCGCCATATATAAATTGTTCTATAAAACGACTGAGCTTAATAAAATCCACGCAGAATCTTCTTTGGGAGTTGTCTAAGTGATGCGTAATTGCTACTAATCGGCTGTTTTCCTGTCGTCGCATGATGCTGTGTTGAGTGGAACAAAAGAAAGGGAACTTTTTCGAGGGAGTCGTTTCTTTGTTAAACACAATCAAATGAATACAACAGACAATTGAGGCAAGGAAACCATGTAAAGGACATTATTTGTTCTTTGTAACGGCAGTGCAATAATTCCAACTTAAATTGAAAGAAATTAAAGTGGGCGAGAAAGCACACTTTCTGTCGGTGGGATCTGAACCGACAACCTTCGCATTGCGCATCCGATGTTCTACCAATTGAGCAATGACGGAAGGTGCTTCTCCGACCAATTGTTGGCTATTTTTGTATGTGTAGTTTCTGGGAGTGTTAGCGAGCGCCGTTCGTAGCCAAGGCGTTGAGTGCGGTACTCTTTTTTGCCAGGGCGTCACGTTGCTCGTGATTTTTTCGCGAGGCGGCAGCTGACCAGTAAACCGTCGCAGGCTAAACTAAAGCGTGAAGTCTACCGGGGCAAGGCCCTCGCCTCGCTATGAATGAACGAAAGGGGAATTTTTCAAGGGGCTCATTTGTTTGTTAGACCCAACCAAATGGATCCAGCATAGGGACGATTAACTGTTCTCTCTTACCTGTAGGGTAGCAATAACGACGTAAATTGAGATGAATTAAGTTTCTGCCGGTGGGATTCGAACGCACAACTGTCACTTAAACGACCATTGAGGCGAGTATAGCGTGCTTTTCGGTTCGGATGTTGTACAATATCACGCGCTTGCATTTTTTGCGTTTGCACTGCGTGTGCGGCCAGGGAGCTTTCACTGTAGGCAAGGGCATGGTTGTGGTCTTCAATGATAAGCGCGAGCTTGTTATAAACCTTTATCTGACTCCAAAGTTTCCCCGATGTGCATAAAATGCTCGAGGTGGGCTTTACACGTTGTCTTGGCTAGGGCTTTTGTTTCATCACTACAAAGTCTTTCAACAAAGCCGGGGGGGCGCCACTGTCTCGGCAGCCGAGTAGGTCGTGCTCTACATGGGCTCCGTACGTTTTCACGCGCATCCCCGGAAATTCTCATCTTAGCGAATTTGCACCAATACCAGCGGATTCCTGACGTCTCCGGGAATCTCTGGACGCCTTCCTCGACGTAAGTCGACCGTTTTCAAGTCTTTTACGGCAAGTTTTCCGTCCCGCCACGCCCCCGGCCAGTTAAGCCTAACGCGCCGTGTCGCGCTCGTAATCTGTCGACGCGGCATCGCCGCCCGCTTCGTTGGGCGTCGAGCGCGCTCGCGGGCTGCCGGCGTACCATGAAGGAGATCGTCGCGGGCACGGAAATTACCCCAGAAGAATTTGAAGCCAGCGAATGGCTCACGCAAGTCAACAAGAGCCGTGAAGCCCGCACATCGAAAGGGACCACCATCCCCCCGGCTTCCGACACCCAGGACGGACGATCTACGTCCCATAAGACCTCAAATGCCTCGAATGATGATACCGCAGCGACCGATCGTTCGCTCACACCACGCCAACGTGGGCGGCGACTAGCTCTCAACTCGGTGGCTTCAAAGCAGCCTCGACTGCCCAGCGATGCCCTCAAGCTCATCGTCCGCCCCAGGGGAGGACTCCTACTCTCCAAGATTACCAACTTTATACTATTCGAAGCGGTTTGCACTGCAGCAAACTTCCCCAAGTCCTCAGTTCGCGGCGAAGACCTCATTCAAGTAAACCCCAAGCAGAACACGTTCGCCTATTGCACCCCGGCCGTAGAACGAGCCGAACGGGTGCTGCGACTTAAGGAATTGGTGATTGGCACCCACACGTACGAAATTTCAGTGTACTGCGCACCCGATGAAAGTCAAGGACGCGGTGTGATCCGGGGCGTTGACCTCCGCCTAGACCGCCAAGGTATCCAAGAAGAATTAGAAGACCCCCGTAACCCTCCCATCGTTGACTTTCGCCGTCTGGGGAACACCACCGCCGTGCTGTTGACCTTCAAGGAACCTCGTGTTCCCATGTGGATCTACCTCTGCAATGCCCGTCACCGTTGCAACCTGTACAAGAAGAAGTTCGAAGTATGTTACCGGTGCAGTGAACTTGGCCACAGAGCTGACGTGTGTGCCAGTACAGTGATCAAGTGTAGGGGCTGCGCCATCCCTGACCCACCCAGTGATCACGTGTGCGTCCCGACGTGCCGCCTTTGCGGAAAACAGCATATCACCGGCGACAGCCGTTGTAAGGAAATCTACAGGACCCCGTATATCATAAAGCGGCGCCAATGGGAGGCCCTCCAGCAGGAAGAAGACTCCAAGCAACAAGATCAAGCGACCCAACGGCGGGTCGCCCTTAAACGCTCCAGTCGCTGGGACCGTCAACGGTCTGGTAGTACCCAGCGCAAGCACAGGGACCGTTCTGCCTCGTTCCCACCACTTGAGGCCGACTCTTCCCACAAGTCATCACGGCCATCGTCCAGCTCGAGGGCGCCTACCTCTGCTACTACTCCGCCAGGTCTACCGGCGGGGAAGCCACATGGATCCACAGTTCCCGGAACTCCTTCCGCGGCGCCGCCGGTGAGTACGCAGGGAGGGACTACCAACACTACACTTGAAAAAGCCATTACTCACCTCACTGCGGTAGTCACACAGCTAGTGCACAGGGTTACAACAATAGAACAGCGCATAGGGTCCAGTGCTTTTTCACATCCACCTTCCATGACAAAAACACCCACATCCACCCCCATGGACACTGAATCGTTGGCAGGCACAGCTACAAAACGAAAGGCCTACGAGGTGGGCGGTTCACAACCGGGTGACACTCAGGCCCAAATTGAACGCCTTACGTCAGCTCTGACTATGAGTGAAACACGCACAGACCAACGCTTCGCGGCTCTGGAAGCCACTATGGAAAAATATTTCGAAACACTCACAGCGCAGTTCACCCAGCAACTTGACTCGTTGAGTAAAGCACTAGACGCTCGGTGCAAATCTTATGACGCTGCCCTTGGCCCCGCTTCGTCCTCGGTGACAGGCGGCACAAACTCTCATCCTAATCATGGCGGGCCGCTCGCGTAACACCACCATCTGGCAGTGGAACTGTCGGGGCTTCGCGCGTAAGCGTCCTGTTCTCCAGCAGTTTCTTGCCTCCCGCGATCGTCCAGAAATCATAGCGCTTCAAGAGGGTGGCAAGCACGCTCAGTTAGCCGGATACAAGACATACACGTCGGGGCGCGCCAACTCTCAGGTGGCAACTCTAGTGAAACGTAACATAAATGTCATCCCCCATGACATTGGCTCTAATTTCCCCGATCACGTACTTTTAGAAATTTTGCCCCGCCCTTCTCGTAAACCTGGTCACTGTCTTTTTGTGCTCAACGTCTATAGTCCTCCCCGCGACCGCCGTGTCGAATTCGGCCCCCTATTTCTCCGTGTTCAACAACTAGCCCAGCACCAGCCGCATATTATAATGGGGGACTTCAATGCTCCCCACCCATCGTGGGGTTACCACTACGACTCTCCCAAAGGCCGTTCTCTATGGGAAGAGTGGCACTCGCTACACCTAAATCTTCTTACCGACCCAGCACATCCAACGCGTAGAGGGGTGGGAGTGGCCCGTGACACCACACCGGATCTCACCTTCGTGGGGCCCGGAGTAAATGCCACCTGGTGCAATACACTAGAAACTTTCGGCAGTGACCATTATGTTCTGGAAATAGTCATCCAGGAGCCCACGCGTGAGCGTCTTCGTTCAGCTAGACTGACCGACTGGGACCGCTTTCGTACCCAACGACAAGCATCGGGGACCTCTCAGCGTATTACTGATATTTCCAGCTGGTCCGCTACCCTCCTTCAGCATGTCGCGGACGCCACAACGGACATCGAAGTCGAGAAGTCGGTGCCTAGCTGTGACCGACACTACGCCAAGCTTTGGGCGAGGAAACGCAAACTTGAGACCCTTCTGCAGACCCGAAAATGGGATAAAGACATCCGCCGCCGGTTGGCTCGAGTGCACACAGACATTGAAAACTATGCCATAGACCTCACCCGTCAGAACTGGAATGATATTTGTTCCCAAATGGATAAGGCTCCTAACTCTAAGAACACATGGCAACTGCTCCGTCACTTGCTGGATCCTGATGGTGGCAAGCTGCAAGCTAAATATCAACTTGAACGTATCTTTCGTGAATATTCCGGCTCGTCCGCTTCCCTGCGTCAAGAGCTCATCAACACCTACATCCGTCCTGGACCCGTCATCCCTCTTCCTGCATATCAGGGGGTAGGTAACCCGCTCCTTGATGCCCCCATAACTAGAGCAGAGGTGCGGGCGGAACTAAATCGTCTCAAGACAAATTCTGCAGCTGGTCCCGATCGAGTCACCAATCGCATGCTCCGAAACCTGGACGATTCTTCTATCCAAGCCCTCACGGACTATATGCAGCAATGTTGGGAGCAAGGCACCATTCCCCAGAGCTGGAAACTTGCCAACCTCATTCTGATTCCCAAACCGGGAAAGAGCCCCACGCTTGCCAATTTGCGTCCCATCTCCCTCACATCTTGTGTGGGCAAACTGATGGAACATGTTGTCCAGACCCGTCTTATCCGCTACTTGGAGGATCATCATCTACTTCCCGATACCATGTTCGGCTTCCGCCCACACCTGGCGGCGCCGGATATTATGCTCCTACTCAAACACCAGGTGCTCTACAACCGCACTCTAGACACCCAAGTCATTGTTGGTCTTGATGTTTCCAAAGCCTTTGATAATGTACATCACACCGCCATCCTGCAGAATTTACAGGCTTTGGGAGTGGGGAACAGGACGTATACATATGTGAGGGATTTCCTTACCAATCGCCAAGTGCAACTTGACACCGGCGAAGGAGAGCTTTCCACCATCACGCCCGGCAGTCGTGGAACACCTCAAGGCTCCGTGCTATCCCCACTCCTCTTCAATGTTGCACTGTTAGGACTTCCCGAACTTCTGGCTGACATCCCAAATCTGCATCACACACTCTATGCAGATGACCTCACGCTGTGGGTTACACGAGGTAGCGACGGCCAAATCGAAGAAACCCTACAAACAGCCATCGACCGCGTGGGCAGCTATCTCTCTACGGTTGGCCTGTCCTGCTCGGCAACCAAATCCGAGTACATTGTTATTCCATCACAGGGACGCAAGCCTAAACAGGTCTCTTTCCATCTCCAAGTACAGGGGATGCAAATCCCTCAAACAGATCACATCCGCATCCTAGGACTGCACCTACAGGCCAATGGTGGCAACTCCACCGCTCTTCAGCGAATCGACCAATCTGCCATCCAAATTGGTCGCCTTCTCAAGCGGGTTGCCAACAAGCACGCAGGCATGCGCGAATCCAACCTTCTTCGGCTGGTTCAGGCATTTGTCTGCACACGCGTCACCTACGTGGCCCCCTACCTCCGCCTTACGCGCGCTGATCTCGATCGCCTCGATGCTTCGCTTCGCAAGGCATACAAGACCGCCTTAGGACTCCCAATGTCCACTTCTACCTCCAAACTTATGGCCCTTGGGGTGTCGAACACGGTCAACGAGCTTATCGAAGCTACCCTCACGTCCCAGTACCAGCGACTCTCACTCACGCATGCGGGACGCGCTGTATTGCACCAAATTGGACTCATCCCCACGCGGGCGGCCACCACTTACCAAGACATACCGACAGCTCAACGACTCAGCCTCTGTATTCCTCCACTCCCCAAACACATGCACCCCGAACATCACGCGGATCGCAGGGCCGACCGTGCGCGCCAACTACAGAAACGTTTCGCAAGTCGCCCCGATGTCACCTACACAGACGCCTCTCGGCACCCACATCGTTCAACAATGGTGGCTGTCGCCCTGGCCCCGCACCGCGGTTGGAGCACGGCATGCAGTGTAATTCACTCCACCGATATAACAGTTGCTGAAGAGGTTGCCATTGCTTTGGCAATGACCGACCGTACAACCAAGGTGATCGTAAGCGATTCCCAACTCGCCATCCGAAATTTTGACGCGGGCCGTATCTCTACACAGGCATACTCAATCATAAAGGACCACACCCCACCTACCTCACCTCGCCTTCTTATCTGGGCCCCGGCCCATGAATCTCTTAGTGGAAATGTGCAGGCACACACTCTCGCCCGAGATCTCAACTACCGGGTGGAGTTCCTTACGCCTCACACTTCCCATTCTTCGCCCTCGCAGGCCTGTGAAAAACAAACTCCTTTGTTTACTTACACAGACATTTTACAGCACTACAGACTAGGCCGTCTCCACTACCCTCCAGCTCATAAAGACCTCCCCCGACGTGATGCCGTCCTGTGGCGCAAGCTTCAGACGGGTGTCTTTCCCAACCCCTGGCTTTATAGCAAGGTATACCCACACCTCGTGACACCACACTGCAGATACTGCTCACAGTCAGCCACCCTCATACACATGGCGTGGACGTGCCCACAGTACGCTGACGCTTCACACACAGAAGATACGTGGGAGTCCCTTCTGCGTACCACCGACTCGGCACAGCAACGCCGGGTAATCTCACGCGCATTGGAGGCCGCGGCGTCCCAAGGCATTCCCGCTGACCTCCTCTAAGCAGCGTAACCGATCTCTGGGTCGGTCCCCTCTTTTGGGTGAAATAAAGTTTTGATCATCATCATCAACAAAGCCTGCATAAAAAATCTTCTCATTCTAGATTTATTTCGTATGAGCGATACAGCGCATTCGTATGTGCGCAGACTAACTCGCAACAAGCTGCACAAACTCACGACCACGTAGAGCCCACGAAAGGACGCCACAAGGTTCAGTTGGCCCTTCTAAACCCTTCTAAACTGCATTCCCATATATGGTTCACATGCGTTCACCTTCCGCAGGCGTGAGCGGTTAGTCGAATGGGTAAGACAATCGGCTTGTGAGCGCGGGGCCACAAATGTCCAACCCACACACACAAAAAAACAGTAAACCAGTAAACGAGAAAGGAAAAACTCTTCCACTATTAGAAGAAAGAAGAACAGCGAAGCAGTGTGGTGCGGCACGGCGGTATCACTGCAAGTTGAACACATAAAAGAACCATCGCACCGTCGTTTTAAACTCACCCCACCCCATCCTTCCCCTCTGTTCCGAAGAAAGACCCTTCTAAAGTTCGCGTTGGCACCGGCGAAACGAGCGGCAGCAGGCAGTTCGAGAATAGCGTACGCAAAGATAGCGGCCGTTGCGGTCGCACGCTATTTTCGTCACATAACGGGGGCCCGCAAGACGCTAGCGCACCGCCCGCAAAAATTCAAAAATAGCGCGCCTACCCGCACCGCCCGCAAAGCTCCTTTGCGTGGATCTCGTGAAGGTCCCGCGCCGCGTGAAATCACGAGCTGATCTTAGCCACAACCGCGGCCAAGGCGAACCGAGCGGGAAGCCAACTTTCTCCCGCTGTAGTTCAATCGGAAAAACTCAGCGTCGAGATGGAGCCGCCGGCAAGGCGTTTTCGCTTTTCGATAGAAGCCGACATTTTCCTGTTACGCAAGGTCCGCGAGCAGGACCCCTACAAGGCGCCGTCGTTGTGGTTCACCATCGCCGAAAAGCTGTCACTGGTTTTCGGCAAGCCGATCAGCGCGCGAGCAATACGGGAGCGGTGCGACCTCCTGCTCGCACAGTTCGCCATAGAAGACCGGGTCAACTTGAGAAAGTAAGTTTAATCAGCATGTAGCACTGACCTCGTAGGTGTGGTGACTAGACGGTTCAGAGCTTGAACGTGCAACTTGCGCAGGTCGGGCACCGAAGAACAATATGGCGAAAAAGAGCAGCTGTTGCACGAAATTTTCGATGTGGCACGAAGCCACGGATACCGCATCCGTTCTGGCGCAGCTAGGAAGGCGGCGGGCGCCAGCGCTTGTCTTTCATCTTCGAGGATTGGTAGAGCCGAGTGCAGAGTCGCGTCGGCGGTTCGGGACTCGACTGCCGCCACTCTGCAAGCTGAAGCCGAGTCCGGAGATGACAGCACCGCGTTTGGACAACAGAAGCAGCGCAACATGTGTAAGTTGGCTCATTGGTGATTCAATGATTAAGTGCCACCGCGCATTAAAGCCAGTTCGTGCAGCTACAGTGGTGCTTGGAGGAGTGGCTTTTTGTGGTCGTCTACTATACTCGGCGACAACGTTTCTTGACAGCACTGTGTATGTACACTATAGCACTGTGGAAGCTACAGAACCGAAGCGCATGCCTGCTACCGCGCCAAGAAGTAGTACTTAAGTTTACTGATAATTTTCTCATTTGCCTTGCTGAAATAAATGCAGCTTTATTTATAATGAGACTCAAACGGTTGCGGGAAGTCGTAGTTCAAATACAGTTATTGTTCACTCTGCAAGAATGCTTTCCTTTCCTTTCCGTTTCTTAGACAGCACCACCTTTTCAGCACGCCCGTTTTCCAAAGTAAACATGGCGTCCATCACGTAGTGGATCAGTGCGCGGCCGCTAACGCGCGCTTTATTTCTCCAAGAAAAATATACTCGTAATATGACGCTAAAATGTACACTGAACAATCGAAATGTTTCTCCCATTCACATTGTTCGCGTATATATATTCTAAACGCGTTAACGATGCGAGAGAGCAAAACCGAAATCAGCCTCAAGCTGCCGTACTACTTGCGGAGCAACACGAATGTGCGGGAGCCCCGCCTCCAAAGCTTTCGCTCCACTGTCAAGATAAGTTGTCGCGGAGTATACTCAGTGAAGTCGCGGCAAAAATACGCTCCGTTTCGGCAAACGTTCCACAGGAAGATAGATTCTAACATTGTGCGACTTCAGTAATGTTAACAAAAGCGGCCCCCGAAAACTGGTAACCTTTTTTTTTAATGAAAGTTTTTTGTTGTTCTTTTAAGTTACTACAGAGGCTTCGAGCGTTCGTTAGCATAAAGGCGAGCCTACATACGTCACTGTATCTGCGCAGGCCAGCCTTGGTGCGTGGCTGTGGAGTGTGCGTTGTTGGACCGTGCATGAGGGGTGTGCTTGGTCTTAGTTCACCCATTTTCCGCGTTTAGCATCGCAACTCAGTAACATAAATAAACTGAATAAACATGGCAGCGAGATTTCAACGGCGATACGCGACAGTTTCTAATGTTATGTCAAATTAGACAAGTGAGATATTGCAGCATCAATCTGTACATTGCGAAATGAATATCTGTGATAGTACTATAAACATTTCGTGCCATGTCAGAACCTTTCAATTTTATATTCATGGACAAAAGAAGACATTATAGAAGAAAGAGAATTTTCATGCGAATGGTTCATTAGGAAATGAAGCGCGTTACTAGCAAGTAAGATTTTCATGTAAATTGCAATTATGACTCACAAAAGAAAATAATTCACCGAACACACCCTTATTATATATACAAAAATTGAAGTGCACAGTGAGTTTTTATGCCTCATATACAGCGAGTACCCGCGTGCGGAGGCACTTAAAATTTCTTCTTGAATTAGTGCACGCATTGGCGTCGTAAGAGGTAAGACAACAGGGGTAAAAAAGCAACTTCTACATCCTGCACAGTCTAGCGCAATTTGAAGGCTATAGCGCGAGCATCGACAAAAGACTACAACAGTGTCACGGCCCTGAATCATCTTTCGAGCAGAGGCAAGCATCAGGCAAGCTTCTTTTTCTCGTCTTGCTGTTCCTTAAAGGGACACTAAAGAGCAAAACGATTTTTCTCGCGTCAGTAAAGTAGTCTTCCACGATACCAAAAACACCACGCTTGCTGTGAGAAGACGCTTAATAAGCGAGAAAACGCGCGAAAAGAAAATACAAGTGGCGACGCCACCTTGGAATTCCCGCACCACTTGCCGTGACGTCACATATTTTTGACAGCGCCTACTTGGGCCTACGTAGTTTCTAATCGGTTAAATCGAAGTACATTGTCCTCTGAGGGGGCCAGAGACATTACATAACGAGTTTGTGGAAATTTCGTCGAGCCAGTGGCGCCAAAATACGTTAAATGCTCTTTGAAACCTTTTACGTCACGAATTACGAATTTCGGCGCGAAATTTAAAAATGAAACTTTGAACTTGGTTTTCTCCTCTAATAATAAACCTATGGTGATGAAATAAACTACACAAGAGTTCTCCGAGCACACTTTATCAATCTAAACCAATTCATTGTTTCTCTTTAGTGTCCCTTTAAGCTGCGATCGCTCCCACATGAGGAAGGTGAACTTGTTTTTTTTTGATAACGCGATATTTATATTTTATGCAGCTTAACAAGTCGTTCAAATGGAGCAGTGCCATGCACCAGCTTTACCACATCTTTCCTATCGATTTCGCTATCGTCGGTGGAAATCAGATCCGATGAACTATACGCATGACCGCAACGAATGGACAACTCTAAACTAAGGTCAAGGGTGAAGAGTTCGTCGTAGGGGTGATTGTCGTAGCATGGAAGAGCCAACGAGGGAGAGAAGAAAGCGAAATCTTGATTTTCACTGTTCCAACAGTGCTGCATATACTTGCACAATGCTCAGGACTGGAGTTTTACAGGAGGAAACACTTTGCATTAATATACCAACAACGCATACCACTCCATCCATCAATGCTCATTAGAAATGAACCTATTTTCAATAATGAAGCACTTTTAGGATTTTTAAAAGATGTACAAACTTTTCGCGTTATATGCCCAGGGACTCCATGACAGGGCCTCTCAGCAGAGGTTGCTGCGGTATCTACAATTCAGAAAGCACTGGCCTCCCAACCTTGGAGTCAACGGTGTCGACGAGGCACTCGTGCTAATGCCACGCTTTCTTATTTTAGTGCCGTGATCTCTTGTAAGTCATTCTCGTCATGCTTGTTTCACGTTGCTTTCATGATTTTAACAATAATATGTTTCTTACGCACCTGTAGAGCGCAGAATTTTAGGCACTTATACAGCCACTCAACACCATCCCGGATCAAATCCTCTGTCCCATGACCTGGCGCTCGTTGGCCAATATTGGCCTTTGCACCATAAAACAGCATATATCATCATCATTTTTACTCTTCCGAAACGCGCTGCCAGGCTCCTGGGACGCTAGGCTGGACGCCCGTACGATTACCTTCGAATCGCGCTCGACTGTACGTCTTTGGTTCCCCGTCATTGGTCGCACAGTTGTATTAAATTTGTGCCTTTTCAAGATTTCTTGGTCATAGTTGAGTAAGGGCAGTGGTTGGTAGTAGTTCTATTCCAGAACATCTGACACTCTAATGAGTTTGCAAGGGTTGACGCTTGGGCAAGTTGGTGTGGATTCATTTCAATATGTTAACAGCGCAAGAACGATAAGGAAGGGACAATACAACAAAGGTAAAGAGCGCTGTACGCTCTTTACCTTTGTTGTCTCGTCCCTTCCTAATTGTTCTTGCGCTGTTAACATTTTCTAATGAGTTTGTTTGCCATGAAGCAATTGTGACATACTGAGAAGGAAACTCTCAATTACAATATCTTTCACTGTTCTGATTTCATTCAGGGTCAACTAATCTACGCGCCACTGCGGCAGTGGTGACGTCGCCACCAGAGAGGCCGAGCGATGTGCTCGGCGAGTCATCGCAATCGCCTCTTCCTCAGACGAATGCACTGCAGGAGGACAGCACAGTGGGCACGCGAGAATCATCAAGTGCAGCGGGACACGGCGCCGGCATTGGCGCTGCAGGGTTCGCACCAAGAGCCCGAAAGGGTAGGCTGCACGCAACAACTATGACAGCAACAAAATCGAGTGTATATGTTTGATTACTCTAGGCTCGAAAGACAGCCAAACTACAAAAAAAAATGAAAAAATCACGAGGACGTTGGTTGCAGGAGTCTGCAATACGATAAAAAACTACGAGAATGAAATTATTTGTCAGACTTGCGTGTGGAAGGTTGCAGTAAGTGTGCCATATGCACACCCTTTCCTGAACAGTTTACCACACAAAGAGAAGTAACAGTCATTGTTGTGGAACAGAGACATTCTTTCTGTTTCACAATTGAATGAAGCAATAGATAAATACACCTTAGCAATTGCACGCAGTGCGTAATAAACAATATTTAAAACCGACAGAAGCGTGGGGCACAGCACAATACAAATTGTACAGAAGACTTACACAGCAAATACAAACTTCACTGCAAGCACATCTCTGCAAACAAGGCTCCCAGCAAAACACGTGACATATGAAACACAAACTTCAAGCCTAAAGCACCTTATGATCAAAGGTAAAGTGGCATTGCGACATCAATAATGTCATTACGAGCATAGCACACGGCATGTTCACAAAGGTGCAGCAGTATGCAATCTACATTGAAAATAGTGAGCAAAACTAGAAACACTAAGGAAGCTTCGCACCAGTGGTGCCAAGCCTGAAGGAAGAGCGGAGCTGGGCAGTCTTCTTCGTTTCTCTTGTTTTCTCTTTCTTTCCTCCTCTCTTTCTTCCTCTTTCTCCTTTCCGTTCTTTCTGTCCTTTTTATCTCTTTCTTTCAATTTATTTCTTCATCTGTCTTTTCCTTGCTCTTTCTGATTTTCTTCCTATTTCTTCCCTTTCTTTGTCTCTCTTTCTTGCTTCATCTTTTTTTTTCTATTTTTATACATTTTTTTGCCCGCGTTACGCCAAGCGACGACAGCATACGACAGCCCGGGCCCCTAAAGTGTTCCGCAATTATCATCGTCCAGACGCTCGAAGAACAAGAGGAAGGAGATTGCTCCTTGGCGCGAGCGCATGCTCAAAATCCTACAGATGGCTATGCTGTTCGTGAGTTTGCCTGCGCTATGCCGAGCTATGACCGCATGCGATTACAGCATACAACAGCATACGACAGCCCGGGCCCCTAAAGTGCTCCGCACTTAAACAAATGGTTTACTGTAATGTGCTGCTTTGGATCGGGCCAAAATGTGACTACACATATGTACTGAATCACAGGTGCGCACTACATTACAACTTCTACCATAAAACAGCAAGTAACGCTTTGGAATTAAAAAAAAGAACAATTGAATTGCAAGTCATGCAATGTGCCCATTGCATGACCAATTTTCTCGATTACCCATCAATGACCATGTAAACGCAACAGGAACAGTCCTTAATACTACTGAACATGTTCAGACGTGGCCGCTTGGCTTCCGAAAGGCAGTGGCGGTGAAGGGAAAGCATGCACGAGCCCTCATGTGTCCATGTGCACGAGCCGCATGTGTTCAGCGCACGTGTTTCACTGCAGTTGCAGCTATGTGAATGTTTTTCTGTGAGGTCCAAAAAGTGTAGCCAAACAACCACTTCCAGTAGTGGACTTGCTCTTCCTTGTAGCCCGCGCTCTGGCAGAGCATGGGGCACATGGAGTTGCATCGGCTTGTCTGCCATGTACAACGATGTACAGTACTCATGGATTGAAACAGGACAATTTAGGGCTAAATAGCGCACGTGCTTTCTTTCCCGCCGTCTTCAGTTAAGGTCATATCGGCGTAATTTCGACTCGAAAGCGTAGATCAGAGCCAACATTACCGTTAAAGAACAGATTCGTCGCGTCATGAAGTGGTTATCTCAGACAACTGCTCATTCCCGTCATTACACTAAAAGAATTGATGTCGCGATGGAATTCGTGAGTACTGTACAGCCTTGCAATTTTTTTACAGTATCGCCCGAGCGCTGAGCGTGGGATACGGTAGCGTATGATACTCTCGAAAAGTAACGAGATCTGCCGACGATGCGCATGCGCACAATGCACACTGAACTGCGAGCGTCACCTGCTACGCTGTTTACTTCGATGTATCGTCGTAATCTTTCAGTAAACAGCGCCGTACAACGGAGCACATCGGAGAACATTGCCAAGAGTATGCACAGGCGCGCTATGCGCAGCCAAGTCCAAGTGTCCTCCGCTGCGCTGTTCTGCTAGGAGCCTTCGATTCGGGTGCTTTGTGCTGCGTTATCAGTCCCTTTGTTTTACTCTCTTTATGGATGCCATACAAATCCACCTGGAAAGTGTGAGCGTCGAGGAGGCCGAGACACGCCCACTCATGTCGCTCTTTTTGGGCCTCAGCGTAGCAGACGGCGCCGCCAAATCAGCGTGCTTTGTGCGCATGCGAATCGTCGGCAGATCTCGTTACCGTTCGAGAATATTAGACGCTGCCAAGCCCTTAGCAAGGGCAAGGTGGCTCGAGGCTTCCCTCCCCCCTTACCCGAAATTTTGATAAAAATAAATGTTTTAACGAAAATAAATGACGAAAATAGGTGTTTTTCTAAAATAGTCAAGTGCTTCAGCAAGTTACACATTGAATTTGGTCGCTTGGTGTAATATGCATGAGCAGTGACTTTTCAGTGCCCTTCACTTAGTTTTTCCATTGCTTTCTTTTCACTGTCTTGAACCATGTCCTGTATGCGTTGATGACAGGAAAGAAGCGCACTGCTGACCGGTACTTGGAATTTTTTGAGCGGAGGTTCGCCTTGGAGGCAGAAACACGAGAAAGGGAGGCAGCTCAAGAGGACCGGCGTTTAGACATTGAAGAAAGGCACCTGGCCTTACAGGAGAGCCAGCTGCAGCTCGACAACAACATGCACCTGCAGCGAGTGCGCGAGTTTGAGGAGGCACACGAGGAGCGTCGCCAGGAGAGGGCAATGCTCGTGCAACAAAATCAGTTGCTTGTCAATGTGCTGCAGGCACTTGTTCAAAAGCTGGAAAAATAAATGTTTTCATTATGCTGTCCTTTGCGTGCGTTCTCTTTGTTCTTTTAAGAGCGAAGCTGTTCGTGGTCGAGCCTTTCATGTCCGGGATCCGTGGTGACGCTTGTGGGCATCATAAACGGGTGTGCGCCACAGACATTAGGTAAATCCCGCTGCTCGTCATTGTTCCAATAAATATAAGGGCAACAGTTAGCCCAACAAATCGGTATGTGCCACAGAAATCTGTGCGGCCTCTCAGAAAACTATCGTCATCATAAACCCGTATGTGCCACAGACATCGGTTAAATACCACTACGCACAGCTTCAACTACAAAGGAAGAAGGCCACAGTTAGCCCAAGAAATGGCGTCCGCCTTACGACAGTCACACCACTGTCAGGTGATACCTTCTGGTAAAAAACGTGGTGTCTATACTATAGCCTGAAAGCTTGACAAAGAGTGTTTAAAAAAGAGTAGAGATACAATATATCGCAGCATCTTAAGCGAAGCCTTCTTCGTACACCTGTGTATAAGAGTGGTATGGTCAAGATATGCAATAAATCTTTGATACCACCTCAAAGCTTAATAAAGAGCAGTGACAAAACATATCTGAAAGACTTGCAAAACATAGAAATGCGTTAGCCTGACGAAGGGAACGCCACCAGCTTGGTTGTTTCATTGGTGTCCACGAAGCTGAGGTGGTTGAATTTTTTTTCACGGCTTTTAATTCTTCTGAGAGCCCACGAATGTATGACCGAGGGTGTTTGATACACGTTTTCTTAATGGTTTGTATCATGCGTGCTCTAACTGCGCTACATTGTTGCAATCCTATTTCTCAGCATATTGCTACGCCCGTTCAAGTGGACCTTGCGCAAACAGCGCCAAACTTCACTATTCCACTTGATTACACAGCAGTGGAAATAGTGTGGCCAAAAATATGTTTGACGTGAAACCAAATATAGAAACAGCTTTTTCATATAAATCCGTGGATGCTCCCCATGGCTGTCTTTTTCACCAATGCACTTTTTAGGGGCGAAGCTCCTCTTAGTCTAACCTTGTCACGTCTCCGTTGTCCGCCGTAACCACATTTGCAAACTGCCCACTACTTCGTCTTTGCAAACATCCAACTACGACCCATCACCGATCCTTTGCAAACTTCCCACTACTGCGTCTTTGCAAACATCCCACTACGATCCATCACCGATCCATTATTTCACCGACCATAAAGCCGTTATAATGAAGGGGGAACGGAAGCCACCTTTGCAAACTGCCCACTACTTCGTCTTTGCAAACATCCCACTACGACCCATCGCCAATCCATCACTTCACCGACCATAAAGCCGTTATAATGAAGGGGGAACGGAAGCCACGCCTAGCTACCACTTACGATTAATAAAATTTCTTGTATAAATATATACAGTGTTTGTCACGTCTTTGATGATGTACTGGGCTATAGCTTTGATTAATGCTGGGCGAAACCACTGAAGATTTCACGGTGTAACCATGATTGCTTCAGGAGCTTCGCCCAAGCTCTTCATCATTCACCCGTGGATATGCTGTGTTTTTTTCTCATTTCATTTCACCTAACAAAAATATCACCGCCGCCATGTGCATGTTTGAGGTATGTTGTTGACAGTTAGGCATTTCGGATGGAAGCTTACTTGTTTTGTGAAGAACTAGCTATAAAATGTAGACAAGTATGCTTTTTTTTCGTTGCTAATCCCCATGAGGATGGTAATATAGTGATGCCAGTCATGTGGATCTTGCACACTGGACGTACGAAGTCCTCTTTTATGTTTTCAAAGGAAAATATTTTTCCCAATGTACATGACAGTTGCAGTGCGCACTCTTCCGTTTTCGGATTGTAACACTAGGCATATTTACCCGTATATATATTGCAGTCAAGCATTAGGATAACGTCTTTGGGTTGTGGTGCGTGTGCGGCCTTAAATGCTAGCGCCTGCAGTAGCTTCCACGCGAGAACTACGCATTGTGCAATTGTTTGCGCAACCTAATGTTATTAATTATTGAGTACGGTGGACCATGCGCCACAGTAAGTTGGAGCTATGATGCGTGCAGGGAATCGCAACACAGGGTTCTCATTCGAAGCGACCTCTGCTTTTTTTTTTCTTTGCTCTAATGCGTATGCTACTGTTTTTTCTAGTTGACTTGTTTGTTCTGTTTTCACTGACATTTTGACGCCTGGCACTCGCGCAAAATGAAAGGGCCACATTTTCCTTGTGGCTAATGCTTCACAACGAGACACATCTATCCTATTGCGGTAAAGCACGCAGTAAGCACCTACGATGCAGTAAGCACCTACGATGCAACTTTAGTCGCGCCCCTGAAGCCGTGAAACCAACAATGTATAAAACATTTGTCGGTCCAAAACACAATAATACATGCTCCATTTGGAACCCTATTAAACTGAACTCACTCGCGCGAAATCATACAGAATACGCAGCACGCTTCATATTATCGAACTACCATCGCACCTAGAAGTGTCACGTCAATGAAACGCGCCTTTCCTTGCAGTCACTTGAGTCACGTCGCAAAGCATCTCGTCTCATACTTCTTCATGAGATTTTCAGTCGTCCAGTTTTGAAAGCTCAGGTCGTTACTATCCCATCTTATCGCTTAGTTCGCTTAGACCATCACCATAAGGTACACGTTATCAGCTGCTGCACTAACGCTATCATTCCTTTGTCCCACGCACGTCCAACGAGTGGAAGCACCTTGCCTCCGACATTGTTTCCACTTGAAATCATGACTTGTTTCCTGCCACCGTACACTATTACTTGATGACGCGTGAAGTGCATATTGTGTATATATATATTTTTCTGCTTTTTTTGTTCTATATTTCTTATAGTACCTACATTTGCATTAGGTTGCATTAGCCTAACATCGTATTGTCACGTGGTCGTGACGCTGAGGAAGGCAGCAGTCGGCGTGTCCAAAATGGAACTCTTTATTTTGCCGAACTTGTGGCCGTGAAACGGAAAGTACAGCCATAAACACTGTACACTGATAGCGGCGAACAGAGCGTTGGCCGTCGATAATCTGCTCTGCGGTAAGGCGCGTCCCATTTAAACATGTGGCATAGAACATTCAAGCATTATCGCTGGTGGCCGCGTTAGTTCCAGAATGAACTTAACCGTTCGCGTTTGCACGCTCAAGTCTATAAGAAGATTCTGAAACAATCTGGCAGGTTCCCAGCCTTTGTGGCGCGGTATGCTCAAGAAAGCGATTACACATGTAACGGACCAGTTACATAAACGTAGCAAAAGAAGCGCGCGTCGCATTGTCCCCGTCTGAAAAAGCATCGTCCCGATGCTTGTGAGAGAACATAGAAGGGGGAAAAACAAGTCCGTACACACAAATAAATTGCAATAACAAAGCCAAACGTACGGTCCACAGGTTCGCTAACCCGTAAAAAATGACTTAAAGGCGCGCGACATGGACGACTTCAGGTCGTGCGAGGCGTCGCTCGGAGTTCGTGATGCCGTCTGGGATGACCTCGTAGTCTAGAGCGCCGAGATGTCGAAGCACCTTGTATCAAATCAAATCAAATCAAATCAAATCAAACTTTCTTTCGTCCACAAGTGTTTGTGTTGTGGAACGCGACGGCTCGAGAAAAAACTGAATCTATCCACTTGAGAAGCCTCGAGCCCCCGTTTTACATAGCATACAGCGAGAGCGTGGAAGTAATTATACAGTACTGATATAATGCAATACTTACACTAACACAATACTTATACTAACACAATAATACAATACAATATTTACAACAAGCACTATAGTATGCGATATGTACACGAGTGTTGCGGAATGGGCACCTCCATTCCATTGCATTCCATTCCAATTCCATTCCGGGGAATTAGAACTTGCCGCAATTCCATTCCTTTCAATTTCTCGAAATGAAAAATCTTAGCCCATTCCCACTCCGGGAATGATCGTGCAGCTCAATTCCATTCCTGTAATTCCTCAACGTAGGAAAGGAATCTTGACAGGTTTATTGAGCCCCATAAAGCTGATGTCATCAGATGCATTAAGAACTGCAAAAGCACGCACAACACGTTACCATGGTCGAGGGATAGTAGCTTGGTGACAAATCTTGTGCAGTACAACCAGCCTACTAATTCCCATAGGGGCAGTTCTCCCGCTACCTATAGTATTTGCATGGTCAGCATGTTTGAACGAATAGTGATGTTTTAATATTGTTTCAGCTTATATGTACTAATGCTAAAATGACGACATAGCGTATTTTTATGCTGACAAAAGTAGTGTTCAAGAAGACTAAACAGTTTTGCTGCGCGTCTGAAGCGGTCATGAATATGGAGAAAACTAAGATTTGGTTAATGAGGAACAAAACCCTCTAGATCTGCTGGTATTAGTTGGAAGAGTGCACCGCTCGTGCACCTTGTGCCCTTGCATCGAATACGGAACACGGGGCCGCACTGCTCGTCAGCACTCACGCTTGTCAAGCGCGCCTGGCAAGGATGGATGAGGTGAGAACTTTTTGAGTTCGCCTGTTCTCAGGTATGCAATGTCTTCCTTGTCGCAAAGGTTATTTATTTGTGTCGGGTACTAAACTGCTCGTGAGATAAATATCAGGCTGTGCATAGAATATTCGCCCCTTTTGTGTGGGGATATCAACGGGAACCAACGCGCAGGGATACTTGATCCCACCCCGGAGCAGAGGGAGTGCGGGCTGACCAGCTCTCAGCTCGAGACTCAGGAACGATTGATCTCCCGGGCTAGAGCAATAACGGTCGCTCAGAGCTTTCTGAACTTAGAAAGGCCAGCCACCTTTGTTTTATTTTTGTCAGCTCAAACAAATGTTTCAACAACAACAACACGTCCGACAAATGGCCACTAGTGCTTTGGCAATCACTACGTCATAAAAAGTGCTTAGGTGTCCTCGTGGCTTTTAAATGCTGCAATAAAGGTCGCAAGCAGTGAAAGCTGCAAAAAGAAACTTCAGTTTGGTTTTATTCATCGTGCGTAGTTCCATACGACGCATACCAACGGACTAAAGCCGCGGTTACGCGAAGACTAGAGCAACACAGTCTATATAAGGGCAGAATTGTAGTAGGCGCGTTGCTTATAAATGTACCATGCTTGTAATCGGAAAAGCCATTTTAAAAATACTGCTTTATTGTTAAATTTGAGCCTCTGACTTACTGACGTTTGAAGTTTGAAAAACAGCGCTTATAGACGAAAACGTGCTCTATTTTCGGAAAAAGACGTAATTCTATTCCCAATCCATTCCGTGCAAAAGGCGCTTAATTTCATTCCCACTCCATTCCTCCAAGCGTTGTCCCCATTCCATTCCCATTGCATTCCGGGGTCGCGAAAATGTGGAATTATTCCGGAGTCATTCCAATTCCGGAGTGGCAACTCCGCAACACTGATGTACACACTGTCTAATTATAAATCATTTACATAATCATGAGATCAGAATCAGCATTCCTTTATGCACTTAAAAAAACTGAAAAAAAAGAGACAAAAGAAGAAGGGAAAAAGTAAAACTTGAAACTCGTTGAACAGAATCCGTACTTTTTGCAAAAAGAAAGGGCATGAATCCTTGGCGATAAAAAAATGCTTTGATGGCACTGTTCCCAGTTGTCTCTAAATTGATTTCACATTGATGAAGTTCATTTAACAACTTTGGAAGCGTATGACGAAGCATTTGTTTTGTTTGCATAATGCGTGAAAAAGGTATTTTCCAGATATCATCATGCGTGAATTGTTAGACCTTGTGAGTGGTGTCAACCCAGAAAATGTATGAAGTAGTCCGCCTGTGTCGTGCTTGTACTTTCTGGCTAGATTTAATGGATACAAATTGTGTACGGACGTGATGTTATATTTGATAAACAGGGCTTTTGTGTGCGCAGTTTCTTCCACGCACGCAATGTGGCGAAGTGCTTTCTTTTGCAATACAAATCGGTGGCTCAGGTTCGTTAACGTTGTTGTGCCCCACACTAGACAGCAATAATTTAAGTGAGAAAGACATAGTGCATTATAAATATGAAGCTTCACAGCTGTTGGCAAGTGGAAATTTAATTTCGCCAAAACCTTTGCTACCTGTGTGACAACATGATTTATATGAATGTCCCATGACAGATGCTCATGAATGTCCTATGCTAGATGCTCATGAACGTTCCATGACAGATGAATGTCCCGAAGATTCGCCGAAGAAGTTTTTCGCCGAGTCCACGTGGGCGTATCGGCGTCCAGACCCAAATACGGTCGCCGGGCTGGTATTCCACGAAGCTTCGTCGAAGATTCTAGCGGCGGCTGTCGGTCATCTGCTGATTCCTGATGCGTTGGCGGGCGAGCTGTCGGGCTTCTTCGGCGCGCTGAAGGTAAACAGTGACGTCGAGGTTTTCTTCGTCGGGGGCGTCGGGTAACATGGCGTCGAGCGTCGTTGCCGGGATCCTTTCATAGACCAACTTGTAGGGCGTCATCTCCGTAGTTTCTTGCAGAGCCGTGTTGTATGCGAAGGTCACGTACGGAAGAATGGCGTCCCAGGTCTTGTGTTCGACGTCGACGTACATGGCCAGCATGTAGGCGATGGACTTATTTAGGCGATCGGTGAGGCCATTGGTCTGAGGGTACTAGACATTGGTCCGGCGCTGGCTTCTCTGGCTGTATCTCAGAATCGCCTGAGTTAGGTCCGCAGTTAAGGCGGTATTCGTGTTCGTGATGAGGACCCCTGGGGCGCCATGAAGTAGGACGATGTTCTCAACGAAGAACTTGGCCACCTCGGTGGCACTGCCTTTGGGCAGGGCCCGTGTTTCGGTGTAGCGGGTCAGGTAGTCGGTAGCTACGACGATCCACTTATTACCGCAAGTCGACGTTGGGAAGGGCGTCACTATAAGTTTTACAGTCTTATAGTGAGCAGACTCAAAACGGAGCAATGCCTTACTAGCTCGTGGTGCATACGCCCAACAAACATGTTTATAAAAAAGGGTTAAGCTTAAATATCTAAGAAGCGAATACACCCACCATTTGGAGCTGCGGGGGTTTTAACGCTTGTTTTAGTTTGCACAGTGTATCAACATTTCTTTTTTTCTCCTCTTTTTCGAAAGTTCTATTGGTTTTTATATGGAATTACCCATTGCACGATGTACCCCAGCCCTTATGTAACACCTCTATAAACGGGGCCTTTAAGGAATATAAACTGAACTGAACTGAACTAAAGGAAGCGGCGACAGACACTCACGAAATACGTCTAAAATATCATTCGGTGACGTATGTGCGGCCGAGTTACAAGCTTCAAAGAAAACAAGGAAACCGTCAAACGTAATAGAAGACTTTTGCAACCTTTAACCCTTCTAAGCGTTCGCCGAAAGTGAAATCAAGGCTAGCCGAAAATAAATCACTGCGAAGAAGTGCCAAACAGGAGCCGATGCAAACTGCTTTTGGTTGTGAATAAATATGGATATCCCATGTTGCGAAATTTGACCTAAGGTACATTTCAAGCAGTTCCATGAGGCCCTCTACAGAAATGCCTGTCATGTTCTCATAGGGAATAACACCAAAACTTTCAATGCAACTTCGGATGCAAGCAAGCAGCTGGTATCTGGCAAAGAATAATAGAGATCCCTAATATCTACCGAGCATGCCTGGTAGCTACGAAGGTGCTTAGCTTCAAAGACGCAATATCATCATGTGAACACTCTGCAAAGAAACGATATTCAGTGCTAACACTTCTAAATAACTCGGTAGAAATTGTGCAAGTGATTTTGGCGGCGGCCGATGGCTAGCGACTCGGCGACCGCCACCATGTGTGGTGAACCGAGTCAGGGGACGACAGCACCAGGTTTGGAAAACAGGAGCAGCACAACCTGCGTAACCTGGCTCATCGGTGATTGAATGATTAAGTGTCAACGTGGATTAAAGCAGGTTCGCGCAGCTATGAAGGAGCTTGGAGGCGTGACTTTTTGGTGTCGTCAACTACATAGTAAAGGCTCGACAAAAATACGCTCCGTTACGGCAAACGTTGCGAAGGGAGGGATTGAGTTGCAACATTGTGCGCCCTCATTAAACATCAGCTGTCCCCCAAAACGGGTAATCGTATTTCAAAGTTTTTTGTTTTTCTTTTAAATTGCTACAGAGGCTTGGAGCACTCGTTAACATAAAGGTGAGCCTAAAAACATCAGTGACGCGTCTGCGAAGTGTGCCTCTAAGATGTGACAGGGTAGCTAAGTGAGTCTGTCAAAATATACGCTGGGCCGCGTCTCCTTTGTTCTGCTTCTCTGATTGCCGAGGCTATGGCTGCCGCCTCTGCGGTGGTGCTTGATCTGGTGCGTATAGAGGGGCAGTCCACGACTTTGTTTTGGCCAGTCACTGCCGTTACATTTACCCCTTTTGCGGAGCCTTGTGATGTCGCGGTATAAGGACGGGCGTCGGTAAAGTAGGTGTAAGGATCACTTGTTCTCTGAATGAGATTCCGTGCTCGTGACTTACGGCACCGTTTGTTGTACAGCGGGTGCAAAGACCGCAGATCCATCGGCGACGCTTACAGGCTGCGTTCGTTCAGTCTGCTACTACTCTGATGCCTCGTCCCAAGCGCAGTTTTCAATTCAGATAATGATGTCTAACCAACTAGCACCTCCAGACACGATCATTGAGTTCGTTGCTGAAGGACAGGCGACTCACTGCTCAGCACTTCCTACTGCTTTCACGTTGAGTGCAACTGCATAATTGTTTCTCGCTTTTTAAGTCTGAAGCCCTTAAAGCTCGAGGTAAAACGTCCGCTGTGTGCAAATAGCCCACCCGGCCCAGCCGGCGTGGAGCAGCCAACCGCTATGCCACACCCACTGACGGAGAAAGTCTGCGCAGCCGACGCGCCGGGTTTCCCAGGCGTGGCGCGAGCCGAGTACGAGCGACGAAAGGCCCGCGTGTACCACAGCCCCGTTTGCGAATTAGTTTCTGTCGTGGGAGTTTGGACATGCTTGCAAGGTTTGCGACAGACTGTGGGTCGACTCTACTCTGTTCACGCCAATGAAAGACCTAGCATTAGCCAAGAAGGCCGCGTTAAGTGCCTAAGATGGACCAGTATCGCTTTTTCTTGATCTTTACACGGCTAGAGTAAAGTTAATTTTATTGCTATAGCAATTATATGGACACTCTCAGCTGATTTTTGCCGTTGCCATCGCCGTCATGTCCCGGATATGTGTATGAATGTATACATAGATAAACCGAACAAAAAAAATTCCAACCTGCGACCCCTCGCTCTCAGCGCGCCGCGTTAAACAACCCGGCCACACGCCACCGGTTGTGTAGAACCCTAACGGCGCACTTTTTATATACACCATTTAACGTTGGTGACATGCAGATCTCGGAGGTGCTGCCGCGTCTGCAGTATCACCCGCAATATTGCCTGCAGGGCGCGGTTTAAAGCAATGCGCCTAGATTTGACTTGTTTCTGAAAACTGCCCTTGAGGCGCCCACTAAGGAAGTGGCCCATTTCTGTACCAACACTCGATGTGGAATGCTGAGTAAACAATGCATCGAACACCACTGCGCGCCAAAAACACAGGGTGGGGGCTGGGGGGGTACTCCACTCGCCGCAGTTTTCAAGAAAACAAGAATACCCAAGATCGTTGCGTTGTAGCGTGCCGCTCAAACACGAATGAAGTAACTAGGGCACTTGTTATTTCGTGGTTATACGGTGTGTGTTCGTTTCGTGAGTATTTTGTGCTTTATGGGCGCGCTGCAAGTACAGAGCTGCTTGGTGTTCTACTTATGAGTTTGTAATTTGTTGCGATCGCATTCATTGCTTCGGCTTTGCGGCGAAACCGTGACACTTTTTTAAAACGAAAGTGTTTGAAGCCGTGGTCCACCAATGCTTTCATGACGTGTTTCCTTCACGGAATTACGTCAGCAAAATGAGCGCCATCAAATGGCAAAGAAAGAAAACTATAAGAAAAAGTTCCGTTGACAGGAGTACAACCCATGACCTCTCGGTCCGCGACGATCGCTGGCGGGCGTTTAGCCTACTAAACTGCAGCTTAACACATAATGGAAGCTACCTGAACGCGCCTTTTGTCTTTCACACTTTCATCTCACAGCGCTCCTGCATGGATGGAGGGATGCTATGAGCGTTTCCTTTATAACGGGGCGGTGACATATGTCCCACCAGGCTCGTAAAAAAGAAGAAAGAAACGCGCCGTATCTATGGCCGTCCCATTCGGTGCCTTTCGAATAGAAGTGTAATTTTGCAAATCAGTTCTGCGGAATACCGCAAGGTGGCGGAAGGCTTAAGAAATGGCAAATAGACAAGCACCCGCTAGTAGCACAAAGCCAGAAGGAAACTCACCCGCCACGGTGGTCTAGTGGTTAATGTGCTCGACTGCTGTCCCGCAGGCCGCGGGATCATATCCCGGCCGCGGCGGCCGCAATTTCGATTGAGGCGAAAATGCTTGAGGCTCGTGTACTCAGATTTAGGTGCACGTTAAAGAACCCGTGGTGGCCAAATTTTCCGAGCCCTCCACTGCGGCGTCTCTCATAATAATATCGTGGTTTTCGGACGTTAAACACCATCAATTATTATTATTAACTTCAGCTACAGCAAGGGTTAATCACGATCATGGTCGTTAGTCGTCAGTACGGAAATGTGCCACTAGGCGTCAACGGGAGTGCGTCCACATCAAGCGGTGCTATGCCTGCCAAACAACAGTAGACATTGTACAAGCTCTCATATAAACTAATGCACTATAAACAAACTACTTCTGTGACGACACGTTTCACTTTCGTGTTATACCGATTCCTAGGACCATGGAGGAACCATGCCTAGGACAGAGGGATCAGCCATATTTTTTGTCAGTCTTTCTATGCAAGAGTGAAACCTTTCAAACTCGCTATATCGATAAAGGATTTTAATCGACTATCTGTTGCATTTATGAGAATGTATACTAAAAGGCAGTGGCGCAGCGAGATGTGGGTGGGGATGGTTAAACCCGTGTCCACCCTTCGCGATATTTTACCGTTTTGCATGTGTATATTGCCACTCGCGCTTCTTTTTCTAATTTTCTCTAACCACTGCCTTGCCAGTGTAAGCACTTCCTTGCGTAAACCGCGCTGCAAGGTATGGGAACCTTCCAGATTATTTGATAATCTTCCGACAGGATTGAACGCTCCACGCGAACAGTGCACTGTATTGTGGAACTAACGCGCCCACCAGCGATAAGGCCGGAATCTTCGATGACACGTGTATAAGTGCCCGCGCGCCTTACCGCGGATCAGATTACCGACGGCCGGGACTGTGATCGTCGCCATCAGTGTGCAACATGTACTACTTCTTCTTTGACTTTTCGTTTCAGGGGTGAAGTTCCCCGACGAAAGAGTTTCGTCTTTGATAGACCGGCCTTCGTCTTCTCCTCCGTCACGACCACGTGACAATGTGTACACACACCAATACAAATGCGCGCGCGAACATATATAATGGTGGTTGAAACCCACACCATCGCCGAAATATTCCTGGCTACGCTGCTCTTGAAACGCTTTTGAATGCCACGCATTACTTCTGCGATGGTAGATCGTTCATGTGATTACATATAACGCCTTTCTCAGTGCTGCGTTAACACCAGCCCGATGAGCGCAAACCTTGCGCGTCGACATAGGAGACAGCAAACCATCCTTCAAACGAGGGCGCGTAGAGCGTTCACGCGAGAACCCAGGTAGTCTGTCGTTGCGGAATGTAAACAGTAAGACCGGGGTCAAGGCCTGGCGCCCACAGAGCACTTGCCCAAGAGGCCTTACATCTTTCCTCAGTCCCGACCGCTTTAGCGTTCCACGGCTGAGCAGAGGTGTGAGACTCTAAGAGTTGTAACCCGCCCTTCTCAGTGATGGGACGGGTCTTACGGTGGTTAACCTCCACATTCTAACATATGGGGAGGGTTACGAGACGTTCCGCATTACTTGACGAGTAGGCAATATGGACCACTACTTAGGCTTATAGAGCTTAATTAGTGCAATGAACGGTGTTTTCATGCACGTCTGATTACTTTTTTTTTCTTAAGTCGTACCCGATTATGTAGGCTGAGAGGTTCGCTGTAAACGAAAACGTGTCAGCCCTCACGTACACTTCTCTTCGAGTTTATCTCTACTCAGCGTTTGGACGGTTACCGTGCACCTGGCTACCCTGTATCGCAGCGGCAGAACTTACATAGTGTTCGGCAGAGAATCTTATGGGACTTGGCCTAACCTAGTCCTATAACCTAGTCAAGCCTAACATAGTCAGCGTAACAGTAGCTACATACTTGCATACGGGACCACAAGTTTAACACGTCAAAGTATAGTTTCTTCATCGCTACCTTTCAGGGCTGGGCAAATATACTTTGAAATTGTATCGCGATACGAAACAAAATACTCATGCGAAAAGTATTTGAGATACAGATACAAGATACTACAACACTGATTGACACAGTATTAATGAGAACTAACGGACAATAACGCCAAGGAAAGTATAGAGGGTGTTATGTGCATTATTTAGAATATAAATGTGAAGAAAGTAAAGTGGACGAAAAGATAACTTGCCGCCCGCAGGGACCGAAGCTGCGACGTCGCTTCGAGGGATTATTGGTCAGCTTCTAGCTCGCAAAAAGATCTCCTGTTACGTGACGCCAACAGGCAGAAAAAAGAGTGTTCCACACTCGCCGCCATGGCTTCGATTGGCGCTGACTAACACTCCTAGGTTTAAATCACATATTGCCGCGAGTCTTATATTTCATGAGTGTAAGCTTCACCCACAAAGACTGTGGGCAGCGCGCTGCGCAGGCCTCGCCGTGATGTGTAGGAAGCTTCGCGATTGTTTTGGAACAATCTGTTAAGATTGCGCGCCGCACGAGAATGTTCCAGCTTTGTCGAGAGATAACGCCGCCACCAGCGATATCGCTGGAACGTTCGATAGCGCCTGTATAAAAGCCGACGCGCTTGACTGCTTGTCAGTTGATCGACGGACGACGCCCTCTTCGCCGCTATCATTGTACAGCGTGTATTGCTGTAGTGCTAGTTCTCATTTTCCGGCCACAAGTTCGGCCAAATAAACAGTTTCATCCTGCAAACTCCGACTGCTGTCTTCGTCGACGTCACGACCACGTGACATCTGGTGGAGGCGCTGCTTCTCCCATGATCCGGACGCCCCCGCGAAGCGCTGACCAAAGCCCAAGCCGCGAAGAGGACGGCAGCAAAGAAAACCCGGATCGTCGAACAAGCCGCAGGCAGAAGGGACTGCAGCCAGAGCACGGGCTCCTTCCCGAACAAACCAGGCAGCCCCAGGTCACAACACCCACCGCAGCGACAATGACCGACCCCGTGCAGCCTGCGCCGATCCTGCTCCGGCAGCCCAAGGAGCCGCCAACCTTCCGCGGGTCGTCATTCGAAGACCCGGACACCTGGCTCGAGGCTTTCGAAAGGGTCTCAACATTCAACAACTGGGACTCCGAGGACAAGCTGCGTCACGTTTACTTTTACCTTGAAGACGCAGCAAGGACCTGATTCGAGAATCGGGAGTCCACTCTTTAAACTTGGGACGCCTTTCGAAGCGCTTTCCTGCAGACGTTTGCAAGCGTCGTTCGAAAGGAAAGGGCCGCAACCTTGCTGGAGACACGGGTTCAGCTCCCGAACGAAAACGTGACCATCTTCGCGGAAGAAATGACCCGGCTGTTCCGCCACGCTGACCCCAATATGCCTGAAGAGAAGAAGGTTCGTTTCCTCATGCGAGGAGTAAAGGAACAGCTCTTCGCTGGACTTATGAGGACTCCACCGAATACCGTCCAGGAACTCGTCTCAGAAGCCACGACCATCGAGAAGACGCTAGAAATGCGCACCCGCCAATATAATCGCCGATCAATCCAAGACAGCCCCGCTGTTCATGCGCTCGGCTCCGACGACCTGCGCGAAACAATCCGAGCGATCGTGCGAGAGGAACTGCGCAAGCTGTTGCCCTCACCCCAGCCTCAAGTGGACTCCATCGCAGACGTCGTTCGAGAAGAAATCCAGCAATCGCTGGCCACCCTTGAACCGCCACAGCCTCAGCCGCAAGCCTTGAGCTACGCCGCTGCCGCCCGACGCTACGCTCCCCCGCCGCGCCCGCGTCAAGACACCGCATCGACGCAGTTCCGTCGCCAGACACCGCCGCAATTATCGACGCCCTACCGCCCACCTGGCGGCCAGCACTACAACCCGAGGAAGACCGACGTTTGGCGCGCCCCTGACAACCGCCCGCTCTGCTACCACTGCGGGGAGGCCGGCCACACGTACCGCCGCTGCCAGTACCGACAGATGGGGCTACGCGGATTCGCCGTCAACGCGCCGCGCCCGCAGCCAGGCGAACGGCTGCGCGACATCGACGATTACCTCACCGGAACACAGTGGCAACAACGACGACCTTCCCGCTCGCCGTCGCCCGGCCGCTACATGTCACCGCACCGCCGGCCGTACACTGGCCCAAACCGGGGCCGGTCGCCTAGCCCGTATCCGGAAAACTAAGGGCAGCAACCGATGGAGGTGCGGTTGCTGAACGACGAAATGCTGAAGATCCTCCGCCGTCGACGATGACGCCGCGACGAAGTTCCGAGCCCCCGCCGCACGCCGAACGACGTCCTGAAGATGAAACTTTGCGACCGGAAGCAGACCTGACGACGCAACGCGGAAGCAGCGGTGCAAACCGACGCAGCCGTGACCCGACGCCGCGACGTAACCGCAACGCAAGACGGCGGACTAGCGACCTCGACGTTCTGATCGACGGCCACAACAACACCGCTCTCGTCGATACTGGAGCTGACTATTCCGTCATCAGTGGGCCGTTCGCAGCACAGTTGAAGAAAGTTACGACTGCTTGGGAAGGCCCCGAGATCCAGACCGCTGGAGGCCATCTGATAACGCCGATTGGTGTCTGCACGGCACGAGTCACCATCAATAACCGGACTTATCCTGCGAGCTTTGTAATTCTACAAAACTGCTCCAGGGATGTGATACTGGGAATGGACTTCCTAAGTGACCACGGCGCCGTCATCGACCTGAGGTCTGAGTCGATAACACTGAACTCAGACAAAGCGCTCCCGCCCCACGCGATGCCAGGCAACCATGCATTGAATGTGATAGAAGAGCAGGTGACCATTCCGCCGCGCTCCAGCGTCATTATTTCCGTCGGCACCGAAAAACCTGCGAACCTTGAAGGCGTCATCGAGGGCGATCAGCACCTACTCCTGAACCGTCAAATTTGCGTCGCACGAGGTATAGCCGAGCTGCGTGACGGTAAAGCAAAAGTAGTGCTGACAAACTTCAGCCACGAATATAGGCACCTCAAGTTCGGTACGACGGTTGCCTACATCGACGAATGTGTAGCCGCCAGCGATGCTTTCGCCCTCTTCGATGCTGCCGAACCTGCTTCGACGAATAGAGGTCCCGAACCGGATTTTGACGTCAACCCAAGCCTTCCGAAGGCCAAACAAGACCAGCTCAAAACCCTGCTCTTCCAATACAAGGATTGTTTCTCGTCGTCATCGCGGGTCCGACAAACGCCCCTTGCGAAGCACCGCATTATAACAGAAGAAAATTCTCGACCACTCCGTCAGAGCCCATACAGAGTTTCTACTCGAGAGCGCGACGCGATAAAGAAACAAGTCGACGAGATGCTATGCGACAACATCATCCAGCCGTCCAAGAGTCCGTGGGCGTCACCCGTGGTGTTAGTGAAGAAGAAGGACGGGACACTGCGCTTCTGCGTTCATTACCGGCGCCTGAACAAAATCACGAAGAAGGACGTGTACCCCCTCCCACGAATAGACGACACCCTGGATCGACTTCACAACGCGGCGCACTTTTCGTCGATGGACCTCAAGACCGGCTACTGGCAAATCGAAGTCGACGAGAGAGACCGAGAAAAGACTGCCTTTATAACACCCGACGGCCTCTTTGAGTTCAAGGTCATGCCTTTCGGTCTTTGCTCGGCACCTGCGACGTTCCAGCGTGTTATGGACACCGTACTGGCCGGATTGAAGTGGCAGACGTGCCCTGTGTATTTGGACGACGTCGTCGTGTTTTCCTCGACCTTCGACGAGCATCTCCAGCGGCTTGAGGCAGTACTTCAAGCAATCAAGGCCTCTGGTCTGACCCTGAAGCCAGAAAAGTGCAGATTCGCGTATGACGAGCTCTTGTTTCTGGGTCATGTGATCAGCAAGTCTGGAGTGCGCCCAGACCCGCGGAAAACAGCTGCCATCGCCGACTTTGCGCCACCCACCGACAAGAAGGCCGTGCGCCGATTTCTCGGCTTATGTGCCTATTACCGACGTTTCGTCAAAAACTTTTCACGGATCGCCGAACCACTGACGCTTCTCACGAAGAATAACGTGGAATTCAGGTGGCAAACGGCGCAAGTGCAAGCCTTTCAAGAACTTAAACGACGCCTGCAGACGCCACCCATACTTGCGCATTTCGACGATTGCGCCGATACGGAAATACACACCGACGCAAGCAGCGTAGGACTCGGTGCCGTCCTTGTGCAAAAGACTGACGGGCTTGAAAGGGTTATCAGTTATGCTAGCCGGTCACTATCCAAGGCAGAAGCAAACTATTCCACAACAGAAAAGGAGTGCCTTTCCATTCTCTGGGCTACGTCAAAGTTTCGCCCCTACCTCTATGGCAGGCCCTTCAAAGTTGTCAGTGACCATCACGCCTTATGTTGGCTAGCTAACTTGAAGGACCCTTCAGGTCGTCTCGCACGATGGAGTCTGAGGCTTCAAGAATTCGATATTACCGTCGTGTACAAGTCTGGACGAAAACACTCCGACGCCGACTGCCTGTCTCGTGCCCCCGTCGACGCGCCGCCGCAAGACGACGACGATGACTGCTTCCTCCGAACTATAAGTGCCGACGACTTCGCCGAAAGGCAACGGGCTGACGTGGAACTGGGGGGCCTTATTGAGTACCTCGAGTGCAAGACCGCCGTGGTTCCGAAGGTATTCAAGCGAGGACTGCCGTCGTTTTTCTTACGGAACGGCGTTCTCGTAAAGAACTTCTCGCCACTTCGAACCGACTACCTTCTCGTCGTGCCCTCATCATTGCGAGCAGAAGTCCTCCAGGCCCTACACGACGACCCAACGGCTGGACACCTCGGTGTTTCCCGAACGCTCGCCAGAGTACAGGAAAAATACTACTGGTCACGCCTTGCTGCCGACGTCGCCCACTACGTTAAGACTTGCCGAGATTGCCAGCGACGGAAGACACCGCCGACTAGGCCAGCGGGACTTCTGCAGCCAATCGATCCACCTCACCGGCCGTTCCAGCAAATCGGGATGGACCTACTGGGGCCGTTCCCGACGTCGACTTCCGGCAACAAGTGGATCGTCGTAGCGACTGACTACCTCACCCGCTACGCCGAGAAAAAGGCCTTGCCCAAAGGGAGTGCCGCCGAGGTAGCCAAGTTCTTCGTGGAGAACATCGTCTTGCGTCATGGCGCCCCAGAGGTCCTCACCACAGACAGAGGTACCGCCTTTACTGCGGACCTAACTCAGGCGATCTTGAAGTACAGCGAGACGAGCCACCGCCGCACCACCGCCTACCACCCGCAGACCAATGGCCTCACCGAGCGTCTAAATAAGACCATCGCCGACATGCTCGCCATGTACGTCGACGTTGAGCACAAGACGTGGGACGCCGTCCTTCCGTATGTGACCTTCGCTTACAACACGGCCGTCCAAGAAACGACGCAGATGACGCCGTACAAGTTGATCTACGGAAGGAGCCCGGCGACGACGCTCGACGCCATGTTACCCAACGTCACCGACGAAGAAAATGTCGACGTCGCCGCTTACTTACAACGTGCCGAAGAAGCTCGACAGCTGGCCCGCCTGCACATCAAGACTAAGCAGCACACCGACAGCCGTCGCTACAATCTTCGACGACGCTTCGTCGAGTACCAGCCCGGCGACCGTGTCTGGGTCTGGACGCCAATAAGACGACGCGGACTGAGCGAGAAGCTTCTTCGACGATACTTCGGACCGTACAGGGTACTTCGACGTCTCGGCGTACTCGACTACGAGGTTGTCCCCGACGGCACCACGAACTCCCAGAGGCGCCGAGCTCGACCCGAGGTCGTGCATGTGGTGCGCCTTAAACCGTACTATGCTCGTCAGCGCACCTGAGGACTCTAATGTTTGCTTTCTTTATTATATTTCTTTAGTATTGCATGTATTCATGTTCTGTTTTTAAGCATCGGGACGATGCTTTTTCAGAGGGGGGCATTGCCGCGAGTCTTATATTTCATGAGTGTAAGCTTCACCCACAAAGACTGTGGGCAACGCGCTGCGCAGGCCTCGCCGTGATGTGTAGGAAGCTTCGCGATTGTTTTGGAACAATCTGTTGAGATTGCGCGCCGCACGAGAATGTTCCAGCTTTGTCGAGAGATAACGCCGCCACCAGCGATATCGCTGGAACGTTCGATAGCGCCTGTATAAAAGCCGACGCGCTTGACTGCTTGTCAGTTGATCGACGGACGACGCCCTGTTCGCCGCTATCATTGTACAGCGTGTATTGCTGTAGTGCTAGTTCTCATTTTCCGGCCACAAGTTCGGCCAAATAAGCAGTTTCATCCTGCAAACGCCGACTGCTGTCTTCGTCGACGTCACGACCACGTGACCCACAAAGGGGACGGACGGATGACCGCCGCCGTAGCTCAGTGGTAGAGCATCAGACGCATTATTCGTAGGTCGCAGGTTCGGTCCTTGCCGGCGGCAAGTTATCTTTTCGTCCACTTTACTTTATTCACATTTATATTATAAATACTACGCATAACACTCCTTGTACTTTCCTTGGCGTTATTGTCTGTTAGTTCTCATTAATACTGTGTCTAACAAAGAGAAAACGAGCCCTTAAGAGCCATCTCCTTTCTACAACACTGATTGCATCCGATACGGTACATTCCAATTGTATCTTAAGATACTTCGATACATTCGCAAACTTGTTATTATATATTCATAGAATGTAGCACTAAAGACCTATACACAACAATTTTCGCTCGAAAATTTATTAACTGCGAGCAATTTTCTTTCATCTGAATGTAACGTCTGTCCGTATCTCAAATGTTTTGTACTTCTAGCTCAAGCTATGTCAGTTTCATTCAGAAACAACTTATGACGCTTCTTTAGCTGCTTAACATAATAGCTCGTTATACAATTCGCTGATGGCGGTTTTGCTTGTCACTTTTGTAATTAATGGAAGTCACTACTGTGCTTGTCGACCAGCTAGCGGGTTGTCATCTACTTAAAGAACGTCAGTAAGAAGCCTCTGCACGATGGTGCAAATACCGCTGTGGAGCTCTACCTTGCCTGTAAACGTATTACGGTTTTCACCAGTGGGGGAGCCAGGGGGAGAACACCGGGCCCGTGCCCCCCTCCCCCCCCCCCCGAATTTTTTTTGCCACTGCATAGAGAGCGCAAAATTACACTCGATCACATCTGCCTGCCCGGACCCCATCTGTCATCCCGGACCCCAAAAGGCATGCGTATGCCTTTTGTATGTGTATGCCCTTTGTAATGGGTGGCATGCTTTAAACCACCAACTCGTTGTGCAGTTGACATGGTGTGACGCCCGATGGCAATATACGCTTGTACCCCGTTTTACTGCGATATTGCATCTTGCACTGTGACACCTGTACACAGGGCGCGTATGCCTGTGAAGCATTACACTTAATTTCAGTGCAGTTCCACGCAATGTTCTGTTGTCCCCGCTTGTCTGATGCACAACCGGAAATAAAAAAAAAGAAGGAGTGGCTCTGCGGTAGAACCCCCTGCTTGCCACTTACACGGCCTGGGTTCGATTCTCACTCGAACCTAAGATTTTTTTACTATTTATTTTTTCGGTCACGGACAAGATGATTTTTCGCTGACAACCAGCGACGCCGAAACCGACGCCGACGCCGGAATTTCTGCGGAACGAGCTCTTTAACGCTGTCGCGTTAAAACCATCTACTGCGCACCTTAATTTTATTGCTTTGCTACATCTCGTGTTATAATCTCTTGCATACTGTTTCATCCGTTAACTGCTCTTTTAGCAAATGTTTTGTTTCATTGGATTGACTGATTGATTGAAACATTTTTATTAATTCATGCAGGATACCTTACCTAAATTCATATTTTCTGTCCCACTTAGTACATCATTGTCACGTACCTGCTGTCACCCGATTCTGTGTAAAAGACACTTAGTGCGCGAAAAATTTAACAGAACCGTCTGTGTCCCCTTGCTTCGTTCTTGTTTATTTGTTCGCGCTTGTCGAGTGGAGTACCGACTCGCCCAACAAATTACGTTAATGAGCCGGATTCTTCATCGACCTGTTGTGCAAAGTGGTAATCGCCATGAAGAAGGTATAATCACCATCAACGTCAACACGCGGCGCGTACACTAATTCTAATTGATACAGTAACGTCTATTACCTCTTAAAATTTTCAGACTTTATGATCCGCCCGACTCTTGGCCGATCCCCCTGAGTGGGTAGGTGCCATCATCCAAGGAGCATCATCATCATCATCAACTGGGCACGAGCCGCCTGCTGCAAGAACGAGAAGAACGACTACGCCATGGCCGTACCAGTCATGTACCCGTCTCCGCAGTACGAAATGGAGTCACCTGCGACCCCTGGAATCGTCAAGACGCCGCCTACGAGAGTCCTGAGATCTTTGTTCCCTGCTACCGACGTGGTGAGCTTTCCTTGTGATGCGTGACAGTGCACGGCTGGACTGAAGAGAAGCGCGGTTGCGAACGCCCGAGCGCCTGTCTAGTCTCTCCATGTCTGTACATTGCTAAGAGACTCTATGCCCTGGCTGATCAGGCTTGTGCCTATGGCATTGTGTTCAGAGCATCGGACGTCGGTACCAGATGCCTTGAAAAACTTGATTCATGTTCAAAAATGATGAAAGATAAATAGTCTAATGGATGATGACGCCAGGGTCTCGGGATCAAATCCCGGCAGCTGCAAGTGCATTACGCCGTAGGCGAAATGCTAGAGGCCCTTGAATAAGTGCACGTTCAAGAACACCAGGTTGTCGAAAGTTCTGGAGCCCTGAACTGAGGCGAAGCTTATAATCACATCGTGGTTTTGAGGCGCAAAACCCTAACAGTTACTATGATGAAAAACTCACAGGTTCCTGTATGCGATTCGGCTAAGACGACTCAAGGGCAAAAGCTCTGAGTTGATGTATTGATACCCTCACCCCCTTTACGGTAGCTTTCTGCACCAAACGCGGTTTTGAATTGCCTCCAGGATAGGGGGCATGGCAAGCTTTGTGCCCCTCACTTTCTTTTTAACTGCCTGCGTGATCTGCCCACTTTTGACCAAGCGACGATGTCGTATCATGACGATATCCTGTGAAACCACTTTCTGTGGTTTCATAATGACGTCACAAATTTGGGCAGCCTGCCACCTCATGACGACGTCATATGGTTACTTGACCACAAGATAATTTTTTATACACTCTTAATGCCGACACCACCGACGGTCAATTTTCTCGCTTGACGAGGCATCTAAGGTTTTTGTCCTAATAAAGCTTCGTACTCAGTCGAGTAGCTGTACAGTGTGACGCTTGCCTTCAAAATAGTGTCCTGCAGTAGTGTATAAGCAAGTCACCGCTGCAATAAAAGCGATTCGCGCATGCGCCTTGAGTGGAATGGGAAACTCAGGACGCGATATCAGGGTGTAATGGGAGAATGGCTCTCCCGTGTAGGCTGAAGGGGTCACCGCACAAAACATGTAAGGCTTTTGCCTTAAAATTGCTGCGATCATGGGCGTTCGCTTGGAATAGACCCGCACATACAACAGTGTGTGGCCGTATAACTGGCGCCTGTTGCACGAGTGCCGTGCCACTCGACGTGGTGGTGCCTGATTTTTTTGTTTCATTACGCGGGTATTATATGCGTTCGCTAATTGCTGTGGTGCTCTTGCGGAGCAGAGAGAGAGAGAGAGAGAGAGAGAGAAATAGTAAGCAGGTTACAACTTCACACTAAGTATGGCAGATGCGTGTAAGTCATTGTAATTACACTGCCGGAATTGTTGCTAGAAAGGTTTGGAGACTCTGTTGATATTTTAAAATGTCATATCTTCGACAGTCTGCGTATTTGTTTACAGCGATGAACTGCCGTGAAGTTTGATAGCCGTAAAGGCACTGCGAGAAACTTTCTGTGCATGCATTACTAGTAGTTTAAACACGCCACTCGCGTTATAATTAAAGGACATATGCTTTTTATGTCAGCTCCAATATGAAATACCTACCACCCGCCTAGAGAATTCTGTTCGGATTTATTAACAAAACAATGTTCTAGTACTCGAGCTTTCCTTATGCGAACTCTTTTTGTTTGGATGTTACGCGTACCATGCTCTTTATTATTACCTGCAGTCCAAAACCTTCGCGAGTCACTTCTGATAATCTGACAAATATATCGACTGTGAAATCGAACATCATGGTGACATCGAATATCAATAGTGTTTAAAATCATTTTTTGTAGTTACATATAAAACATATAAAACGTGATAACCATCGCATAATTGGAAATACATGCGACGCGAATTGTGTGATTGGTAGCGATTATACACATACGATGTACGCTTCAGTGTCTAAAAAAGCTACATAGCATTTGTGACGTTACGGCCGATACGTCGCCAATCTATCATTAACCCACTCTCCCCCATTTTTTTATTTTATTTTTTTGCTTTGTTTCAGGGAAGAGCTTCTTCACGCACACATTCCAAGACCAACATAAAGGTGAGTGGAAAGAGCATATTTTATTGGACTACAAATTCTGACGCTGCGATACAAGCTTACACACTCCTTTTTGGGAACTGACATCCCTTCATTTTAACGCTTCAATAATTGCAAATGTGACGCGCGGAGGACCTCTTCGGTACGAAATGAACGTAAAATTAAAATGCATAAAAGAAGCCAGATCAGTCGCGTTTTATCAGGACCAGTGTAGAGCTTGTTGCTTCACCTGCTTGATGAAAAGGACAGGCAAGTGAAGTCGCTTACATTTTGCGTTTACACCCTCGAAACTGGGTCTAGAGCACGGTGCAAGAACTACTTTAGGCGAGCGAACACCAGGACTACCCGTTGCGCGATATGTTCTTCTTCGCAAGCAGCCCGAGAGATGGCGCTACCAACTTCGACCTGGTAAACCCGGTAGGCTGCCTTGACGACCGCGCGCATCGACGCACTCTACGACCCGTTCAAGCGTGTGCACAGTGGTCGAAGCTTGCGGCTACTGTTGAAGCTTTTCCAGTTAACTAGTGTGCCTATAGAGAATATGACCAATGCAACGGTGCCTGAAGTATTTAGTACAAGAAATAGCACCCTGTTACATGTTCAGTCAACTGATAAGGACGTTGAGGCGAAGCACATCACTTTGTGAAACGTTCGCTACCACGGTGATAATGTTTCGAAACGAGCGGAATGCAGGAATATCGCGTTTTTTTTTTAATTTCTAGTGCACCTCAGAATCCCAGGTGATCAAAATTAATTCAGCAACTCAAAATGCCGCACCGAATCTCCAACTTTCAAGTCAGCTGTGACATTAAACTTCGCAACTATAATTTAACAAACGCATGCCAATGCTGGTTTCACTTTATTAAAGCAGCGTCCCTCTCCTATGGGTCCTTGTTTTTGAAGAACTTGAGTAAATCTCAGGTAAAACTTTTCTATCACTGAGAAGAAACTACGCGACCTAGTGCCCAAGCTCGCGAAGACTGTGTGCGATTCGGTGTTGCACGATAACTTGTCATATTTAAGGTAAATAAGCAGGTGTTGTCTATTAATAAGACGCGGTCTCTTCGTGGTATCGCTCACCGCCTTCACACCTGAAGCCTTTCTTAACGGGCTGGTGGCGTGAAAAGCGCGAACTTCTCTTCGCAAGATGTGTAGCCACTGTTGCAAAATGGCACAAAGCACTTGCCCCTTCTTCCGCAGCGCAAAAACACTTGGCCACGATGACATTTTCAAATACGCGCTCAAAAAGCAACGGCAGCAACACGAAACGTGCCTGCATGCACTACACGGCTAAGGTAGCACGTGAACTGTGAAGGCCAAACCCCATATGCGCGAAAATGCACTGCACAGCGACGAGCGATGAAACGGGCCGTTCACGCGACTTTGTCGCGTGGTCGATATCGCGCGACAGCTCGGTTTTGGAAACCGTCGCGCACGTCGCGAACCGTCGCGCACGAATTCGCCAGCAGCCCGCCACGGTCTCCAGTCCGGCGCGCCATCTCTCGGCATGCGGAAAACGAGAATATGTTCCGCCTCTCTCCAACTAGCGCTCCCTCGCGTTGTTCGCTCACCTAAAGTATTCCTTGAATCGTGGTCTAGAGCGACCGTTCTAATTTATACCACGGTTATCACTCGCCGGCGCGGCCACCACAGGCGCTGTGTACTTGCCTACGTCACAAATAATGGTCAGCCTAGACTGGTGACAAGCATGCGATAAGTAGAAGCCGGACACTACCGTGAGCGTTCGTTCCATCAAACCCGCAGTTGCCCTGTCTAAGATGGTTGCCCCCCTACAAGTGATGAGCATTCTGCTTTGTAAACCACTTTACAGACACCCTGAATCCGCGTTTCGCACCTGGAACAACAAAACAGATAGTGTTACGGTAGACCCATATTCGTGAAAAACGGATGACACGGTTTATTCGACGTTTCATGACTTCGTTAATTTCACGTCACGACGCAAAAAAAAATCAGAACACTCGTTAAACAGATGCAGATGGCGAATTCGATGAATTGAAAACACGGTCGTCTTACGCATTCAGGTGCAACGTCCAGTGCTGCGGCCAGGATCTGAGCCGTCCCCGCCTACTCTGGCACGAAGTCCCGTGACGTCACCTCGGCACATGAACGAGCCGCATTCGAGTGCGGAGTCACCGATGGAAGTAGTGTCGCCTCAGGGATCACGAGTGGGCTATAGCTTCGACAGTGACGAGGTGAGTGACTACGGCTGTGCCTGTAAGGAAACAGTGAGAAATGTGATTAGAATTACAAATAGATTACTATTTTACTATTTCAGTTGTACTCTTTTAGATACGGTATCACTAGATTATCTTTAAACTTTTTTTCATAGAACACTAAACATTCTGTCCTAACGTGAGAGGAACGCTTTTAATAAGTCCTAAAGGATAAGCGAAAGACATCTTCACGAGGCCTTGAGAAATAGTGCACGGAGGACGGTCTTCTGATGAATTCACGTAAGAAGACTCGGAGGCGAAGGCCATCTTCTTCTTCTAAACCAATGTGTTCATCCTACCCCGCCCCCCTTCGAAAGCTTTCTGCGCCTTCAGTGATTCTGCACTGCCTCCAAGGTCGAAAGCAGCCAGGGGGGGGGGGGGGGGGCTAGTGGCTCGCTCCCCCACCCCCACGAAATTTTGGTGAAGTGGGTGTTTTTACCAAAAATAATGAAAATAGGTGTTTTTTTGAAATAGTCCAGGGCGACACCTTGAGGCAGTTTCGGGACGTGACATGGTGTGCCAGGAGCATGCGCGGCCTAGTAGTGAGACTGACCACGTCAGAGCCGGAAACTGCCTCAAGGTGTCGCCCCGCGGAGCAAAAACCGGCTGCTCGCGCGCTCTACACAGACGTGGCCACGGCTGCACATCGTGGTGGATTGTCAGACCGTACTTGTAGGCTGATGCCGACACGCCAACGGCCGCCCAGAGAGCCGATAAGAGGCCGACATAATAAAACGAAGGCCTTAGGTATGTCCCTAGTATTGAAATATGGCGTCCGGTGCGTCATCAACATGAATGTCGCCCACAGTCGCGTGGCAAAGGGCAGAAAAATATAGACTGACGGCTCGGGATGACATCGTCAATGACGCCATAATTGCCATTATCGGATGCCGTCTTCAGGTAACTTCGCCGTTTGGTCAAAGGTGGGCCGATACCTGAGGCTCTGCGAAACCGGGTTCGGTTCAGAAAGCTGCAAACGGGGAATGTCGCATTACGCAATCTACTGAGCAGGGCAATGTAATTTTGTCAGTGTCTCGTGACAGCATATATGCTCTCGCCTGTGCTCTACATAGCGCTAGCTATGGGACGGTCAATACCTTGCACTTGTGGTACCGTCCTGTTTCTTCTGAGTCGACCAGTTCGCATTGTGGCGATGTTTTAATAGCTGTCTCCCGCGTGTTAGACGGAGCCATACGCAGTTCAAGAAAACCGTCCCTGGTGGCAGCTCCTGTGGATGCTGTGCTCCTTGGTGTTCATCACGGTGTTCATTCCGACAGCCGTGTTCCTAATAACTTACCAGAGCACGGGTCGCGCGCCTCCCACCTTTATTGTCGTCGCTGGTGTGGCCACCAGTGTGAACGTCACGTCCTCAGCGTTGAGAACCTCGCAGGTGAGACACTGTAGCACGCTGCTTTCTCGGCGGGGCGGCACGACGAGCCACGCGCCCCCTTCTTTCCACTTATTTGCGTTGCGACGCAGCAGCGGCTAGCTACGATTATTATACGACGTAACGCTGCCATTTAAAAGCATACCTCGGTGCGATTTTGTTCAATTCTTCAATAGACATGCCGATATCTCGTTGAATATAGGAGATTCAGATTGCGGTATATCGACCACATTATTTCTATGCGCGCACCTACGTATGCAGCGTGTTTCAGCTAAAAAGCACCAAGTATTAAAAATATCAAACATAGGTGCTAGGCGTCTCCAATTAGCGCAGTATTGTTCTGAGCCATATAGAGCACGTCAGAATATTTTTTGCAGTCCGCGAAGCTCGGTAATTAACAAAGATTGCTTAATGAACTTTTTGTAAATAGTAACTCTAGAGAAAAAATTTTCAATACAAAAGTTGTAGCGCTTGTTCAGAAACATCGAATTTTTTAATCTATGCTAAGATAACTCCCATGATTATTTTGTTTCGGCCTTTCTTTAAAGCATGCGAATTTTCAAAAATACCACGTGACTGCTGCCAACCGCGCGGTGCTTTTAGTGCCCTCAAATGTAAGTTAAACGAATTATCAAAGGCTGCTTCGCGCACGCAGATCGATGGAACAGGTCATCGGTGACTGCGATTGACGTTAAGCGACGAACTCAGAATGCCGTTTCAACAACAACAACAACAGCAACAACAACAACAACAACAATAATAATAACAAAATTCTTCAACGAAAAAGCGGCAGCCACGGAGCAAACGACACATGAGACCGTAGGCAGCATTTGATTTGGCGTAGGCGTTTTTCTTTTCTTTTCGCACCAATGAAGAAACGCATTGGAAGGGGCGAGGGTGACAGCCTGATGAAGGACCGAGATAAAAGATTCACTCACATGGCGGCCGCTCTTTCGTAGAGCTTTTTTTTTTTTTTAGATGGTACGCCCCTAACCTTCATTTAGCGTCGATCGCAGTCACCGGTAGCCTCCTCAATTGACCTTCGTGCGCGGAGCAGCCTTTGATAATTCGTTCAACTTGCATTTGAGGGCACTAAAAGCGCCGCGCGTTAGGCGGCAGTCACGTGGTATTTTTAAAAGTCGCGCGCTCTAAAGAAAATCGGGAAAAAAAATTAAGCAGGGGAGTTATCCTAGCATAAATTAAGAAATTCGATGTTTCTGAACAAGCGCTGCAACTTTTGTATTGAAATTTTTTCTCTAGAGTTACTATTTAAAAAGTTAATTAAGGAATCTTTGTTAAAACCGAGCTTGGCGGACTGGAAAAAATATTCTGACGTGCTCTATATGGCTCAGAACAATACTGCGCTAATTGGAGACGCGTAGCACTTATGTCTAATACTTTTAGTACTTGGTGCTTTTTAGCTGAACCACCCGTCGAGCAAAAGTATCGAACACTAAACCCGGCAATCATCAGTTGGCGCGGCCAGAGCTAGGGGTTGCGGGCTTGGTTACCCCATAAGTGATGGCGAGCGAACACTCGCGGCCAGCACAGCCAGCATGCGATAAGGACAGGCTGGACATTATCGTGGTCGTCCATTCCTTGTTATCAGTAGTCTTCCACCATAGGTGGCTGCCCCCTGTAATAATAATAATATCTGGGGTTTAACGTCCCAAAACCAAGATATGATTATGAGAGACGCCGTAGTGAAGGGCTCCGGAAATTTCGACCACCTGGGGTTCTTTAACGTGCACCTAAATCTAAGTACACGGGCCTCAAACATTTTCGCCTTCATCGAAAATGCAGCCGCCGCAGCCGGGATTCGATCCCGCGACCTTCGGGTCAGCAGTCGAGCGCCATAACCACTAGACCACCGTGGCGGGGCCCCCTGTAAGCGATGAAAATTCTGGTCTGTAGAGTGCACAGTGGGGGGGGGGCGCGAAGTTTCACTGAACATTCACATTCTAGCGCATTACTTGCCTAAATTTTCTTCTTCGAAGCCTTAGTTTTTATGGCGGAATTACAATTAACCAATTTCCGCGGCCATCAACATCAGCGAGTACTTGCAATATTCTTTTTCTTTTAATGTCACCCTAAAAAAACACGTAGCATTTGTGGCTTGTACGCGACTTTCTTGGAGAATGAGCTTATGAAACTCGTTTGTCTTTTTTTTTTTGTCAAAGACAACGACAGACTTGCCTCGGGTGACATTCGACCCCGTCGAGGGCTTCCTTCTCCAGCCGGGCGAGAGCGTGCAAGACTTCTGCAAGAGGCAGATGGAACGGGACCGAAGCCCCATGCCACCCCCTGGGCGATTGCCGACGACGATGATTCCTAATTCGACCACCAAGGATATACAGCTGCGGCCAGTTATCTGCGTCTTTAATACTAAGTGAGTATTTAGGTGGAGGCGCCTTATACTCAGCGTCTGCTTCCGCGTCACCAAGCGGGAAAAGCACGCATATGAGCACATCACACGTTTCAGTCTGTTCCTAACAGTTACCACTGTGAGAAAAAAGAAAAATGGGCATGTCGAAGAGCTACATGGAGGAAGGAAAACTTGGGAGAAGCCCTATCGTATCCCAATCCATTGCGAAAAGTGTGGCGGAAGTGACGTGAAGTTTATGGGGCAAATAAAACAGCGGACGCCCCGCGGTGTGCTCTCCGCAATGGTTCGGCTCTGCGCAGATTTGTAATCCCGGCGTAAACTTGGCACGTTTTGTGCTGTTTGCATGCAGTAAAATGTTGCAAACACACGTTTGACGGGTTGTTCGTGCGTGGCAGGCCCGAGCGCTGCGTGCTGAAATTCTTCGTGGAGCGTTTTTGTGCAACAGTAAAACAAGTACCGGTACGTGCTATAAACAAAAACATTCAGCCCCTGCATCATCGTAATCGAACTCATCTAGCAGTGACTTACACATTCTGCTGGACGTTAGGCCTTTCTTTTCCTTTCTCGTAGCCCGATTCTTCGATCTATTGGCAGATTAGCGGTTCTTTGCTCGTATATATGGAGTGAGCGCAGTAGCTATTCGGCGCAACGCCAAGCTAGTAGTTGACGTAACTTCACGTCGAAAAGAGGACACCGCTGTACGCTATCGGGCACTAAAGTTTGTCATTACAGTGCGCACACAAGTACTAGCACGCTGCGAGCGCACACAGCACAATACATACATCACGTAGTCCGATAACAACAAAAGTTTATTGCCCTTCCGTATGAACGACAGAGCCTCTAAAAACGCGAACGATGCCTTCGGCGCATGCTATGCACGGCGCGTCAGACGCCAAAAAGATAGGTTCACGTGTGTTCTGAGTGAGCACAATGAGTAAGAAGCAACAGAGCGCACATGCTAGAGCTTCGCATGCAAATACCATGCATTAGCGATCAGAAGTGTAGCGAACGTACAGTCGCGCTCAATATGAGTTGCAACATTAGAGCGTGTGGACTCACGAGTTTAAAGATTTCGCATTCCTTCGACTAGCCCTTATTTCTACAACTAAACGCTGTTCTCTCACTGGGGGATATTCCCAAATAAGAAAATAATATTAGGTTGCAGAAATGAAGCAAGTTGAAGCCGTGCGCATTCCTTAAACTCGTGAGGCCCCGCGCTCCCGTATTGTAAGTCATATTGAGCGCGACTGTACGTACACATAAAAAATGACACCCGATACTCTCCGCACTGCACGCCATTTGCACCCAGGTATACGCAGCAGCTGGGCATTGCGTAGATTTCCCAAAGAACACACAGAACGAGCAGCATGCGCGCATCGACTGCGCCGCTTGCACGGCGAAAAAGAAAAGGAACGAATTTCGCGGCTCGCTCGATGCGCGCATGCGCATGCAAACGACGCGACAGAAATCGCGAAATGTTTAGCTGCCCCTTCCCTAAGAGGCGATGCGGGCGTTTGCGATATGGAGGCTTCACGAAGGTGACGTCCGGGCCTCTCCTCCATCCTCCACGAAGAACCACGTCATGTATAAGAAAGATTACCTGGGGCCAGTCAGTGCAGTACAATTTGTTTATTTATTTACTTCAGCACACTACAGCCTTGCAGGGCTATCGCAGGAGCGTGGAGCATGAAATAGAAAAAAAAAGACAAATAATTGCAAAGAGAAAACAAGCTGCACTGAACATAAATATCAATGGTTAGGGTTTATATATTTGTTAGGGCTACAATATTCCGTACACTTCACGGTGCTCTATCGAGTCAAAACTTGCATTAATTGTTATGACCCGGAGTGCACTATTTAGTTACTGCGTGCTAGCTGTATTATTTCTTGGAGCGCCGTAACACGTATGCACCTCTAAAAAATCCAAGCAGCTTCACTGACTTAGCCCAGCGAATATTGAATATTTGCTTGCCTTTGCTCTAATGCAGCTTTGCCACCACATGCCGACACGAAAGTCCGGTATTCCAATCCAAAGTCACGACACTATTCTTGTAACGTGTGTGACGTGCAGCTTCTCTATATTGTGATTGAAACACGCACAATTTACGAAGAGGCTGTTTGCACATATTGCACAAGTGGAATTCAGGGAAAGACCAAGTCTTTAGCACTTGTTTCCTCTGCCCTTCTATCTATCTATCTATCTATCTATCTATCTATCTATCTATCTATCTATCTATCTATCTATCTATCTATCTATCTATCTATCTATCTATCTATCTATCTATCTATCTATCTATCTATCTATCTATCTATCTATCTATCTATCTATCTATCTATCTATCTATCTATCTATCTATCTGTATGTCCGTCTATCTATCTATCTATCTATCTATCTATCTATCTATCTATCTATCTATCTATCTATCTATCTATCTATCTATCTATCTATCTATCTATCTATCTGTATGTCCGTCTATCTATCTATCTATCTATCTATCTATCTATCTATCTATCTATCTATCTATCTATCTATCTATCTATCTATCTATCTATCTATCTATCTATCTATCTATCTATCTGTCTGTCTGTCTGTCTGTCTGTCTGTCTGTCTGTCTGTCTGTCTGTCTGTCTGTAATGTTACGAAGTGTCACTGCCAGGGGGAAACGAGAGAAGCAGGGGGAAGAGGAAGAGGACGACGACGCTGCTCCTGCGATCATCACGGTCTTTTGTGCCTCGGCGCTCATTAAATACCCCTTAAACATCTCCTGTGCACATATCAGATTGGTGGAAGGTGCGGGGTACGACGAACCCCACGACGGAAGCACTACTACCTGGACTTCGCCGCAGCCGCCGTCTTGCCGGACTCCCACCATCGCCGATCGAGATGTCTCACGACCAGAGCGCTGGTGCTTCGAGGGCGACAGCGATAGGTTCCTTGCCTTACTATCGAGTTCCGCCGAACTTTGGCGGGACCTCTGGAGAAGATGTGGACGAGTGGCTGAAGAAATACAAGAGGGTGAGCAGAAGCAACGGCTGGGATTCGTCAGAGCAGCTCAGTCATGTTGTATTTTCACTGACTAACACAGCTCTCATGTGGTATGAGAACCACGAAGACATGTTCACATCTTGGGATCGTTTTGTTGAGGAAGTACAGAAGTGTTTCGGTGATTCCAACGCGAAGAAGCGGGCGGAGCAGACATTGGCTCAGAGGGCACAGCTTCCAGGTGAGATGTGTACCACGTACATTGAAGAAATTTTGAAGCTGTGTAACATAGTGGATACCAGGATGACAGAAGAAGATAAGGTTGGACACGTTCTGAAGGGGATAGCGGAAGATGTGTACAATTTCCTGATCGGAAAAGAGAGCCTGACCTCCGTGTCCGACGTGATGCAGCATTGTCGCACATTTGAAACGCTAAAGATGCGACGGATAGCGCCAAAATTTGGCCGTCTCTCTAAAGTCCCGGCGGTGGCTAGTGTCGACACCATGACGCCCAATGACCTGGCATCGACAATACGGCAGATTGTGAGAGACTGTTTCGGTGTCAGCGAATCTCTCGTGACCCCAGCGACTTCCAGGACAGCTATGCAAGAGACGCAGAACGTGCACGAACCCCGGCTACTCTGGCTCCATGGCAACCACCAGTTAATTCAGCAGATTCCAACGAATACAGAGGCACACGGCGATCTGGGTTCTCGTATCGGCCACCCTCGAATGACGAACGACGTTTGCGCTCACCTCGTTTCCCTCAGCGAATTTCGGCTGGCTACGGTGCCCGCGAAGAGCGATATTCCCATCCTACGCCTTCTCATAGGGCTGGCTACTCTGAGCAGCCGCGTGTGTCCCGACCTCTTTCGGTGTGCTACCGATGTGGTGTTCCGGGTCACATCTCACGTTTCTGCAACTACCGCCCTTCATACCAGCGAGAGCCCTTGCCCATGGACACCCAGCCTTTTGACCACACGCTCTCTACGCCACGGCCACCACGCACACCTGCCAGTTTACGCTACCCGTCGCCGGCCTCTGATCGAAGCTTGACTCCGCCGCCAGCTCCACGTGCTCCACGATCCCCATCGCCGTGGCGTCGTGCGCAATCACCGCCGCCGGAAAACTAGCAGGTGCGGCCAATGGGGGTGAGGCCGCAGGATACCAGGCACTATCGACAGACATACCTCCGTCATTGTTTATGCTCAAGAACAAAGTTCACGTACTTGTTGGTGGTGTCCCTACCATGGCACTTGTGGATACGGGTGCGACTATTTGTGTAATGAGTGTTAATTTCAAGAACCTTCTTGGCCCTAAGGTGCTGTTTTGTTTGAGTCGTGGAGTGACATCACGTGGTGTGAGTGGTGACGCGTTGTGTCCTGTGGGAGTTTGTACTGTGGATGTGTCCTTGTGCGGCAAAGTGTTTCCCACATAATTTGTTGTTATTACGCGATCCACGCATGACGTTATTTTGGGAATCGATTTCTTGCGGGAGTGTGGGGCAACCGTTGACTGCAGAAGTGGGCACCTTTCCGTGCACGGTAGTTTTCCAGCTGCGCTCTTGGAGAATTCACCGCGTGACGATTGCAGCTTTTTTGTCTCCGAGGACACGGTCGTTCCTGCATTCTCTGCCAGGCGTGTTCCAGTGACTTGTTCTAGTAACGACCTCGCCACGTTCGACGCCACACTCGAACCGATTCCTTGGGCCTGTGTGAAAAAGAACATTTTAGTCCCCCATTGCGTGGTGCCTGTAGTTAACGGACGCACAAGTGTGTGGGCAATCAACAATTCAATGGAGCCTGCAGTGTTGCCTCGTGGCATGAAACTTGCTGCATTCAACCCCGAATCATCTACGCTTCTCGATGCTGCAGGCGAGAACGGACATGTAGTTTCTCAACGGTCAGATGATTGAAAACTGCTACAAATGATCAGCAAGTCACTTAGCCAAAGCGAACGTCACACCCTCCTTAACGTTCTCTCTAAGCACTCTAAAGTGTTCGACTTCTCAAAACGCAGCCAAATGCCCTCAATTCCATCGTCTCGAATACGTCATCGAATCAACACCGCGTCCGCGCATCCCATACGGCAGAAACCTTACAGAGTGGCACCATCAGAGCGCGAGATTATCAACGAGCAAGTGCAAGAGATGCTAACGAAGGGAGTAATTCAAGAATCGGCGAGTCCCTGGGCCGCACCAGTCATTCTTGTGAAGAAGAAAGATGGTACGTGGAGATTCTGCGTAGACTATCGCCGACTGAATTCCATTACCAAAAAGGATGTCTATCCGCTGCCGCGTATTGATGACGCCATAGACTGTTTACATTCTGCTTCCTATTTTTCCTCTGTTGATTTAAGGTCCGGTTATTGGCAAATTCCAATGCACGCAGCTGACAAGGAAAAAAACGGCATTCGTTACCCCAGACGGGCTGTACGAATTCAACGTGATGCCGTTCGGATTGTGTAATGCGCCGGCGACATTCGAAAGATTCATGGACACTATTCTGCGGGGTTTGAAATGGCAGATTTGTATGTGCTACCTTGATGATGTAGTAAGTTTTGGACGCACATTTCAGGAGCATAATACTCGTCTGGATATTGTGCTCGACTGTATTGAAAAGGCTGGGCTTGTGTTGAATTCAAAGAAGTGCCATTTTGCTGAGCGTCAAACTTTAGTGTTAGGACATCTCGTCGATAAAGATGGCATTAGACCTGACCCACAGAAGACAGAAGCCGTTGCATCATTCGAACCTCCTAAATCTCTGAAACAGCTTCGTAGCTTCATCTGGCTCTGCTCATATTTTCGGCGGTTCATACCCGGCTTCTCGGATATCTGTCATCCCCTCACGAATCTTCTACGCAAGAACACTCCGTTTCAGTGGACCCCTGACTGTGATACCGCTTTTCGCCAGCTGAAGTTTCTGTTAACTTCACAACCAATCCTTCGGCACTTCGACCCTTCGTCTCCGACAGAGATTCACACAGACGCAAGTGGCGTCGGCATCGGCGCCGTTCTTATTCAGCGCTCTGGCAACAAAGAAAATGTCGTAGCATATGCAAGCCGTTCTTTAAGCAAGCCTGAACGCAACTACACTGTAACCGAGCAGGAATGCCTTGCAGTAGTATTTGCCATGCAGCGGTTTCGCTCGTACATTTACGGTCGCCCGTTTACCATCGTAACAGATCACCATTCTCTATGCTGGCTGGTCAACCTTCGCGACTCATCCGGACGCCTCGCTCGATGGGCCCTTCGTCTACAAGAATACGAATTCACTATTTCGTACAAAAGTGGCCGTCGACACGCTGATGCGGATTGCCTCTCTAGGATGCCACTACCGACGACAGATTGTGAAGCCGACAACTTTGACCATCTTATCGCTTCTCTGTCAGCTGACTTTCCCGATGCTTCGACTTTCGCCGCTGAGCAGCGCAAAGACCCCCGCTTGAAAGCTCTTTTTCCTCCAACGCAAGGCTCCATAAGCGAAGGCCGATTTTGCACCCGAGATGGTCTTCTTTACAAGAGGAACTTATCAACGACGGGCGCTCGCTTTCTACTGGTGGTTCCCGAGTCTCTTGAGACATCTGTTCTGCGTATTCGCAATGCCCACGAACTATAGGTGGCGCGCCGTGCTTTTCAAGATGGCGCCAGGAGGAGGGTCAACCCGTTTGTTAGCATAGGAACAGATAGGACGAGCGGACGTACGGACCGTGCCACTTTCACCGGATGAAGTCATGAGCTGCGCTGAAATGGATATGAGACTAAAATACTTTCCCAAACCATGGAAAGTGCTAAGTACTCGCCACCTAATTATTTGCTGCGAAGTGAAAGGTTATATTTCAGCTCCGTTACCAAGCATAACGATGCTTTGCGAAATCCTGTGCGTGCTACATAAACCTGTATGAACTAGAACAGACGTATGAGCTGAACGGCACTCCGAGGTAGTACGTACCGAGCCTGCCTCACGGATTTGCCGCAGTAGTAGGCCACCAGCGAGTAGAGCAATCGCTGCTGCGCGTGGTGATGGCTTGCAAACATAAAAGTGTTCTGTGATAATACCCCGTCGTCATTACTTGCGCAGTCGGAAACGCGGAGTTACGTCTTCAACGGAACACAAGCATTTAACATGCCATTCAGTAGCGCTTGTGTCACAGCCATGCTGAGATTCTAGCCGTGTGTACATCACTCGCATGTTGCAGGTTCGATCAGCACGATCGAAACATGAATATCGAAAAGAATGCACACGTATGCTTTTCGCAACGTCGAAGAAGTTCGCCGAGAGGCGTGGATTGTGGCCGTGACTGCACGTTCCATCGTTCTAACCATTTCGCTTCGCTGGTCGAGCTCGAGCGTGTTGGCGGCATGCGGCCCTCCATAATATCCACAATAATTGATACATGCAATGCACAAGAGGAACTATGCTTTTATTATGATCTCGCTCAAGGATATTATACATTAAATACAATCAAAGTGACTTACGAGCGTGAAAGAACATTAACGCACGAGGGGACGTGAAGTGCAACTCGCTCCTCGTGAGTTGGCAGCTGGTGGTTCATCGTCGCTGTCACTCTCGGTGCTTTCACACTCTTCTGCGTCCAGTGAAAAATCCTCGTCGTCAAGTTGGTTTCTTTCAACATCACTGCTGAACGCAATCTGAAGAATGCCCTCCGCCGAACGACTTCGACCACTCCGCGTCACCACGTTTACAATTAGAGAGACGTCTGGGCGCGGAGAACGTTTTGCCAGGTTTTGCTCTCAGACCGGTCAACAAGCAAATCGCTTGCAGTGTGCTGCCACCTATCAACAAACGTACAAAAACAAGCGGCGTAGCGGTGGCTATGAAAACCAACACACTGGCGAAGGACGGCGTGGATGGAAAGCGTTCGCTCCACGAAAGGCGTCGAGCAGACGCGTCCTCGAATGATTGAAACGTCGCTCGCAGGATTCGTAACATCGCTTTGCTGACAAAGGATAGAGGCCCTATTTTAATGTATCGCCAACTTGAGATCGCTCAGTTATACATGAGCACATCGCGAGCCCGCGCGACCTCCCTCCCGCGTACAGTGTTATGGGACTCATGCACTACAAGAAACACTGACCAATTATATATGCAAGTAAAACAAGGTGAGCTTCAACTGAATATGTCAGACGATAACATTTAACTTACCTAGGTGGCTACAGAAAGCCTCGCGAAGCTGATAGTATGTGTACACTGTGGGCTAGCATTGAAAGCGCGAGTTGCCACGTATTTTCACGAAAACTTCGCGTCTCGCAAGAACGAATCAGATTTCTCGTGTCACGGAGGGCCCGGTTTGTTCACTGATGCAGGGAACATGCAAAGTCGTAGTGTTCCTTTCTTGCCAACGCGTTAACAGTGAGGCTAGCACAGCCGAACAAGAGAGCGACTGCATAGTGCCGCCATTTTGTCGTCTACTAACCCTCCTCGAGAGGACGCTCCTGAATTCCGCTCGGTGGCGCGACAGTCTATGGGCATTGCGAATTACGCACGATGACCCGACGTCTGGTCACTTGGGGACCACGCGAACACTAAGCCGCACCAAAGACCGATTCTACTGGCCTCAAATGCGCAAAACAGTTGACACCTATGTGGCTAGTTGTACCCAATGTCAGAGCCACAAGCGACCTACCTCAGCTCCAGTCGATTACCTCCAGCCAGTAAATCCACCCAGCACTCCGTTCGAAAAGGTCGGCATAGACTTGATTGGACCGTTTCCACGTTCTTCCAGATGCAACAGGTGGATAATAGTGTGTGCTGACTACATGACACGGTACTGCGAGACGGCAGCCTTATCCTCCGCCACGGCAGCCCAGGTTTCTGAGTTTATACTCCACTCCATCATACTTCGACACGGGCCTCCTCGAGTGATAATAAGTGACCGTGGTCGCCAGTTTACTGCCGATGTTGTGGAAGAATTACTCCGTTCGTGTGCCTCCAAGTTCCGTCACTCAACAGCTTATCATCCGCAAACTAATGGCCTCACCGAGCGCACAAACCGAACATTGATCAACATGTTATCAATGTACGTCGCTTCGGACCACAGAAACTGGGATGAAGTATTACCGTTTGTGACATACGCTTTCAACACTGCGAAGCACGAAACCACAGGCTATAGCCCTTTCTTCCTCCTGTACCACGTTCACCGCGTCATTCGCTGGACACTGTCTTTCCTTTTGTTATCCACGACGATTTGTCTATCGCCGAGACATTGTGTCGTGCAGAAGAGGCTCGTCGACTTGCACGCCTACGTACATTGGCCGCGCAAGACAGCTCTAACACACGCTATGACAGCCAGCACCGACATGTCACCTATGTTCCCGGTGATCGTGTTTGGCTGTGGACTCCCATACGCCGACGCGGCTTGAGCCAAAAACTTCTCGCAGACTACACCGGCCCGTTCGTTATTCTCGATCGCCTAAGCGAGGTCAATTACGAGATAGCGCGTCTTACTGCAAGTGGCCGCTGTTCACGCAAGACTGAGGTGACGCATGTTGCCCGCCTGAAGCCGTTCACGGAAAGAAAGCAGGAATGACTCGCCCGGAGGGCTTCGTCTGAGCGAGGAGGAATGTTACGAAGTGTCACTGCCAGGGGGAAACGAGAGAAGCAGGGGGAAGAGGAAGAGGACGGCGACGCTGCTCCTGCGATCATCACGGTCTTTTGTGCCTCGGCGCTCATTAAATACCCCTTAACATCTCCTGTGCACGTAACAGTATGTCTGTCCGTATGTCTATCTATCTATCTATCTATCTATCTATCTATCTATCTATCTATCTATCTATCTATCTATCTATCTATCTATCTATCTATCTATCTATCTATCTATCTATCTATCTATCTATCTATCTATCTATCTATCTATCTATCTATCTATCTATCTATCTATCTATCTATCTATCTATCTATCTATCTATCTAACCGCTTCCGTCTGGTTGCGCACGTGACCCCCTTCTTGGTATAGATCTATTTTTAGCTGACCAGAGGTTCGTAGTGGGGCTTGCCCAATTTCTCCGGCACATAGTAACTGGGGTTTTCGAACGACAACACTCATAAAAACGCTGGCTTAAGATGGGCCTTAAAAGGTTCCGCAGTGAAAACGGGGTCGTGTGAGCTATAATTGTATAAGCGGCCTTCAGCGAGATAGCGTGCTCCAGGATACCTTCCATGGGTCAATCAAGATGGCTTGTCTAATGCGCAAACATACGGCCACATTGGCGTTCGCAGATATTGGCGGCTCCAGGACGCGTACCTGCCTACCCTTATGCCGCTCCATTACTGTTCTGCGCTTCTCTGGTACGGCTATGCTGTACACGCTCTTAACGGCACCATTGTGTGGAAATACCGGACTGCGTTTCGCTACCTGAACGCCCTGCTGAACATGAAGTTTCAACACCGACTCTTGCACCGGGGCTACAACATTTCCGTGTACTTCGCCTTGGGAGGAGCGCGCGAAGACAGCGCCAACTTGTCGTACGCGGCCGGAGATCCCGGCACACGGCGGCGATTGGCGAAGGCTGTGTGGGATAAGGTTGAAGACGTGCTCACGCCGTGGACGGTAAGAATGCCCTGGCATATTTTGACCTTCGGTTTAAGTCAACTTCGAGATCACGTGAACGGTTCAAACCTAACCAGTTATTATGGGAAAGCTGACTGTGACGCTGTGGATGAAGAACTCCCTCTGTTACAGCGAAGCTCTCGAATGCTAGGAACAATGAATCCTCATGCAGGCAAGATTTATGGTAGCAACGACACCGACAGAACCACCATGTTGTTTCCGAGCACGCAGACGCGCGCTATGGCGGACGCTTTGAACGTTATGTCTGAGTTCGTTTCATTTCTGCAGTTTAACGCGTGTGTGTATCATGTTTGCACGTCACCATAAGATGAGGCGGCGTCCACGTCAACGACTTCGACCAAATATGGCACTCACGTGGACAAAGGTGTCGGCACTGACTACGAGGCACCCTCATTCAGAGAGACAGGTCGTTACATCTCGTGGCATCGTATGAAATTCCGGGTTGGCGTCGTTTTGAAACTTAGGATTGTAAAAAGCGTGCATTACGCCGCGCTTTTCGCAGTACCTTAGGTTTTGCTCCTTCATTACATGACGTATCTTCCACTGGCAGCCACCTAAGCGCGTCTGCGCTAGTACGCAATCTGTGATTGGCGTAGCCGTCCTTCACTATGGCATCAGTCTTACTCCGTTACGTCTAGTCAAGCACTTGCGCTTTTCCGTTGTATCGCGACGTAATAAATCGCGCTAGTGACGTGTTCAGTTTCTCTTTGGCCTCGCAATAGGCTGGACGCACGTCATACTTTCTAAAGAGGAGCAGTGGCAGTACGAGGAACGTCGGCACCCCCAGAAACGCGAGTGTGCGCCTCGCCGTCGAGCCAATGCCACCGACGACGGTCGCACCAGTGAAGCCAAACGCACACGCGACGCCTCGACATCGGAACGCTTCACCAGCTTCGCTGAGCTTCCGTCTTGAAAAAGAGTTAGAAGAGCACTGTATCTTTAGGAGCGAACCTCCTTATGCCCACAACCCGCCGTCGCCGTCGAAGCTCCCTGCAACATAGATCGGCGCCGGCGCAGAAAGACAATGAAAGGCCGCGCGCCTACCCTCACCCCCCCCCTCCCCCAAAGAAAAGAAAGGCAAGGAAGAAGAAGAAAAAATGAAAGGCAAGGCGCGCGGCGTTCGGCGCGCTTTGCGCAAAAAACAAGGCGCGCTGCGCAAATAAGCAGTTTCAAAACGTACATAGTCGTGGCGTCCCATTTCTAGAGAGCTTCGCACATCGGTTGTATTCGTACACGGAACTGCCGATTTTTATTGCTGCCTTTTCAAATACAGTGTTTCAACGATCAGTACAGTAGAATTGCGATATGTTTAAGAAGAAAGCTCTTAACCATCAGATCACGCTGTAAAGAAATTGCCGTAATGCCATTGCAGCAATGAGTTTACTTGTTGCTTTACTGAGTAATGTAATGAATTATTTGCGTGAGCTGGTAACTTAGTGATAAATGAATTATATCAAGTCAGTATGATCAAGAAAATTAGCAGTAACTTTTCTAATTACATTTCACTAGAATACAAAGTGTACACTTCCCTTCGACGATAAAAACTTACTAGGAGAGGAAAGAAAAATGGCGAAGACAAGTTCATCTGAGCTCCAAACCTCAAACACTCGAATCCTCGAATAACTTTGAGGAAGGCCACTGCCGTCGAAACTCCAGACAAGAGGGGTCGATGACGACTCCACGCTTTCCTGACTTTTGAACAGCTTACCAACAGGAAGCTTTCAATTACGTAACAGTCCCCCGAAAGAGGGGGCTTTAAAAGTCAAAACGATGTTAGGTTCTGTTGTCCTGGTCTTTAGTCACTATTCCTTAGTCCATATAGCTCAAACAAGCATCGAGACAGGTTTGAGAGACGCATCATCACGACAGCAAGAAGCTGTTTCCGCGATGGTTTAGCTGCTAGTCTCCAGAAAGAAAGACTGCGTAAACTTTGGTAAAGTAATTTCAAAGTAGCTACAGTACTTTTTAAAATGAATAGTAATGTGATACTATTAATTGCGGCAAGCAGTAATATGTAATGTAATTTACTCCCATATGAGTAACTTGTAAAAAAGCAATTAGTAAGGTAGTTCAATTACTTTATTAGAAGAAATTTCGCTATCTCTGATAACCTCGATGAAAATAATGTGCCTGTGCATCGACTATGAAGGCACAGAACACCGGCATGATCAGGTAGGGATATAAACAAGTCATGGCCACTGCCAAAACATGCATGCATGAATGACTCTCTCACAATGTTCGCCTCGCATGAAACAAAATCCAAACACCTATATTCCATTTCATACATCATGTCCAACGCCATAGAAGCTAGCGTGACTATTTGCAGCAGATGTATGATTTTTTTTTCGTGTCATTGCAATAGCAGTGGTATGGTATGCACACTCTCGGCGGGCTTTTGCCGTCGGCGTCGTCGTGCCGTTCCATATATATATATATATATATATATATATATATATATATATATATATATATATATATATATATATATATATATATATATATATATATATATATATAGTAGGCGGAAAAGAATCACGCGGACCCCGATAGAATAAGGAATGAAGAAAGAAACTGCGACTTTCGTTGGTTTGGCACTGTATATTTTCACTAACGTTTCGTCTGGTGGACCAGAATTTGTCAAGTATATATATATATATATATATATATATATATATATATATATATATATATATACTTTGGGTATGAAGATCGATGGGTCCGGTGCGATAGATGAGTGAACAGAAGGACTCACGTACGAAATGTAAGTTTATTAACGTTTTCGGCTGGTGGGTCAGCCTTCGTCAAAAGGCTGGCCCACCAGCCGACACGTTTAATTCAACTACATTTCGTACATGTGTCCTGCTCATCACTGATCTATAGTTCCGGACCCACCGAGAGCACCCCTCGTGCTCGTGAGAGCCTGCGAGTCTGCGTTCCGTCGTGGCTGTCGTCGTTGTGCATCGTCGCGTCGCCGTCAATATACGCCTTTACTATATATATATATATATATATATATATATATATATATATATATATATATATATATATATATATATATATATATTCTTCAAACATTAAGCGTTCAGTTGTGAGTGCGCGAGTCCTGTTTTCCTCTCTGTCTTTGTGTCATTAGCGCAGTTTTAGTCGTCATTATGAATCTAAACCAACTAGCCCGACTTGGTGCTCTAATACAGAAAACAGTTGAGAAGAAAATTCTTTGGCGTGAAACCATTCGCCACCTCGTGGACATCATCCAGCATACTAACGGCGAGCTCTTTATATACACCATGTTCCGTTGGTGGCAAGCACATCTGGGAGGTGTTTCAGCGTTGCAGAAGCCTGTTCACTATAAGCCGGGAGAGGGTGCAAAGGGCCCAAGGGTGCGCTTTAAAACAGCATCACCCCGCCGTGCTTGGTCGCGGCGCGTGGATATAGGAGCCAGTGGGCCTCCGTGCTTCAGTTTAAAGGGCGTGGTCGCCTGTGCTAGCGCACTTATCTGTAAAGGGGTTTTAAGGGATGGCTCATAGATTTGTACGTGTTTTGCCCTAAATCGTGACAATTTGCGTTGAAGGTTCGCTACAAAGCCATCAGAAGCACAAGCGTCACGTTTCCTGTACCTAACGAAGGGAGCTACTAGCATTTCTTCGCAATAATACTCCAATTCGTTGTTATCGCATTCATTGCTTCGTCCTTGCGGTGAAACTCACTTTTTGTTAGAATGAGCAACAAATGACGCTGCTTTGTGCCTTAGAAACAGAGAAACAATGTTATTTATACGATTGTCATTAGGTTGTTGGACCGCTTGGCGTCTCTTTGTGCTTGTATTGCAGCTAGTGCGATTAGTCCCGATAATAATAATTGTTGGGGTTTAACGTTCTAAATCCACGATATGATTATGATGGACGCCATAGTGGACGACTCCGGAAGTTTCGACCACCTGAAGTTCTTTAATGTGCACTTAAATGCAAGTACTACATTCTCTCCACCGTTTTCGTCGCCATCAAAAATGCAGCCGCCGCTTCCGGGATTCAATCCCACGACCATTGCTACAGTAGTCCAGCACCTTAACCGCTAGATCACGGTGACAGGTGATTAGCTCCGGCAGCGCAGGTGGAGCCAATCGCGGAGGCCACGGTTACAACAACGAAGACCAAGCACAGACGCGTGGACTTACACATTATGGTGATCGAACTTCTTCCACAGCTGCGACAGCGTGGCACCTGATGTATGAAATGGAGTATATAATGATGGCCCGTTCATTTCGCTCACATTTTCTGTAGAAATATTTAACATACTTTTTTGTTAATTATAGCAATGCTGCTTATCGCCGATTTTCGTATGGTCCCAGACATTGTAAATGACCAGCTGATTCGCGATTACTTCACGCAGGGAGTAAATGTGGACTGGAACTATCCGGGAGACCCATGCAACCCAGGCAGCGGCACTGGCAACCTCTTTTTTGAACTGATCAAGGAGCTAAAGAACTACGGCACTGGAGTCATGATTAGCATTCCGCCGGTGAAGTCACGGCTAAGTGCCTACAGCCTGCAGGCGGTCGTCAGCATGGTCGATTACATTATAATCAAGACGCACACGGCGTTCCCGTCGCTGCGCAATGTCGTCAGGTGCAGCGGCGACCACAGAGTTGCAGCTGACGTCTTCAACGCGGCGCTCGCCCTACTCCCCACCTGGGATGACAAATTGCGTCTAGGATACAGTATTTCGGTACGTCAGACCGTGAGCAAAGCAGCACAGGTTTGATTTCTGCACGAGCTATGGCGTACGCCAATCGGAATACGCACCGAGCCCATAACCAATACCGTGATCGATATCACTCCTTTGAATATCTCTCGTAAACCACCCTTGTCCTCCGTTAGATTTATCCAAACGATGGCTGCATGTCGCCCGTTCGTTGGCTCGGTCGGTCAGTCGGTCAAACACACTCTAAGCTAAATGTGCGCACTTACGTACATGGTCGTTCAAGCAACGCAATTTCTAGCACGTTTGATCCCCATTGCATAGTCGAGTCCTTCGCACGAGAACATGGGCGAGAACAGTTACCTATAAATGACAGCCGATCTATTCCGGTCCCACTGTGATTGCATACAGAAAGCCGCTAACATACTGCAATAATAATAATAATAATAATAATAATAATAATAATAATAATAATAATAATAATAATAATAATAATAATAATAATAATAATAATAATAATAATAATAATAAGACGAAGAAGAAGAAGAAGAATCACGCCATATCCACGAAGTGAATGATGATCGAGGATCTGGCTCGGAGATAATCGGGTAAACCGTCAATGCTCCGTACAATTCCTCTACTGTCATATAAAGACGTCACATGTTGTTATAGTAGCGATTGTGGTCAGGTTGTTGTCGAACCACGAGCGGTCGCAGACCTTTCAGCTGTGGCTGAACGGAAATTGCGCTTGAAGCTCGCGTCGGCGCCGCCAACTTCAGGTAGCGACCACTTTCGGCGCTTTCGGTAGCGACCGCTTTCAGCCGAAGCCGCTGCTTCCGCGCTGCTTCGGCTTCGCGGGCTTGTATCTCGGGGTCCGCACGACGCTGACGTCTCTCTGCGGCCTCGCGAGCTCTCACCGCAGGGTCTTGGCGGCGAGCCCGCGTTGCTGCCGCCTTACGAGCCATCCGCTCCGCCGCCTTGTATTCTACGTTCACGTGATTAGTATCGAAGCACACTGTCGGAGTGGAGCGAGCGCCGCATGCCTTATTATTTTGCCTGCGTTATTATCATCATCAAGGCTCCCTAAGAACAAGAGGAAGAATACTTCTCTTTCACGCGAGAGTGCGCATGCTACAGTTGGCTACGCTGTATGTGGTTTTGACTCCGTTAATGTCATACTAAAGGCGCTCGAAGAACAAGAGGAAGAAGACTTATCTTTCGCGCGAGCGTGCGCGTGGTAGAGTTGGCTATGCTATATGTGGTTTTGCCTGCGTTAATATCATCATCAAGGCGCTCAAAAGAACAACAGGAAGAAGACTTCTCTTTCGCGCGAGCTGCGCTTGTAGCATTCGCCTCTGGAACTAAGGTTACGCTTACGGCGCGGGATTTCGCCCCAGCTTTAGAACCTGGCGAGCTAGCTCCTAATAATAATCAATCAATCAATCAATCAATCAATCAATCAATCAATCAATCAATCAATCAATCAATCAATCAATCAATCAATCAATCAATCAATCAATCAATCAATCAATCATTTATTTAACCTGCCCAGGAACAACCGTAAGGTCTTTGTGCAGGCGCACGTAAAAAAACAATAAAAATAAACAATACAATACAGACAGTTTTCAGAAATAAAAAGAGCAAAAACACGTAGACAAAGAGAAATGAACACAAAAGGGGAGGAGTAAAATAAGACAGCACGAGAAATATTGACGGGGAATAAAAAATTAGATTGCATATATACAACTATGCGGAAAGACTGAGAAGGGAAGACTTTGTACATTGTGCCACACTATGTCAAAACAGTGCAAAGCTCGGATAAAAACAATGATTGTGGACTATGAAAAACGTCAAGATCAAGAAAATTAACATTATAGAGACTTTGTATTCTGCGAACGGTAGAGTGTGGGAAGAAGCAGGCGGGTACATGAAACGGTCTGTTCTCTCTGGTTAACTTACGCGGAATTCGAAAATTAACACAATTAAGAAGTACAGGGCAGGATATGATACCGTGGACTAGCTTGTAAAGAAATAAGAGATCAGAACGATAATAATAATAATAATAATAATAATAATAATAATAATAATAATAATAATAATAATAATAATAATAATAATAATAATAATAATAATAGTAATCTTTATTGTCACCTTGAGTAGTACAAAACAATTAACAGGCCTATGAAATCCGGACGGTGGCTTGGAGGACTAGGCCCGGCACATCGGCAAACGAAAGGTGACATACACATTGAAAAGCTTATCACGTAAAATAACCAGAGAAAATCATTGTTTCAGAAGTGTTAAAAAATCAGCTCATTGAAGAGAAATAAGGTGCCACACGTATTACGCAAAAATTTAACACCATAAAACGAAAACATAATGAGCATAACAGAAATATAAATGAAATTACTTACGAAGCTAGCTGTAAAAATAAAAAAAAACACGCACAAGGATCATTTTAAGCATAACTTGAAAATAAGCCAATAAAACGAGGGTCATTCAAAAAATTGCGAACAACAATAATTTCAAATAAAACTGAAGTGCGATTTTGAACTTATTGTTGTTGGCTATGCTTGTAAGCGATGAGGTCAGGTTATTACGCTCTTAATAATTAATATTGATGGTGTTGCTATATTTGATATATACTTTTTGCGGATATTTAATGCGAGATTAACTGTATGGTGGCGGCGACAAAAGCTAACGAAAAATTCGGAACAGAAATATTTCGTTGATCCGATAATGATCGCGGTGACATCATTCGGTACACTAGCCTTCCCTTATTCTCTATCCAGCTTGTAACCTGCACCTTTTTATTGAAGCTATACAAAGGATGCACGCATGCACAAACACATGTATTAACGCAGAAGGCAAATGACCAGTGTAACTGGACTGCGGTCGCAGGTGGCTCCGGAGACTTTCTTAGCCCCGGTCGCCCAGCTGGGAGCTCCTGCCCTGGGCACCAAACAGTGGGACAACTACACGCGTCAGCCCGGCCGCACGAGCTACGCGTCCGTGTGCCGAGAGACGCCAGTCATTAGAACGAGCTCGCACCCGCTGTGCCTCATGGTCGCCCGTCAAATAGACAGCCAGACCGTGCACGTAAGCGATATTCTTGAATGCGTAAGAAGCGCGCGCATACATACATACATACATACATACATACATACATACATACATACATACATACATACATACATACATACATACATACATACATACATACATACATACATACATACATACATACATACATACATACATACATACATACATACATACATACATACATACATACATAACCTATCGCGGCGGTATATTGGTTATGGAGTTTGATAGCTAACCGAAGGTTACGGGATTGAATCTCGGTCGCACCAACCGCATTTGGATGGAGGCGATATGCTAGATGCCCGTGTGCTTAGGTTTAGGTACACAAGGACAATCTTAGGTGGTCGAAATTCCCGGAACCCTGCCGTAATGCAGGGTTCCCCTGGAATGCAGGGTTCCGGGTTCCGGAACCCTGCATTACGGCAGGGCCTCTTATAATCATATGGTGGTTTTAGGACGTAAAACCCCAATGATTAGAATTTGAGGAGTAGTGGGCTAGAAAAACGGAAAATCGATTTCGCCAGAGAGGCGTTGGTGGATGAGTGTTGTTCTTGTTGTATTTTGCGAATTGCCGTGACGATAACGGAGACAGATCTTACGTAGTAAATGCTGGGGTTTTGCATCCCAGAACCATGATTTGGTTACCAATCACGCCGTGGTGGGGTACTGCAGATTATTTTCGACCACCTGGGGTACTTTAACGAGTATCTAAATCTAAGTACACGAGTTGTGTTGCATTTCGCCCCTGTCGAAATGCAGCCGCCGTTGCCGGGAATCGAGCCCGCGTCCTCGGGCTTAGCAGCACGGCACCTTATGGTGAGTTGCCACAGCTGAGAGAATTAGAACTGTGTGCTCGTATTCAGTGAAGGCGAATATTGAAAAAAAAATGTGTTAATGGGACGCTAAACTATTTTCTAACAAAATAATGTTGTTTTATCGATCCGCATCGGCTATTTAATGACACCCAAAGAATCCGTGTGTGTGTGTACTTGTGTTACGTACGATTTTAATGAAGCTCTCCTACTGGTGCGATGCATGGCTCGGACTGTAGCAGCGTATGGTACCAGACATTCATGCATTATTTCTTATTGCAATATTGAGGTGAATGCTCAGCGCTAGGATGAAGCGCTGTAATGATCATTGTCCAGGTGGCAACGTTCTCTGACGAGCAGGCAATCATGGAGCGCATGAACCTGACGTACTCGGATAACATGGCCATGGCACCCGTGGCTGTGTTCGACATTGACCTAGACGACTTTACCGGAAAATGCGGGAACGGTCCGTCCCCCCTTATACGAGCCGTGGCCATCGGTCCTGGTTGACTGCTTCAGCGGCGTCACTGAAGGAGTCCCGGCTGACTCATTCCGTGACGAGGGGTGGGGTGCAAAAATGATGCTGTATCCTCGCACGACTCGCCTAGGACGCCGCACTGCTCAGCAATGTGTTTGCGGATCTCGGAGTTTTCTCTGGAGAAACGCAGTCGTAGTGTGGGACCAAATCAACCGGTCATCTCGGATCTCCAGCTTGAAGTTAAGGTTCTGAGATCAAGAAAAGATTTTTGCCATAACGAATATGCAAAAGAACATGCACTTTTTTGTTTCCATTTCGCTTGGGATAGAAGCCCCTATCAATAAATTTAAAATGTGTGATGACGATGCTGCTTTATATGTAACAGACGTGGAACCACAGATGGCCTTACGACCACGGTTACTTCGTGCAGGCTGGAGTATTCGATTAATCACTGAAAACTACCCCGAATGTAAAGATCAGATCTAGCACGCTAACCTTTCTCATACCACGCACAAAGACCTTGTCATAGAGCAACAACACATTGCCATCAATCTAGTGATGCTGAAATTTCACGTAGTATGAAAACGGCGGGCGTAGTTTTCAAATAAGGTGTCTCTGGATGAGCATGCAGACCCGGCAATAAAGTATCACAAATAGTCCGATTTCATGCCCATAATTGGAAATACTACCCTACAGAACGCATTGTTTAACTCTTGCGTTATACTACGAATTCGTGGGGAAACGCAAGCTAAAGTAACTGGGACAAAACCCTTATAATAAAAAAAAAAACACTTTTTACCGGCTCTGAAAAAGTCTGTCATGCTTTTATACTCAGAATCAATTCGCTTTGACGCTTTTGCCTGACTCTTTATGGTAATACGTCTTTCATAACCTGCTCCTAAATTCCTTGTCTGCTTTGTTCCTATGTTTTTAACTGTATGCGTCATTGCTAATATTTACATACCTATATTCCATGCCAGTTTACTATTATGCACAGGCGATGTTGATGACAACGGTAAAATAATCTGAGCGTGAATAGAACATACAGTAAGAAATATGCTGCTTACGATTGAGTAAAATAGCGAAAATTGTGTTTGCATTATAATAATGGAAATTATAAGAAAAAAGTCTTGAGGATGTTAGGAAGGTGATCTAGAGGAGCACTGACATCAAATTTACGCATGTCAATATATTTGCATCCACGAGTAGTTATCCAACCCCTAGTAGCGATTCGCGACCGAAAATGCAACTGAGGGACGAATAGCTATCTGTTTTATTTATTTATAACACCGGTATCTAGCACGTTTCAAAACGGCCTGCAAGCCCGCCCATTTTTAGCGCTGGCAGCGCTCCCTCGCGGTCAACTGCAGACAGCCTCCCAGTTTACCACTTGTCCACAGAAAGGAGTGACGTGGGGATCAGCTGCTCAGCTAACATTTCGTCTGCTAGGCGCGCACGTTCAGTCATGCTTTGTCACCAGCGTCGCCGTCGTCGCCGTCAAAAGTATCGAGTTGTGTTGAAGACGACATTCTGGAACTTAGAATCACCGCGATACGCGACGTCGCGAATCATTTTCGCTTCGACCCTTTGCAAAACAGCGATTCAGAAATGGACGCCGTTCCAAGCAGCAACGAGGAGGTGCCCGGGGACGCAGGCTTGGGCTATACTCGCTGGTGTGTCTCAATTAGCTCTATCAGAGACTTAGCGTGCACGGTATTGCGGTATACGCAAAGGGGTCTATGGTATATCGGCATAGCGAATGCACACAAGCGGAGAAATAGATTACGATAGGTTTCTACAATAACAATTCTATACTTGCCAGGTTCCTCTTTGCGCCGCCAGATGGCCCCACCTATTTGGCCTCTCACGGTTACGGCTGCAGTAACCTGGTATTACGCCACGAACTAACATTCACTATTAGCGCTACATGCGTGTTACTTGTTCGCGATGTTATTTATCTATAGGTTACTTCACTTTGACAGCTTGTGGTCATGTTGGCGTGTACCGTCCGTGTAATGAAACGCCACGCACTTTCCGCTTTTTCCGCGCCTCGACGAGCAGGTCCGCACTACGCAGCGCTTCCCCGACATGCTGGCACGTAGTCGCTCCGATTGATCGCACTCGCGGTGTGGAGGACGCGACAAATTAGTCGATGAGACACGACGAATCGCAAGCACGGATCGGGACAGCAAGGAGAGCCACTGGCTGGGAGTGAGAGCGTCGCCTGGCGTCGGCGCCACAATAAATACACTCAGATCGGTGACGTCACTGTTTACTAGCGTATCGTCACTCGGGATGGTATTTGCAGAATGTATCACACCTTACACGTAGCACTAGTGTCGATGTCACAGCGTGATCAATCTTCCGTTGAGCTTTTGTACGCTGTTTGCGCTCGAAATAAAATTACTTCCACGCGACGGACGCCATTCAAATTTGGCCGAGAAGACCTACGCAAACCGAGCAATCGAATGAATGGGACATCTCGACTTTAAAATAACATAATACCAAGTACTTCGTATTTCCCATGAGCGTCCCCACAAGCCCGTTCATGCTATTTTGGCACAGAGTTTTCTATTGTGTAACCTTGACACCTAAGTTGACAATACATCATGCTCTCTTGTCATAGCTTTTATGGGTGCCGCATGTGTCGTGCATACACAGAGTGTTCGCGTAACGGGAACGGAACATTTACGAAGTGGTAAGCCTAAACTGAATAAAACCAATGACATGGTTCACTTTCATGTGGCTCTCGTTAGGGTATTTTCATAAAGCGTTTTAATTGGCAGTTAACTGAGATTAATTATGCAACATTTCTCGTGTTTGCTTTATGGCCAAGTTCGTTTCGTTACGCTGTATATGGCATTCCAAAACGACCGATGCAATTTTTCGGGGAAACGCACAAGCTGTGTCGTGATTTTTTACCGCGTTTAAAGAAAGCCGGCGAAATATGACCACGTTACTGCCCTCGTGCGCTACCACACTGCAGCGCTCGGAAGCGTCCTTCGAGCGAAACAACCGGTGCGTGGACCGCGCCGAAAATAGCGACCGCTGCGCTAGGCGTCGGCTACACAGTGGGTCAACGTTTCTGACGGCCGCACACGGCAAGCAAATGCCGTCTGTCCCTGAGAAGCGATAGTCTGACGGTCTAAGGACGCTTGAAAGCGCTGCAGTAGCGCATTAGCGAAGTCCCGTGGTTTCATTCCGCATTCCGTGGGCTTTGTTTAAAATTCATAAAATATTCATCCCGCAGCATGTACGTCGCCAAAAAAGTATCGGATCGGTCGTGCCTAAATGCGCTCTACGACGTGACGAGGCCCTCTTGGTCCAGAAGTTAATATTAAAAATGTTGCATAATGGGCCTTAATAACTAAGCAATTAAGCGCGCTTTAAAAATACCATAACGGGTGCAAAATGACGTTAAACCACATGCCCTTAGTTTCATTTAGTCGCGGTGAACCACTTTTTTTTATTTCGTTCCGCTTACGTGAAACACCGTGTATACTTATTCACTCTAACTGTTTAATACAGAACCGCCTTGCCATTTGACCTGCATATATGTTTTTCTTTTTTATGTCACCGTCAATCTTTTTTTTCTACTGTTACATATCAGCAGGTAAGTAGAGCTAGAAGTGGCAACGACGTGAATAGGAGTCGTATCCTGCGACGCTTTGTGCCACTACAATACGTCTGAGACGTTTCTGGGCGGCACAAGTTCTCTAGGAGAAGAAATGGTAAAGGACTGCACGTGAGCAAACATGTTGATAACGAAGGCTTTACGTCAGCAGATCAGTAGAACATGAAATATCATTGCCGTTTTACGTCCTCAGTGAATCGTGAGCGCTGATTCTGTTGCTATTGTCTTCACACGATGCGTGAAAAAAAGTATCGCTACCAGCGTTGTTGCTGCTCCAAACCTGCCAGGTGAAGCGGTATTATGAAAATGGCAATGCGCTTACGGACAAGGTAAGACTGCACAGCGGTATTTGCGCCATCGCGCGGAGGCTTCTTAGTTAGGTTCTTGCAAGTAGAAGATGGCAACGCGCTAGTTGGTCGCCAAGCAGATCATCGACACCCATCAATAACAAAAGTATCACACAAAAACCAGCGACATCGGAGCGTATAAAGATCTGTTACGTTAAGCAGCCAAACAAATCCCACTACGTTGTTTCGGAATGAAACTAGTTTGCTTTGAGTAAGAAAGACATAACTTTCGGGATACAAATAGCTATTAGAGCCGTAGACCGTAAACAAATCGGTCGCAGTTAAAAATTTTCAAACGCTTTGGTACATAGGCCTTTGCTGCTGCATTATATAGATCTATAATAGCAAATTTGCAAATATATCGAGGTATCTTAAGATACAATTGGGAAGTATTGTATCAGATGCAATTATACAAGAAATATCTTGTACCTGTATCTCAAGTACTTTTTGTCCGAGTATCTTGTATGGTATCGCGATACAATTTCGAAGTATCTTTGCCCAGCCCTGTCAGCAACATGCATTTGCTGGTGTCGTCATACAGTGCTGGTATATTCCCAAAACATGGCTAGAGTTAGCTGTGCCACGCTATGTACGTACATACAATATGCAGATGTTTCATGGGCGACCCACGTTATACCTCGTCCCCTCAAGCACGACCAATGAAATGGTCTTCTTTGGTACGGTTGTATTGCAGCGTCACTCGTGCACCATCCTTAGGGGTTGCAGGATTAATAGTCGTCTTAAGTGGCCAAAACAAAGCAGGTGCCATCAAGTACAACTCCATTCTTAAACCTTCAAAATGCGTTGTGGGGCTACTTGGTGCATCGATCAATTCTAGGGCAGCTATCAGATGCGAAGTATCTTATGGCGGAGTTCAATCCGGTGGTGGTGGTGGTGTGCGGCGTGACCACCCTTACTGCGCATGCGCATACCCTCTCCACTCACCATCTCCCCTCCCCTCTCCCCCCTTTCCACTCTTCCTCTGAAACGCGGGCTAGACATGCCGAAATTCTCTCCTGTACAACGCCGCCATGAGCACCAGCGCATGCGCGTCCCCTATCCCTCTCTCTCCTCTCCTACGCTGCCCCCCTCGCACGCCTGCCGACTGCGTTCCCCGCTCGCCCTGTGAGAATTAAACGCCAGGCTAGAGGGAAGACAAGACGCGCTTAGCGTTCCTCTTCGCGTTCCACGACGCGAGGTCGGTAACATGCCCAACGAAAGCCAACGGAACGCGATCGTGCAAGTGCTCCGGCTTCGCATCGCCTCATGGTCCCCTTTAGCGGGAAATGGTGTAATTTTTCTTGAACCGTCCACGTAGTGGGCATGTCGATTTCAGCAGAGCGAAGTCGGGCAGTCGAAAATGCGGCGAGTCGTGACGTAATCCCGCTCTTGAGCAAGTCGACGCACCTAGCCCGGCAGCACACTCCTACCCTGAGAAGAAAGTGGACGAAATTTACAATAAAAGAACAACCAATTGAACTTGACAAGGCTCTCCTTGCATATGAGCGTGTCACATGTGCTTGAGAACGATGCAGGGAACCCGTACCGACCTTCAGAGGTGCATTAGGCGGGGCGGCCGCAATTTACCTAATTCGAGGGCCCACGTGATCAGAGTTCACGCATGGCCTCCGAGGGCCCGAAGGAGAACCTCCGGAGCCTGATGTTCGTTGCGTTGAAGCGCATTCTGTCCGTCTCATTTGTGTCGAGATTTTGAAAGCTTCCTGACGTCAACTTTACGTTGCGGAAGTAGAACCGGAAACAGGAGGCGCGCAGCTTGCCGAGCTCCAGCCAATCAGCGGCGCCCGAAACGAAAAATCCCTTAGGCGGACACATCGAGAATAGCTCCCTAGGAGATCGGCCGGACGAGATACGAGGCTACAAGAAAAAGCGCGGACATGTGCGCTTGTCTTTGATTCCTCGTTTCTCCGCATTGCCTTTGGTGCGCCGCTCTTCTAGAGTTTACTCATGAACGTTGTGCCGCATCGGGAAACTCCGCCGATTCAATTACGAGCAATGAGCTACTGTCGGACTATAACGTGATCTGCTTTCATTTACCAAACTCTGGACACGCGACTTCGCGTGAACATATCGGAAGCGCCGTACGCGCGATGCGATTTCGCCGCAGTCACCTGTGTTGGGAACCAAGGTTATGAGTATTGAAGAGGGCCGAAATTCGCAACTTGCAAAGAATGTTGGTCAGCGTACGAAGCGCTTCCAAACTAGATTATTCGCCTATTCTGTCCATGGCGATCAAGACATCAGAAGTACGGCTGTCGCAGCGCATCACTGACATTTTATCTGTCTGCTCATGCAATTCGATTCTCGTTGCTTGAGGCACGTGGGTTCCGTTGATGGAAGCACACGGTGACGAATGTGGCGTCCTATAACTAAACCAACGGTGCATGTGCGACGACCACGAGCAGTTTTCGAAAGAGGTCTGCAGAAGCAATTCTAGAGTCCGCCTCGGTGGTAAAATGGTTGCGGTGCTCGGCTGCTGACACGCAAGTCGCAAGTTCGATGTCGGTCGCGGTATGTCGTAGTTCGATGGACGCGAACTTCTAGAAGTCCGTGCACTGTGCGAAGCTGCGGCCCTTCACCGCGGCATGGCACATTATTATACCGTGGTTCTCGCTCGTAAAAGCCTAGATATTATGAAATCAATTACATGGAAGTCTTCCATAAACCCATACAGTCGATTACAAAACGTTTACCCGCTATGCGAGTTCATGCTGCGGTATTTTGCTATGTTACCTAGCGTGCGTCCTACCGTATGGGTAAGTGGAAGAGCGGAGGCGTTTCTTTTGTTTAGCTGCCGCGTCAGTCTTTAGCGAAGCGGGAAACCACATTTAATATGCTGTTTCTCTCCCAAAGCTTCCTGCCAAGTGGAGTGCGGTGACGTCTGCGAATAGGGCTTCCTACGAGCCTTGCTACGTCAAATCTGTCGCTCGCTTATGAAATTATTTATTTTGATAGAGAAATATTTGTGTAATCCTTAAAGCAAGAAATTTCACAGTTTCTGACCAATGACACCTTGAGCATCTATCTATCTATCTATCTATCTATCTATCTATCTATCTATCTATCTATCTATCTATCTATCTATCTATCTATCTATCTATCTATCTATCTATCTATCTATCTATCTATCTATCTATCTAATTTGTTTGATTTTTTCTGTAGTTAATCGCTCAATTGAGGATTTAGTAATTATTTTATTTGTGTATTTGTTTATTTATTCTTATGAAGTGAGAGTCTGTAGCACTGAGTGAACCTTTAAGTTAGAGGACGAAAGTGCTCAGCTTGTGTCAGTTGGTTTACATTGGGAACTTGGGATGTTTTGAGCATGTCAATGGTTGCCTGGAAGATGTGATGTGATATTCGACGGCATGATAGCATGTGAGAATAAAAGATGGCGACTTTTCATCTTTTTCGGCAATTCTGTGCATTCACTTGTTTGAGAAACTATAAGGCTTGGTGAAATATCGACAAGAGTTTGAGATGGTTCCAGAGCATTAGAGGTGGTTGCTTATCGTGGCATTGATGTACTTTCACACCAGTAATTGCCTCCATCAGCACTCCACACCTGCTCGCTTAGGTATTTGAAAAGGCCAGCCTTACGCCCTCCTTTAGGGAAATGCGAATGCATTTCTTGTGCCGAGAGTACACGGCGTAGTAATTCTAATGGCGTAAAGCTGGACACATCGACGCGCTCAGTGTCTCCCTTTTGGGCGCCTCTTTCAACGAACGCTTCCTATGTGCGTTCGTAATCATCTCAGGGATGTTGCCACCGCCTTCAATGCCGCACAAACGCGTTTCAGACGCACTGCATTGAGGTGGTGGCGCAGGGAGGAGAGAGAGCGAACGGCGAGAGAAGGAGCGGCGAAGCACTGCTCCTACCCTCTCCTACACTCTCCACACGCGCGGGAGCTCCGCCGAGCTCCCGCGATGCGAGCGCCCTCACACGCCAGAGCGCGCTCCTCCTCTCCACTCACTCTCCGCCACTCCGCCCGCACCACCTACTCCGGTTGCTAGGGGCGAGGATAAGCGCGCGCACCCGCAGCTGTTGCTATGGGAGAGGGAGTGAAAGCGGAGAGGCGCGCGGACAACGTCGGACGCCTGACATAGCCCGACTAAGAAATGCATTCGCATTTAAAACACGTGGCGCTCTTAAACTTCCACATTGTTCTTAAACATGTGGTGTTGCGACGCGAATTATCCCGATAGTAATATGCACATTTAATCGATAACCAAAAGCTCTTTCCCGCAAATATCTTTCGGTGTAGCATTTCAGTGTTCTCGTGTTCCTTTCGTCACCTTGGCAATTTCACCTTTCGTCACCTTTCGTCACGAACCAGAATGCACAGTCGTGACACCAATAACTAGTCTAGCATATTATGTCCACCATTACCGAACTAGCATGTCATGCACTGTGCGTCATAGCATGAACGGCTCTACAGCAGGTCATGTGCGTCATAGTCTACAAGACTAGCATCCCCTGCATGCCGTGTACATCATAACATCAATAGCAAGACATTCATCTGAATTACTTGATGTCATTAATGATAAAGGTGCGTCCTGCAGTCATGGTTCCGATTTAGTTACCTCGCTATGTATACGAATATGCATCGCAAGATGTGTGCTTCGAAAAATTTGCAGTGGCTTAGCTCGGCTTTGCCAGGATATACGTATCGTTACAAAGGTTCAGCTGATTATTCTTAGCTTTCCAGATTGTCTAGGAATATTAGCCTTCTGTTCATTCTTCGTACGCTGAAGAGCTAATTGCCAGGCAACTACTTCGGGATCCGATGACATAAGCTTCTCTGCTCTTCTGCGCATTCGAGCAGCCTTTGCGCTCTCCTTCTCCATGGCGTTACCCACCTGCAAACGCCAGTTAGAGGCGCTATCAAGCGGCCCCAGCGCAGTGTCAGACGGCGACTGCACAGCGAAGGCGAATAGCTGCGCGTGCACCGGCGCCACTTTGTCTACGGCATCACTCCTCTCGAATTCGTCGCAGACCAGCGGAGGTGGCGGAGTCTGCGCGCGCGCCAGGACCAGCATGTCTTCCGCGCCTACGACGCCTCTCCGCCCGAACGCGCAGACCAGTAGTGGCGAGCCGCGCGCGGCGGTGTCGGATAGCGCGTGAGATACCAGCTCCGGTGAGCCAGCTGTGTGACATCACTGATCCTCGCGCATGCGCAGCACGACTCATGACGCTCCACGCGAAATCGGCTGCGGCTACGCAAGTGTAGCTGACGCTACAAAATATAAATGAGAGATCATGTCGCAAGTAGTGTGACATGCACGTCATATATACTGTGATGTCGATGGCACAAAGGCCATGATGTAAATGTCCTCATGCCGCAGTGGTAGCTTGTTAATGCATTAAGGGGGGACGTGGCTTTCGGTACCAACTTTCTTATTTCTTCATGGATTTTGATGAAAATTGGCACACTTATTTGAAATGTTGTTTTAATGCTACTGTAGAAATTTCATGAATATATCTTTACAACTTTTTGATTTACAATATATTTCACCTTCTGCTCTTGTTCCGAGTCTGACTCGCTTAAAAAATGCGATAGGAAACTCGTTCAAAGTGCTATGAATTCTAAGATGTCTGATTGCGGGCGTGACATTCTTAGATTTTTTTATTTGGAACAAAATTTTTTTTAGTTTTCATTTTTCATGGGGTGACTGCGCAACAGGCATCGAGGCTTTGTGCAACTCGTCAAATAGCTAATTATCAAAACGCTATACTGAAAAAGCAAGAATGTCACGCCCTGAACTGTGCTTCAAGGAATATAGAACAAAAAACGGAACTGAAATAGACTCAGCGGTCAGTGAGAAATCAGCGTAACAAGCGAAGCAGGAAGCAAGAAAAGTCGTTTTGAGAAAACGGCTTTTAAAGTTGTACCAACGATATTACTTCATCAAAAGGCACTGGGGTCGTAATCTTTTGAGTACTTCGTAATGTGCACTTTCTTGAGTGCCCTGTCTTTAGTTTGAGGTGCCTTGCTTCTCTAAAACACAAGAAGATTGTGATCTTTAAGGTGTTTTATAAGGTTGGACCTCCTGCACATGTGGCCTTTCATCGGTTGTGCCTTTGTTTTCTTTCTTTTTTCTTAAAATCCTTTTCTGATATACAAAGAACATGTAGGATGAATTTTAAACGAAGTTATGAAGTGGTGTAATAGACATGACAAAAAACAAGATATTGTAATTCAAGTAGGTCATGTACTATGATGATTTGCCAGCTTTCTTGTATTCATGCTCTCATTAACATAATTAACAGTCTTGATTACAATTGATCATTGAATCATTTTTATAGGATACTAAAAGCGGCTCTCATCATGGCAACCTATCACTTCCTCCTAAATAACAGGCAGTTATGGCGAAGACATTGGTGGAATAGGAATTCCTTAGCAGTTTATTCAAGACGCGAACTGGGCAGATATGAATTCATCTCCCTGTTTCGCTCGTCAAGCTAACTTGTAAACCTCGCCTGCGATGCGCTTATCATTCACCCGGTCGCGGACACGGTTTTCTGCGAGGCTTTTATTTTTTCAGATGATTCATGAGCGCTTACGGCGATACCGCGCACGGCTCCAAGCGCGCCTAAATTGCATCAACAGTGCTTTATTTCACCTCTAAGTGCTCGGCCGCATAGTCCAGGAAGTCGGCACGCGATGTGCTGGGTGGCGGCATTCGGTGACGATGCGCAATATGCCTAGGTGCGGCGACGAAAAATAGGCGCGCAACGTGTTTGGCCTCGCATTGCGGGACGCCGACGCGCGCCCGCTGCGCGACGAGCTTGGCCGTGGGGTCCGCTGCCGATGCGTAAAATGACCATCCGCTGTACCGAGAAGCCGGCGGGGGAAGCGCTTCGTTCCTTGCGAAGAAGCACACTGCCACGAATCCGCTAACGCGTTGCTCTTGCCTGCAAAGTTCGAGGTTCGTCTCGCGTGCCGACGCCGTGAGCGGAGTTAGGCCTAGTGACGACTCCGAGCAGTAGACGCGCCGGCCGCGGTGCCCGATGTTTCAAAGTACGTAATGCGTGGTCGCGAGTACAAAGAGTCGTCCTGCGATCATCTTCGTCACGACGTCCGAAGTGTGCATAAGCAGAACCTCCAACCACGGATCCGACGAGTCAACGCTAGAAAGTCGGTCCGAGACGCGCGTTTGCGAGGTTCGCTACGAGTGCGGCGCGCCATCGTAATCCCACCGAGCTTCCGCTAGTAGCTCCAAACTAAAACGTAGTTCTTGTTCAAAGTTATCGTCGAGCCGTGAACACAGAGCGATTGCGAACACGCAACGAAGTAGCGCGACTTTCGACAGCCGTGAGCTCGAGACGCACGAGCTGCAGACGACGATCTCCCGGAGCGAGCATCGGACCAATGGCGAGGCGCGCTGGGGCAACATGGCGGACGCGGCCACTCGGAGGGCTCGAAACGACCTTCGAACATTTGCTTTTTGTGCGCTTGTTTTCGAAGGGAGGAGCCAGCTGCGGCGGGGAATTTGAAGACGGAGAAATGCGCTTTCCGATGAGCCCAAGATATCGGCGCCCGGTGGCGTCGTTGCGGAGCTATGATTTTTTGAAAATCAGTGTTTTTTTGCGATTTCCCCAATAATTTTCGCCACCCCGGCAGGCGCAACAATTTTTTTATAGCACTTCTACGCGGTTTTCAGTGAAGATATTTTGGAATCTGATATAAAAAGGGCTACAGAAACTGAAAATGTGATTTTCAAAAAATCGATTTTTTTGCCATTTTTCGCGATACGAAAGCCGCGTCCCCCCTTAAGCTGGGCTAGTTGGTATTGATTGTATGCTTCCATATTGCTAGCGAACACACACAAAGGACGACATAGAAGGAGACAGGATCACCGCTAGGTGGTCCTGTCTCCTTCTATGTCGTCCTTTGTGGTAGTGGTAGTGTCATTACCAGGGGCGTAGCCAGAAATTTTTTTCGGGGGGGGGGGGTTCAGCCATACTTTATGTATGTTCGTGCGTGCGTTTGTATGTGTGCGTGCCTATATACGCAAGCAAAACTGAAAAATTTCGGGGGGGGTTTGAACCCCCCCCAACCCCCCCCCCCCCTTGGCTACGCCCCTGGTCATTACTATGGAAGCCAGATTGCGGATAGATATATGAGAAACATTTGGTGAATGACCCATCATAATGGCATACGTTGGGGACATGTACCGTGTTTACTCGCATAATATGAGCAATTTGACCGACCATTTGCTACTGTTGGCTCCATCTCGCTCATGTTGGCTTGTGGCTAAATAGTAACTAATCTTGAATATGTCTCCATGTATTGCTTTACTCTCGGATATATTTGGCTTCTGTTATATAACTCTTGGCTAGCACTATAGACGATATTGCGCAGCTTGTTTGTGCGCATAAACTCAGATGGCGCCACCGTCACCGTGGCCTTAGAGTCCATGGAACCTGGTCTTCGGCAGTGCTGCACAGTGTTTAAATGCCCCGCGTCGTCTGCTCGGCGTCCCCATAGCGTCGGCGCACAAGCGTTGGGCAAGTAAAAGCGAGCAGGTGGCAGCGCCGGAAAAAGGACAACATAGCGGAAACCATCGAATCAAGTGTGTTCCACCCTCGCATCTATCACGTCATCGTCGTGCGTTTAGTGACCTGTAAGTTGGAAACCTACGCTTGTATTTGCTTTACGTTTTCGTCCTCAAGCTACGAGAGCAATGTATTCGTGACTATTTCCACTGTTTCCTAGATATACTCTCAAATCGCTGGACACAAGGCTTGGCACACGTGGCTGAACAAACAGTTGATCTCAATATTAACGAGGAAACATAACTGGTGCTTTGTCCCCCGAGTGAGATTACACAAAGCGATAGGCGATATCACTGTTTACTGCTGTCGGGCCAGTGGAGAAGTGACAAGGCGTTACTTCTGATAGACGCGGGCGGTCGCGCCTGCATGGGCGCTGATATGGTGATTTCTAACGACAGCTAATGGCGGTTGCTGATGCAACAATTCAAGGTATACGAAAGTAATGCTAAGCAGGCTAAGCACATCACGTATCGCTGTGGTGTAGTACATACCAAACAAACGCACATGAGTGAACTTTGTTAACACAGTTACCTACAAAACTATGTTTGCTGCGCAAGCGTGTGACTTGTTTACACACGGCTGCAACCAGCTTGACGGGCAGGTCACGGCCGCTTCGCATGTCCAAGGCGAGTCATGATTACGTTATCAAACATGGCCGCGCCCATGCCCCGCTGTAAAAAAATCCCCTTCATATGTAGTCGCATCAATTAGGACGTTATTGAATAGCTTAGAAGCAATGCAGCCATACTACTACACATAGCTTGAATAGGTTGGTATTTCAGTCCAGCGTGGACGAACAGGCGCGACCTTGCACTGAATAAGACGAAGGCCACGCTGCCGAGCTCTGAATCTAGCCTTGACAATGCATTACTTGAGAACCGATTAAAGTGGTTAGCAAATACATGCGAAACGTTTCGAAGCTCATGGATAAGCGACGCGGGCTTTCAGATGTAAAGAAATGTGGGGTGCACTAGGTGAGATTGCATTTTATATCGGAATCTTTTTGCTATAGTCGACTGCGAGGCCCTCGTTCACTGTCAACTGTGTACGCTCGTACAAAATGCTAGTTTGAAAATCGCATTGCCTCCACTGCTCTGGCTAGATTTCATAGATACGATAGACAAGCATTTTGTGCTTGCACTAGTTCCTGGACGAGACGAGCGACACGAAGGAAACAAATTGTATATGTCTCCAGCAACCACATTTTCAGACAAACTACACTTCGCACCAACAAATATTTCTCAATTGGAACATACAGATCTGTCAACGAAAAATTAATTATCTTCATGTAGCACAAATCAGGAGGAGGGGTGCGATCGATATAAGGTTTTAAGTTTATGTCTGGACACCTTAACCTGGTTTATCACCTGGCTTTCTACTCCAATAACCGGGGATAATTATTTTCAGCACACTCATACCATTCGGCCGTTCGCTCTACTTCGGAAGCGTGATATTTTGCTGTATTTTGCAAAAATATTTTGTAATAGTAATACAGTGCTATATATAATGTATACAATGTAATTTTGTATCATATACACAGCCCCCATCGGAAAACCTGGTAGCGCTGTCTCAGGGCCATACATGATTATTGGAAATGCGTCATGCCGGGCACTGGGACACTGGCACAATGCACGCGGTATACTCAAGTCTGGCGAGCGGCACACTGGGAGAGTCGGTACATGCGGGCATCGGCCTTTTTTAGGGGCGAAGCACCTTAGGGCCGAGCCTTGTAACCCCGCGTCTAGCGTAGCTCTGGTTTACACGGAGCCCGCCAAGGGCGCTGCGGCAGCAGCGGTCGCTCCCGCCGCGTGCTCTGGTTTGAATGGAGACAGCTAGGAGCGCGTTATGGGGCTCTCAGGTGCATTTCATATGATCATAAACATCGAACAACAACCAATGGGACGTGTATTTGCCTCGCCTTCGCCAGCTTCAGATTACATCCCATTCAAGAACCCCTGGCTCTTCATTTCACCGATCACAAGGCGGTCCTAATAAAGCGGAAACGAAGTCCGCGCCTCAAAACATATTAGCCTTATGACATCAACAAAACAAAATTGTATATACTGTGCACACGTGTTTGTCACGCGTATGCATGCTCGAGTGGTCAATGTACGGGGGATTCACGCTTACCCCAATGATTCCTGGTGCTTCGCCCGCATATCATCATTCACTTCGTGGATATGCGTGAATTTCTTTTGTTTCGGTTGCGTTTGGCATCACGCGCAGATCATAATTATGACAAAACGAACACCGCGACAAGGAAGCCGCAAAAAGCAAAGAAAACATATTACCCCGGTTCCAGCTAACGCGAAATCTGCAGTGACAGCGCAGCTGTCATTCTCCTGCGTTATCCTTGTGATTTTCTGTGGCTTTCTTTCATGTATGGTATTTGCTGTGGGTGTCTGCGATTACGTTATTTACAGAATAGAGGTACACAGGCAACGGCATTGTGCCGTACTTACGGCACGGTTGCACACTTGTTAGTCTGGTCATCGACATCAGTCGTCGAGATGGACATGTTCCAACAGGCGTCAACGTGGGTGCATCCACGACAAACAGTGTCACACAGGCCAAATTCACATTGCAATGGGTAAGTTAATCTAAATGGCTCATTAACATTCAACTGCTTCATTGAGAACACATTTCAGTTTCGTGTTGTACCGATTCTTACGACAGAGCGATAACAACATTTTTTCATGTAATAACTAACTTCGGTGGCCCATCTCGTCTAGTATCGCAAATTATAGTGTGTTCGTACACGCGACGGTCGGACAGAAGAGTTCATTTGTTTGTTATATGCTGCGCAAGATGAGAGAGTGCGTCATCTTGCAGTGAAAAATTGCGTAACGGAAAATGTCTGCCTCGTTCGCACCGACTCGCTAAGCGTTTAGTGATTTTTATGTAGAAAACCTCGTACTTTTGAAATGAGCATTGAACACTCTAGTTTTCTTCACCCATTCAGACAACTCTTCTGTCATTCTTGTTTACCTTCCGCGTACTTTAGTTGTAATAGTTCCCTGTAGCCGCGCCGAACATTACACTTGGTGCTGTACTCCGTGCGCTACGCTTGCTGTGAAAAGCGTCATTGTTCAATTAGAAAGAAAATATTACCACTTTGAATATAGTTTAGATCATAACCGATTCAAACGAGGTCATATTACTTGTTTGACTAAAGCAGATTCTAAAACCACGAGATTAAGCGTAATTAACAAACCTTCCTTTACCGCGGACACGATCACATGTAGAAGGTCTAATTTCTAAAGTATGTAGAACTATGTTGAATATGAGACTAACACTAACGTCATTTTGAGCTGGCAATCGTGCTATCTCGATGCAGTTATGTGAACTAAAAATAAAGACACTCGATGAAACACCTCAGGGAAAGTTCGCGATCTTCTATAGATGATGGTTTGATGGTATACGTACGCCCGTCACTAATTGTAATCTATAAACAGGGTAAGTGCTGGACACAGAATAAAAGAACATATTGAAAAGTTTTAACTGATGTGTCTACTAGATGACAGTCCGTTTGATTGAGTCGAGATGGTCATGGAACATTTGCGCACTGGTCGAATAGTGACAAAGGAAGCGTTCGAGAAATGCATAATGCAAGTTTTGCGACTAAACAGAAATGGGCGTATGGTCAGGGACCTGTGTGGCATTATAGTGTTATCCATATCACAGTTGTGAGGTGGCTGCGGCGGTCACATTTCGATGGAGCAGAAATGCTGAAAGCCAGCGTGCTCTAGGATGTCAGTGCACGTTAAAGAACACCAGAAGGTCAAAATTTCCAGGGACCTCCACTACGGTGTTCCTTATGATCATGGCATGGTTTAGGCTTGGGAAACCCTCGGTATTATTATTATTAATATTACATCCTTGCAATGAAATAAATGAAGAATAGGCGAAAGTGGGTGTCGTACCATCTGCCAAGTTGTGATTCTACTGGTACTTCGACGTGCTTTTTTGTTAGCGCTACCGCCAAATATTGTAAAGCAGGATTCTGCTCATCTTCGGTGCTTTGTTAGCCATTGTGGCTTGCCCAGACTGTAGAAGACAGGTCTCAAACACGCGGCCAGCGGGCCGCATGTGGTCCGCTGACCTTTCGCTAGCACACATATATTTAAATGTTCATAATAAATTTGTTCATGAGCAACACAGAAAGGACTGGTCTCTAGCATTTTTTGTGTGTGTGTGTGTGGCACCACATGTGGTCACCATGTGTTGAAACATAACCGTGGAACAAAAGCTGTGTGCTTGTATGAAGTACATGTAGCTAGTTCGCTGTAAATTTGCGCTCCACGCAACTAACATTTTGAGACTGCTGACGGAACCGAGTGGCAGCCGGCAGTGTTATCTCGAATCTGATGTCTACATTTCGTTGGTTGAAAGCCATCGACATATCTAGCAATTTTCATTCGTATGCTGCTGCTGTTTTTCCACCGTACCGCAGTTCGTCTAGCGGCACAGTTCGCAGACTGCGCAGTTCCTAATCAGCAACAGTTAGGAAGAAGCCCCTCATGCCTGGCAAAATGCGTCGTGGGCTGCGAGAATTTCAAAACTTATTCCCATTGGACTGCCATTGCCCTTAACGTCACAGTGCATGCAAGCAAAGCCGCGCCACGCCGTTCTATTGCGCTACGTGACAGCAAAGATATCACGTGCAAAGCTAGCACGTGATAAAGTTACTCAGTCAGTCATGCAGCCCGAGCAACGTCTACGAACGAAGCTAAACTACAGCTCGGAAATTTTCGTGCAACTGCCATGCATTACTAAATGTAGCACGTGCAGTTCTGCGATCATGCGTTTTACTTGCGCCCATCGCAAGGGGTTGTCTAGCACACGCCAGACGCAAATGTCATCGTTTACTGAACAATAAACAGGCAAAATGAAAACAAGAGAGAGAGAGAGAGAGAAGGAATGTAGGAAAGGCAGGGAGGTTAACTAGACAATGCGTCCAGTTTGCTACCCTACACATGGGGAGGGGGAATAGAGGAGTAAAAGAGAGAGAGAGAAGGATAGACACATGTCACATCACACACACAGTGCCGAGTTTCACAGGCGGTCGCTCAATAGGGTGCCAGTGTGCCTTGGATAGACTGGATGAACGTCCCTTTAATGAAGCAAAGATCTTAGGAACCTGGTCGCGCAGCATATCAGCCCAGAAAGCCACACGAGCCCTACTGCGGTACTTGAAAAGAAAACAAACAATGCATACAAACATCGAAGGTGACGGCCTATGTTTCGAGGTTTACGCTGGCCGGCCGCAGGAATCGCCCTTTCGAAACACTCTGTCGCCCGTCCGTGCATTCTGACACATCGAAAACATGATTGAATCCGTGTAATTTGTCTTTTCTCTTCGTCTGAGGCTTTAAAAGAATCCTGCACTGCCAACTTTCTGAAAGCATAGACGTTTTGTCAAATTTCGTGCCTTCGCGCGAACGCACTTGCATGCAACGCGGGCGCAGCAGACGGAGAGACGACGGTTCGTGGCACGCCAGTTGAAGATGAAGTGGCCGCAAGTGGCCACTCCTGGCACTGGCGGCGCATTGGTGCAATGGAATGTGTCGCCACCTGTAGGTGCTGCACGTTTCCCATAACTTGAATCTTTTAGCCTCACAATGTGACTACTTTTGAATATGCTATCACATTGTAAGTTGAATATCCGCCATGCGCCCGAGATTTGAGATTTCCAGTCGATAATGAAATAAGAGGGCACGCTCAGGGCGCTTATGAACTGTAGGGAACGGAAACTTCCTTTCATTGTTGAACGGAAGAAAGCGTTGCGGCTGCTTTGGTAACTGCAATTGAACGAGGACAGACGGCACTGCACCTATCATCTATAGCGGAGGTCTTAAACGCAGTAGAGGTCTTAAACCTCTTGCTAGCGGCCCAGCCCGCACTAGTGTCTTCGTCCCATTTTTTTTTATTAATAGGTATGTTCATGCGCTACGTAGGCGTGACTGGTCTAAAGCATTTTTTTTTTTCGCGAGGCACCGCCTGCGGTCACCACATTTTGATACATGGCATTTTCCAGATCAGTATCGATGTGTTGTTGGAATTCTGGCGTCAGATTCCCTCCAGAAATTACCAATATATGAGATATAGGAATGGCCTTCGTTTAAATGGCAACGTTAGCGGACCTTTTGTACAAACTACTCAAGCACCACCCCTCCTTTACTTTCTTCACGTTCCTGGCCCATGCGGGAGTAAATTTAAGGGACAGCTGGCCCGCTAGCTGAGGTGAGTTTGAGACCTCTGATCTATCAGCGTTTTGACAGCAGAGCTGTTTAAGCCAGCCGTTAGTCCGTCCAGAGCAAACAGAACAATATCTTCATCAATAACCACCACGCGCTCTACTCGTCCTCCTTGCCTTCGGTTTGCCTTCTAGAACAAGTGCGCAGATTTGAGCGGCGTGGAATGCAATGACTCTGATGGGCGAGAGAACGAGTACGCAGGGAGAGAGAGAAAGAAAGAAAACAAAGACATAAAAAGATAGAAAGACAGACAAAGATGTGTAAAGGAACCGACACAAAAAAAAAGAGGTCGGAAAAAGAGAGAGCAATACAGAAAGAGAAAGAAAGGGAAGAAAGACAAAGAAAGGTAGAAAAAATGAGAATGAGGAAGAAATAGATAAACAAAGACAGCAATAAAAATGAACAGAGACACAAAGGCCAGACAACCCGGTACCTTTTAGGCCCCAGTGCAGTCAACGTGCACGGTAAGCCCATGAAATTAAATCTACTAAAATTACGGAAACAGCTTCTCGCTGTCTCTTTCACGCGAATTCGATTCCCAGAATGCGTGGGATATGGCGGATATTCAAGCGAAGCTTGTATTGACTGACCTGCCAAGCTAGTGTTCGTGGTGGTATTCCAAAAAACCTACCGTCAATTTATTACACATAGACAGCCCTACACAGACCCTTCCCACATGTCAGTGATGTGAGAATCAGGAACACCACCGCCGCGGAAAAAAACACGCGACGCGCTCACCGAAAAACTCTGCTCATCCACAGCTTGCGCGGACCAAGGAAGTACTGAACCTACATAAATTTTTCTGCGGTGCTGGGGTTCGAACCCTTGTCTTCCCGGTCCGAAAGGCAGTGTCTTGTCCATTGCGCAAGACGTTCATGCTTGCCCAATGTGAACCGTGAAAAAAATAGGTGTATATTTTTTTCGCTTTCGGCCTTAGAACTCCGTAGGGATAGGGTTAATATGCTTTTTGCCGCTCAGAATTCCAAAGCCCTCACACTTTTTTCCAACGCAGCGTGTTGCATAGTCTCGGCGCGCATGCGTAGTAGATAGACATTGCTCTCTTGCTGGGCGCCCGTGCGCCCGCTTCCTTGCTTCATCCCACACTGCTCACCGTGATGCGCGATAGCGAGATTTACGAGATTACCAACCGCGGATGTCCGTGATGGCTGTAGCAGTCCGTGCTTGTCGGCGTAAAACATTTCGCATGAAAGGACGGACCGCGCAAGTCGTGGAACTGAATACTGTAGCGAGCGCGACATTTAGGAGCGACACGGTGGTTTTCGAATATGTATTCCAACAGAGGATGTCGCGTAATCGGGTCAAGTGTCTGCCGATCGACCATCGTGGGACTTGACCCGTGGTTTCAAAGGAACTAGTGCAAGGCATCCATCATCGGTGGAGCTGCTCGACCGGGAAGTAGTGAAAAACGCGTTAATCCGTGGTTAATTGAGGCCTCGTGCATTGCGGTGTGGTTCGATATACTGCTCATCGATGGTGAAAAAAACCGAGGAAAGGTGGAAGAGACGTCCACTGCAAACTACGAGGTAGGTAGAAACCAAAACTCCACTGTTTGGTGAGCCATGTAGGATGTAAAACGTGGAATATATTACACATAGATAGCACCTGCACAGTCTGTTCCCGTTTGTCGTTTATGTGAGAAATCAGAAATTGCACTTTCTACGAGAATGCATTGCAATCAAGCTGCGCCGCTTTAGCATTATGCGGATAACTTGTGGGAATTACATATACCCCTGCCAAGTATACTATTGGTTCAGTGCTTGCTGACAAAGCAAGCGGCTTTTACGGGGGCCACCAGTGCGAAGCCGCCTCGCGACTTTGAAGTTCTTACGCATGCGATAGTATGTGGCACTGAATTTCTGTTATCCAAGTTTGCGTTCCGTCATTGGTATATACACTATGAGGATGTTTCGTGGCCGACGCAGGTTATACCTGGTTCATCCTTGCGCGTTCAATAAATTGGCGTTTCTTTAAGGGTGCTATGCAATTCGACTCGTTACCCTTTTTCGGGATTGGAGGGTAAAGAGTCGTGCCGGTCGCCAAAATAAAATTGATGCCGTCAACTACGACTTCTCTCATAAACTTTTAAAATACGTAGCTGAACTAGTTGGTGCATGGATACATTCCTAATAATAATAATAATAATTGTTGGGGTTTTACGTCTCAAAACGACGATATGATTATGAGAGACGCCGCAACGGAAGGCTCCGCAAATTTGGGATCTGGGGTTCTTTAACGTGCACCTGAAATAATCGCACGGGCTATTCGCTTTTGATTGCATGGAAAGGTGGCCGCTGCAGCCGGGATTAGATTTCGCGTCCTTCAAGTCTGCAGTAAAGCCCCATGACCAATAGACCTCCGCGGCGGGTGGCGTCCGTTTTTAGAGAGTGTCGCAACAAATACAAGAACAAGTGCGCTTGTCCTTGTCGCCTCGTCTATTTTTCTCACCTCTGCTGCGCCTCTCTCGTAGATTTTACTCATACACCTTGTATCGCATCTCTAAACTCCTGTGTCCCGTCTTTTCCATCTGTGTCCCTTCGAAAGCCATCTGTGTTCCTTCTTGTCCTTCGTGTTGCTTCCGCGCTATTACGATTCTGTCATGGAGCACCAACTAGTCCGATCTGCCACCCTTCTATGTAAACTCCACCGTCCGGCGTGGCGGTGCAACTGTTACGGTGTTTGGCTTTCAACACAAAAGTCGCGGGATCGATCCTGGAGGCAGCAGCCGTATTTTGGTAGAGGCGAAATGCTTGAGGCCCGTGTACTGCGCAATGTGATTGCGCGTTAAAGAACACAAGATGGCCGAACTTTACGGAGGTCTCGACTATACGGCGTGCCTAAAAAATATCGTGGTTTTGAAGCGTATAACCCCATATTTGATGGCGAACTCCACCGAATCAATAACGCTAGGAATCAGGAACGGTCGGACCGTAAACTGATCGAATTGCTTTCGAGAAAAATCTCAACACGTGTCATTGCGTGCACTTGTCGAAAACGCTGTACGCGCGACCAGTCTGCCCCGCCGTCACCCGCGTTTTGAATCAAGCTTACGAGCACTGAACATGCAGATAATAATTTGCAACGCGAAACAGTGTTGGTCAGCGTACGAAGCACTGCGAAGGTAGCCGATTCGCTCGTTTGGACCATGGCGATAATGATATCACAAGTGCGGCTGCTTATCCGTGACACTTTACCGCTGCTCCCCAAATTCGATCCCCGCTGCTTGAGACACGTGGGCGCTACTCAGGAAGGCCCACGTTTACTGCTGGTTAACTTATGTGGCGCCACATTCCTCACCATGGGCCTTCTTGAGTAGCGCCCACGGTGAGCAATGTGACGTCACATAAGTTAATCAGGAATAAACGTATGGCAGCGAGAATGTTTCGACAGAATACCGTGCAATCACTGCTAGAGATCCTCTATAAACCAGTACAGTCGAAAAAAAAGTTCCCGGAGTTCCACCCAGAGCGAAGTATGCAGAAACAGGGGAGCTGCGGTTCTCCTTTGTTTCCCTTGTGATTTCTTGTGATATTATTTGATGCTATGTGATTTGGTGTGAGTATCTGTGATTACGTTATTTGGAGGGTATGCATGCGCGGGAAGGGACGTGTGGCAGCCCCTGCCATGCCCGCCTTAGCTACAGCGGCTTTAAGCCCTACTCACGGGCAAGCCGCCCCTTCCTCGTCTCACTGAGCTGCTAATGCTTCGTCCACGACCGAGACAGTCAAGTCATCTATACGTGTATCTCGGAACCGGAGCGTGACACGCGACGCGAAAACTCGTATGTCGTCTGACCCAGCCGTAGAACAGCTCCGCTTATAAACGTTTACGCACATTATGCGATACGGAATGGACAGTATATGAAATTGTTGGTTTCTGTCTTTCATCATCTAATCGAGTCGCTTTCATTCGCATAAGTTCGCAATTCGTTTATGCAATATTTATTAGATCACAAGTCCCTTGAAGCGCGGTAACGCTATTTTTAAACGGGGTATGCAGGTCCCATTGAGCAAACTTTTATTTGGGACTATATTAAGGAATTTGTAACTGTACTTCTTACTTCTCACGCTCTGATTCGGGGTATTTATGGAGACACAATAGGCCTATTCCTAACTGAATGCGACGGCCTTGCCATCTGTCTCGCGATAGTTGCACTACCATTTTTACAGGGTGCCTCGCAGCAATCCTGTTTCCACGGGGGTTCAATTATTGCCTTCGCAATTTCTTCTACTACCTGCCGGGGAGCGGCGAGAGCATTCCACCTTCCTGCAGTTGGCAGCAAATGCCTCCAGCTGAATGGTAAGGGCACTAAAACATCCCAAAAGAAAAGAAATTCCCGGTAGTATTTTCCTGAAGAAGGCATGTACACTGAAAGTCCAAACTTGCTACAGCCTGGTTGATCTAACGTTTTTTTTTTTCCCTCATGAATCAACTCAAATCTTGAAAGGAAGCTCTGCTGTAAATGCCGTGATGTGCGTCTGGCTGCTTCCTACCAAGGATGAAGATGCGCGCCCCTTCCGACATCAGCATATTTGGAGGACGTGTGTCTTTCGCGGCCATAGTCGCGCAGCCTTCTGTGAGCTGTGCAGGCGTTTCTCTTCAAAAACACGAGAAAACAGACCGAGTTTCTGCAGTAACGGCGACGGTGTTCCAAAATGCCGGCCCAGCCCCTAAAGGTCAAGATACAAGCGCATGAGCTTCCTTGTATGCTCTGCGTGCGTCCAACACGGCACGAATGTGTCAGGTTTTAACGGAATGCGTGATGTTTCGCTCGGACCACGTGCTCCTAAGTTATGCATTATCGTATTTGGACACCTGTTCTCACATTTAAAAGTGATCGGGCATTGCACAAGGCAGACGTGCCTGAACAGGCTGAGAACTGTCATCTGCTGTGACGTGAAATTTAGGGATGTGGAGATTCCAGGTGCCGCAATTTATTAAAGTGTTCGTGTTCACCGGTAAATGTCTGGGTTTTGGCTGGAAGGTTCATGAAAATGCAAGGCGTAGCCTAAAACGTTAATGAAGTTGTACGGTTCTCTATATTCAATATACCGAACAAACACGACCGAGGAAACTGATTCACAGAAAATAGCGAGCGATCTTGCATATTACGGTGCAATCCACGCCGAAGCTCGGAAGATGAGGTACGACGTAGAACAGCCCATGCAACCCAACGCATGCTTTCGGAGTGCACAAATGTACTCCAAGCCGCAGCGCACACACGCAAAATACTGTAGCGGTTCACCACCCGCTGTTTGTAGCATATGTTATTAATCTTTATTACGTACAGAAACCGGACAGGCTCCTACCCCAGTGTCCCGCAGGGAATACAGAGATGAAAAACGGAGTTTGCCTGGCAGGGTGCGCCTATTCCAAGGCCTCACTGGCACGGGCCACCCTCTCAGCTCTTTGGATCAGTCGTCGCTGATCTTCCAGAATCGGGTTACACAGCAGCGCCTCGTCAGCAAGATTCACTTTCTCGAATAGCTGAGATGTTTAAGCTCGGATTAAGCACGGCGTTGCAGAAAACTCGGTGGGTATGGGCTGCACAAAGCGGGTGCGCGTCAAGCAGGTCCTACCCTAGCATAACTAGAACAGCTAGGGGGAGGGACAGGGAACTGAGGGTGACGCCAAGGGAAAAGAGACATAAATGGAGGAGGCGGAGGGTAAAACAAGTGTATAGCGCAGTGTATAGTATCATTTATGCACCACAGACAGTGGACATGTGCCAAGCAGCTCCTACGATAGCATAGCCATGCATAGCATAGTATATCCATAGTTGGGAAAGGGAAGTGAGGGTGAGTGATGTGAATGTGAGGATGAAGGAGACGGAAGAGGGTAGAGCATAGCATATCCTCGTTAAGTATAGCTTGGCAAGTATATGTAAAAAGAAGTGAGGATGAGGAGGACTGATGTAATGATGAGGAGGAGGGAAATATGAAGGTGATAGAGTACACCGTAGCCATGTACAGCATAGCATAGCCGGGCCCACGGCAGTCGCATTTCGATGGAGGCGGTATGCTAGAGGCTGAGGCAAAAACCAGTCAAAAAAGCCGGCAGAACCCACGCAATGTGGGAATCGATGTAATACGAAGCAGCCAGCAAAGAGCTGCATATACAGTCTTGTTTGTCATTGAAGAAAACGACCTCATTCATGTCGTGACATCTAGTTCATTATATATAGCGTGTTTGTCATGAATGCATGCATGTACAATCTGGTATATGTCCTGGTATATGTATACGATACGTGATATCCGACACGCATTCCTGTCATGCCATACTGATTTTGGTATATATCCAGTTAACAAAACGGCCGCCAGCGCGCTAGCAGCGTGGCGGCTAAATCATGCCCTACATGACATGCGCGTCATGATTGTCATATTAAATCCCGTTATTTATGTTCGTCACACAGTCATGTCGAGCAATACCAATTTTGGTGTATATCAAGCTAGCGAAACGGCCGCCAGCGCACCATGAGCGTGGCATACAAGTCATATTATACATGACATGCGTGTCATGATTTTCATATTAAATCCTAGTATTTATGTTTGGCACACAGTTCTCTCGCGCAATACCAATTTTAGTGTATATCAATCTAGCGAAACGTCCACCATCGCACCATGTCATGCTGTACATGACACGGGTGTCATGATTTTCATGTTAACTCCTGTTATTTATGTTCGTCACACAGTCATGTCACGCAATACCAATTTTGGTGTATATCAATCTAGCGAAACGGCCGCCAGCGCACCATGAGCGTTGCACGTAAGTCATGTTATACATGACATACCTGTCATGATTTTCATATTAAATCCCGTTATTTATGTTCGTCACACAGTCATGTCGCGCAATACCAATTTTAGTGTATATCAAGCTAGCGAAACGGCCGCCAGCGCACCATGAGCGTGGCATACAAGTCATATTATACATGACATGCGTGTCATGATTTTCATAATAACTCCTGTAATTTTATGTTCGCCATACACTCTGTCAAGCCATACCAATTTTGGTATATATCAAATTAACGAAACGGCCGCAAGAGCACCAAGACTGTGGCATGTAAATCATGGTTTACATGACATGCATATCATGAGTTTCATGTTATGACCGGTCATTTATGTTTGTCATACAGTCATGTTATGCCATACCAATCTTGGTATGTACCCCATGAACGAAACGGCCAGGAGAGCACAAATTCATAGGCGGATAGATAGATAGATAGATAGATAGATAGATAGATAGATAGATAGATAGATAGATAGATAGATAGATAGATAGATAGATAGATAGATAGATAGATAGATAGATAGATAGATAGATAGATAGATAGATAGATAGATAGATAGATAGATAGATAGATAGATAGATAGATAGATACGCTCAAAGTCGCAGAAGTTCGCTAAGAATGCTTCGCATTTAAAAAAAACGCCGGACAAGGGGAAGAAGTGAAACACACAACGACTGGACTAGCAACTGTGCTTTATTAGCTGGCAGCACTTCCCAGAAGAACCACGGCGCATGCGCTAATCACGTAAAACCATGAAGCCGAAACCCGAAACACGAAAAAAGCAAAAGCGGGAATTGGCCTACATGACGGCCAAGAATCTACCGCTAGAGTGACAGGAACTCGCATTGCTAGACGAATGCTAGAGGCCCGTGTACTGCGCATTGTCAGTGCACGTTGAAGAACACCTGATGTTGAAAATCTCCGCAGCCCGTCCTAACGGCGTCGCTCATAATCATATCGCAGTTTTGGGACGTAAAACTCCAGATATGATTACTACTACTGCTGCTACTACTACTACTACTACTAATTATTATTATTATTATTATTATTATTATTATTATTAGTAGTAGTAGTAGTAGTAGTAGTAGTAGTAGTAGTAGTAGTAGTAGTAGCAGTAGTAGTAGTAGTAGTAGTAGTAGTAGTAGACGTGGTGGGAAACAGACATATAAGGCACTCGCCTTATATCACTGTTTCTTTAGCATTCATCTTCGCTGCATACTCAGCACTCCGATTACTACTAGCGCCAAGAAATTCCAGCTGTAGAAACTGTGTAATTGAACTATAACGAGGAACAAAACGAGCCTGAAATATTTCCTTCCACATATTACCTGAATACATAATACCTATGGTTTGGCTTCACGGCCGAGAATTTCGCCGAGAAATTAGTGCCTACCCTGTAGACACAACGCAATATTGCTTATTTGGAACGCATTCAAGGTGATATCGCAGAGCGAGAAAGATGCAAAACTGTGCGGATCCGCGATTGTTTAGCTAACAAATTTAGCAAACCTACATTGCCCTCACTGCGCCAACTATATGTTGGCGTAGCGCACGCTTCGTTTCCGACTCCACACCATGCACCATGGAGGAAGGAAAAACTAAGGAGAGGCCCTATCGTATCCCAATGCATTGCGAAAAGTGTGGCGGAAGTGACGTCAGATTTATGGGGCAAACAAACCGGTATGGGGCAAACAAAACAGCAGACGCCCCGCGGCGTGCTCTCCGCGGTGGTTCGCTTCTGCTCGGATTTGTAGTCCCGGTGTAAACTTAGCGCGTATTGTGCGGTTCGCACGCAGTAAAATGTTGCAAGCAGACGTTTACCAGGCTGTGCGTGCGTGGCAGGCCCGAGCGCTGCGTGCTGAAATTCTTCGCGGAGAGTTTTTGTGCAACAGTACAGAAAGTAACGGTACGTGCCGTAATAAACATTCAGCCCTTGCCTCATCGTATGCGAACTCACCTAGCAATGACTTACGCGTTCAGCGGGGCGTTAGGCCTTTCTTTTCCTTTCTCGTAGCCCGATTTCCAGGTCTATTGCCCGATTAGCGGTTCTTTGCTCGTGTATATGGAGTGAGCGCAGTAGCTGTTCGGCGCAACGCCAACCTATAGTTGACGTAACTTCACGTCGAAAAGAAGACACCGCTGTATTGTATACGCGATCATGCACGTAAAGTTTGTAATTCCAGTGCGCACACAACACAAGCACGCAGCGAGCGCACACCGCACAATACATACATCACGTAGTCCGATAACAAGAAAAGTTTATTGACCTTTCGTTTGAACGACACAGCCTCTAAAACATTCGATGCCTTCAGTGCATGCATGTACGGCGCGTCAGACGCCAAAAACAAAACTTCACGTGTGTTCTGAGTTGACACAACTAAGTAAGAAGCAACAGAGCGCACATCCGAGAGCTCCGCATGCAAATAACATGCCTCAGTGATCAGTAATGAAGTGAGCGTATGCGTACACATGAAAAGTGACACCCGGTACTGCCCGCAGTGCACGAGATTTGCACAGGGTATACGCAACAGTTGAATATTTCGTAGCTTTCCTAACGAACACACAGAAGGAGCAGCACGCGTGAATCAACTACGCCGCTTGCACGGCGAAAAACAAACAAAAAAAAGGCTGAAGTGTCGCGACTCGCTCAATGCGCGCATGCGCTTGCAAACGACGAGACGGAAATCGCGAAATGTTTCGCTGCTTCTTCGCTAGGAGGCAATGCGGGCGTTTGCGATGCGGAGGCTTCACGAATGTGACGTCAGGGCCTCTCCTTAGTATTCCTTCCTCCATGCCATGCACTGACCTAAAGATCAATACAACCTGGCAAGCGCCGCATAGCTAACGGCAGTATAAGACCCTTGTCCTAAAGCTACGCTGTTAAACTCGGACGCCACAACACACTGAGAGCGACGTTCTTTCAGCGGTCACGGTGTTCAGTTATATGCACATATTTGTCAGCTTTCAGACTGATTACACACGTACGGGTTGAAAGCGTTCGACGTGTATGAGTGACTTGTTTTGCTTGGACCTGACTGTATGCATTGCTTGTACCGGCTTGGGCACTCCCAATAAACGATGCAAACCTTACTTGATTGACGTTGTTTTTGCCATTCGAGGCCAGTTTGGTCACCTGGCGATAACTATTACAGACGCGAGCCGCGATTTAGCAACGGCATGGAACAAAATATCACAGGGAGCAAAAACGCGGTAGTGCGACCAGGGTGAACCAGCAGCAAAAATATAGTGCCTAGCAAAAATGCGTTTATCTGATGATGATGATAGTACTTGCAGCTCCTTCTCGCCTCGCTCTATTGTAGTTCAATACGCCGCCGCTACCCTTATTTCTGTACTACAGCCAAAGCTACAGTTTCCGTTCTCCAAAGTGGTAGATGTTCTCTCGCCCAAGGAGGTTAAAAGGCTAAAAAAAAAATTGCTGGAGTGGCGATTATTGCGCAATAGTGAAGCCATGCCCACCAAAGATGGCGGCTGCGCCCGCCATCTTAGTAGGGGCACGATAAACCTTCGGCTTTTGGCGGAGGAAAGCGAGCGTTTTCCACGCACGCCAGACTATTTCAATGCGGCAACTTTTACGGGTAAGATACTGCTCCAAGTGTGTCTTTGTGTTACTAGTTTTCATAAGTAAGCCTCAAAGTCATGGCAAACGTTATTGGAGGTCAATCGCCAATACTCCTCTCGACGGGTTAGTTTTGTCGGCAACAACAATCTTTTATTTATAATGTAAGTGGTATTTACACTATCAAATCAAAGCCATTTGATCTCTAAGTAGACACCACCAGCAAAGAGCATGTTTCCGAGCTCTTTGGTGGGCAAAAGCTGGCTTCACTTTTGCTAGTAAGGCGTTGCGAGAGCTTCCACTCCAGAATTTTAAATGCGAAGCATTTCTTAGCGAACCTCTGGCACTTTGAGCGTTTCTATCTATCTATCTATCTATCTATCTATCTATCTATCTATCTATCTATCTATCTATCTATCTATCTATCTATCTATCTATCTATCTATCTATCTATCTATCTATCTATCTATCTATCTATCTATCTATCTATCTATCTATCTATCTATCTATCTAGCCGCCTACGTCTGGGTGCTCTCATGATCGCCTCCTTAAGTTGGTGTAGACCAAAATTTGCATGAGAGGGTAAGAGGATTTGACGAATATGATTGCCGGGTCATGATATGAATAACGTTAAAATCCTGTCGCGTACGTCGTCAAACCCTTTCCACTAGACACGTGTGGCACATACCCTTTTACCACGGGCCGCGGTGTACGGGTATGCGCCACAGGTGATTGACAGTTTATATCTACCCAGGAACGGCGAGAACAGACGTTGGTAACTTAAATGCTAGAGCGTTAAGGAAAACCAACATCGGCAGCGTTGACTCAGCGAATGGAAATAATAAAAATTAGGATCCCAGCAGGAATGGAACCCAAGCATTCTGCGTGGCAATCAGGTATTCTACCGCTGAGCCACGCCAGGTCTATAAACTGGCTTGGAAAAACAGCCTAGGCAGGCGTACTATCGCTGCAACGTCAATTGTGGTTGTGGTGCTGGCTATCTAATTTTACAAGACAGCTATAAACACTACATGATACTCCTACGATGTGTACTCCTACGATACAGGCGTCATATCAGATGAACGTCTGTAGTTCCAGTGTTGGCTCCTCTTTTATAGCAGTCTAATAAACATTACATTTGTATTCCTATGATTCAGGAAGCTATAGTGGAGCATTGCTCGACCCCGGAGGAATACATTAACGAATGTTACATATGATATCCACATCACAGCACCGTAAAGTGCACTTCGTCCACCAGAACGACGCAGTGTCCTCTTCATTTCTTACGAGGCTCGGCGATGGTCTCATGCTGACCGAGGATGATGCCAGATTAATTGACAGCCGCTTTGTAGACTAGGCTACGTAGGCCAGATACGCCCAGGTAGTCTACGAATACGACAAACACCATCCACTGAAGTTGGTCTACGTAGCACTATCCAGGCCTACCAGCCTCGACGGCCTATACCTCACCAACAAGAAGGGTGGCTTCAGGTGCAGACATGTCGCCGGCTCTGTCGACAGACAATTTGTCGACGAAATGACCGAGGCATCCACGAATTCCAACAGCTCTAGTATACCACATACTTCACTACACATGGACCCCTCATCACCACGATCACGACCGGATCCTATGACAAGTCATGACCAGCTGCTGGTGCTCACTGATCACGGTGATGATGCCCTCGTTCAAGAACTGTCAGGAACATCTTGCACACAGGCACACAGGTTCGTGAAATGTGCGTGCGTTTTCGGGACACGTATAAGCACTACATATCAGCTTACCGCTTCTGGTTTTGGTAATACCCACGTTGCCATTGGCTGCGTTACCCAACCGTAAACAACTGGTTATATAACACATATGCGGCTCTTCAACGTATATATGTGTGCGCGTAAAATATATACAAATCTTTAGCGTCATTTTGCAAGGTGCCCCTCAGTAAAAAAAGTTACGCCACAGTCACCTACCCGCCACATGCTTTGCATAACATCGACTCCCACGGTACGTGGGATCTGCCGAATTTTTAGGGGCGAAGCTCCTTAAGGCGGCACCCGTTCGTCCCTCGTCGTGCTCGTAGTAGTGAGTAACAAGTCTTACCCTTTGACCTCCAAGGTGGTGCTGGTGGGAGATTACTCCTGTGCGTTGTTGAACAATAAAAAATTCGCAGCGTGCGCGTTAACTAAAAGCCGAATTCTTCTGTCTCTGTAGAAGTGTAAGTGTTAGCTAAAAGCCGACTTCTTCTGTCTCTCATTCCCATTAGCAGCCATTGTTTACCTCCAAGGTAGTGCCAGGTGAGATTTCTCCTGTGCGTGATTAAACAATAAAAATTTTGTTCAAAACGCCGTTGATTGATGAAATAAACCAACGAAAGACGCCAGATGTTTTGTAAAAACAAAACGAAAGAACGCCAGATGTTTCTAAAGCAAAACGAAAAAGACGCCAGCTGCTTAACGAAAGACGCAAGGTGTTTTCTAAAGCAATGGTTTTCTAAACAATGAAATTTTTTTTAAAAAACTCCTTGCTCTGGCCCAACACTACCGACGGGACATCTGCAGGCGGCCATTCCTTTATTTTGATTAGATAGGTCGCGGTCTAGCGGAGGCTTCACATTACTATGAAACATCATCTAACGAATGACGAACACACTATTTCGTTATTGCTCATGGAGCCGACCACTTCGTCGTAATATCGTAAATACCACATAAACCGACCCCCTGAAATTCCCTAGCAAGACCTCAAGCTTTGCTAATTTTTTACCACGCTTTACAGTCCTTAAGACTGAGGATCGGGCGAGATGATGCAAGGACCTCAATATTTTGAATCTTTTAACCTAACAATATGACTTCTTATGAATAACATATCGCATTCTACGTTTAATATCTGCCACGCGTCCAAGATTTGAGATTTCCAACCGGTCGGTTTCAAGGTTGCGGTAGCAGTAGCACATGTTGCACCCCAAGAAACTTCAGCAGAAAGCAGAAAGCGTGTTTTTTTTAGGAGGTGCCAGAGTAAGGGAAGACTTTTTCCGCTTTCAGATAAAATAAAGGCGCTTAAAGTTCAGGACAAGCCCTTACAATGTTGTGTGTGCAGCTTGGGAGAATATTTAGTTAAAATATTTGGCCAGACACAGGGTGAAAAGTGTTGAAACCGTGCGGGCTACTCGCTAAGGCTTTTTTCCCCCGCCATTGCTACGTCGCTACGCCGGCGCGCAAAACCAGAAGCCGGTCAGCAGCTACGTTTGTAAACAGCGCAACGGTAACTAGGAGGGCACGCTCAGAGCGCTTATGCACTGTAGGAAACGGAAACTGCCTTACATTGTTGAACGCAAAAAAGCGTTGCGGCGGCTTTAACCGCAATAGAACGAGGATAGACGGCACTGCACATATCGTGTGTAGCAGTGGTCTAAACACCGCAGAGGTCTTAAAGCTCTTGCTAGCGGCCCGGCCCGCACTATGGCCTTGGTCCCCTATTTCTTAATAGGCATGTTCATGAGCTACACAGGCATGACCGATCTAAAGGATTTTTTCGAGGGGTGTGCAAATATTCGAGTTTCGAATTCGAATCGGATAATAGCTAATCAAATAATTCAATTCGACTTTTGAATAGCTAGTATTCGAACTTTCGAATTATTCGACAGGACGAATACCTAAAACGCGACAAAGGCCAGTGGTGCGAATTGGTTAGAGTCGGGTGGCTAAAACTAACGCTAACGTCGTTGCAGTAGGCCTTTCCTTAAAACTTTCACCGATATCATGGTTCCAAAGCGAGCGCATTTTTATTTTAAAGGAGATTATGTCATATGCTTACGTAGAAAAAATAAATACACATGAGACAACTGTCAAGCCCTTCACAACTTCGCTTCCGAAACCAATTCACGGACTTCTTGCGTAGTTCTGTCGCGTATGCCGCAAGCTCCGTAAAACGTCCCGACATTGACCCGCAAGATCCTCGGTGACTGCCTTCACATGTGAAAATTTGTTCACGCTGTGCAGTCGCCACTGCCGCACCGCACCGCTCGTTCAGAAACTCCCACCGTTCTTGCGCGCATTAAAACGCTGCTGTGAACGGGAGCCCAAAGAGTTTAGGCGCACAGCACCAATTGCGATGAAGCACAACATCACCACCGTAAGATGAGTTGTCTTACGCTACCATAGGAAGCTAGCTACCGTACCCTCTTCTGTGAGCCGTTTGGAGTTTAGGAGTGGCGCTGCTTACTGGGATGTCGGCTCCTATATAAACATGCTTTCGCGCCTATAAAAGGTAAAAAAAAAACTCCCGAACAATCGCGTAATGATGCTGTCGCCACGCCGTAGCGTCAGTGATTTTTCCTTTGTCATGCCGTAAATGGCTGTACACGTTTCGTGTAAATATACTATTCGATATTCGATTCCATATTCTATATTTTTTGTGACTATTGGGGCACTATGCGATTCGAATTCGATTCGAAATTAAATTTCACTATTCGCGCACCCCTAATTTTTTCGCGAGGCACCGCCTGCGGTCACCACGTTTTGATACATGTGTACAGAAGCATTAGAACACTGTAATGGGCCGTCCTCTTGAGCGCCTTCTAGTGGGTCGCCCTCTTCGCCTCTTCTCGGAGAGCACGCCCCTCGTGCTCTTGCTCGTGAGCCTGCGAATCTGCGCTCTGTCGTTACTGTCGTCGCTGCGCATCGTCGCCGTCGATCCCGCCGTCAATAAACGCCTTTACAAAGTGGTGGAGAGTGCTGTACCGTCCCCACAACTTCGGTCTCCATCTGATGCCCCTGGAGCTTCGATCCCGTACCGTGCCATCTACCATGCCGCAAGACGCCGCTCAGCAAACGCCGCCTCCTGCCCCGACCGCTTGTCCCGGTGTCCCCCGTATCCGCGACCCTCCTATCTTCACCGGCGCGGATGGCACCGACGTGGAGGACTGGCTCACGATTTACGAACGAGTGAGTGTCCCCAATAAATGGGAGGAAGCCGGCAAGCTGAGCAACTTGGTTTTCTACCTCGCGGGTGTGGCCGGCATGTGGTACAACAACCATGCATCCTATTTCCCGACGTGGTCCGCTTTCAAGACCGCCATCGTCGACGTGTTTGGCCGCCCTGCCGTTCGTAAGCTGCAGGCCGAAGAGCGTTTGCGAGAACGAGCTCAGCAGGCCGGCGAAACCTTTACCAGCTACATTGAAGACGTCCTCGATTTGTGTAAGAAAGCCGACGCCACCATGTCGGAATCTGACAAGATGAGGCATATTATGAAAGGCATCGACGACAATGCCTTCACGATGCTGCTCGCCGAAAACCCCAGCACAGTGGCCGACGTCATCACGCTCTGCCAGAGCTACGAGGAGCTGCGCCGGCAGCGGTCGATGACCCGCCGCTCTCCATCCCGCGACGCCGAGCTCGCTGGTTTGTCGACCATATCCGACCACTCCGCCTTGCTCGCAGAGGTGAAGTCATTCGTGCGCGAGGAAATCGCGCGCCAGTTCTCTCTGCTGGACTTTGCTCAACCTCAGTACGTTCACCAGCCGTCAACCACTCTTCTCCCTCCCCTCCGTCGAGCGATTGAGCAGGAAATCGCGGAGGTCATGCCTGAGTACCACCAGCACCATCCGGCTCCTGCACCACTGAGTTACGCCCAAGTTGTCGCAAGGACGTCCCCTGTAATACCTACGGCAGCCCCACACAGTTACGCCGAAGGCGCCGCTAGACATCAGTCCTTCGAAGCGGCTGTGCCGGCTACCTACGCCGACGTAATGCAGAGGCCACGACCGCAGCCCACGATGCAGTCGTATCAGTCGCTACCCCGTCAATCACGTCCTGCGCCATGGGCGGGCCTTGCTCCAGCAAACCGATGGCGCACACCTGACAACCGCCCCATATGCTTCGCATGCGGTTACGCCGGCCTCGTGGCGCGTTATTGCAATCGCGTCCAGCCGCCTCAAGTCGTGTCGCCCGCCACCAGCCAGTCAAACCGCACATTTTACGCCCCACCTACGCCTATGTCACCGACGTCACGCCAAGCTCCATCTACTCGGCGCTCTCCGTCTCCCCGACGTCGCTCACTGTCGCCGATGCGCCCACGTCCGGTCGCACGCGACCAGGAAAACTAGTCGCAGTCCACGAGGCAAGGGCTGCGACGCTATCGAACTGCGAAAGCCCTCAGCGAAGCCCATCGAACGTGATAGACGTTTTTGTGGACGGTGTTCGCGCATCTGCCCTTATCGACACTGGAGCCGCCGTATCCGTTATGGACGCTAAACTAAGCCGCCTGCTACGAAAAGTGACGACGCCACTTTCCGGTCTTTCCCTCCGTACAGCCAGCGCCCAATGTATTCACCCGACGGCGGTATGCACAGCCCGTGTCATCATTCAGGACGCTCTGTACGCCGTCGAATTCATCATAATTTCCTCATGCTCTCACGACGTCATCCTGGGATGGGATTTTCTCTCCCGCCACGACGCCGTCATTCATTGCGCGCCAGCCGAAATAGAGCTTTCACCATTCTCAGATTTGACGCCGGCAGACAGTTCATCGGCTGCGACCAAGGTATTCGTCAAAGACGACATCGCAGTCCCTGCAAATTCGTCAACGGCTGTGTCAGTCTATTGCACCGGTTTCTGCGACGCCGTTGCGCTCCTTTCTCCATGTGACCGCGTTTTCACTAGGAGAGGCTTGCTGGTGCCATTTGCGACCGTGGAAATCACTCAGGGCGACACGGATATTTTTGTGACCAACCCATCCCCGTTCATTGTTACGTTGGTGCGAGGGGAATGTCTCGGCAGGGCGGAACCCCTCGAAGATGCACAAGTTATAGACGCACCGGGTGACACGCACTGCGCCAGCTCCCGTACGCTCAGTGCTGTTTCCACGTCCGATTCGTCACCTGCTGATGTGTTTAGGTCCTCCATTGCTGACAACCTCACATCGGTCCAGCGTTCCCAACTTCTGTGCCTGCTGGAAGAATTTCGTTCTTCTTTCGATGTCGGGCAAACTTCCCTCGGCCGCACTTCCGCTGTTACGCATCGCATCGACACTGGCGCCCAACCACCACTGCGGCAACGTCCATATCGCGTGTCTCCAGCAGAACGCCGAGTCATTAATGAACAAGTCGACGATATGCTTCGACGCGACGTTATTCGGCCCTCGGACAGCCCATGGGCGTCTCCCGTTGTTCTCGTTGCGAAGGACGGTTCCGTGCGGTTCTGTGTGGACTACCGACGGCTCAACAAGATCACTCGCAAGGATGTTTACCCGCTGCCGCGAATCGACGACGCGATTGACAGTCTGCAAGGAGCCGAATTCTTTTCATCTCTTGATTTGCGCTCGGGGTACTGGCAAGTACCCATGGCGGATGACGCTCGACCGAAGACAGCCTCTGTCACACCCGACGGCTTGTACGAGTTTAACGTCATGCCGTTTGGTCTGTGTAATGCGCCCGCGACCTTCGAGCGCATGATGGACACCGTTCTGCGCAACTTGAAATGGCACACATGCTTGTGTTACCTGGACGACGTCGTCGTTTTCGCTCCGGACTTCTCCACGCATCTCCAACGTCTGCGGCATGTTTTGACGCGTTTGCGCAACGCAGGCCTCCAACTGAATCTGAAGAAGTGCCGATTTGCAGCACGGCAGCTGACAATCCTCGGCTACGTCGTGTCCAAGGACGGAATCCTTCCCGATCCTGCCAAGCTTCGGGCCGTGGCCGAATTTCCCAAACCTACGTCCGTCAAAGAACTGCGCAGTTTCGTAAGACTGTGTTCGTATTTTCGACGCTTTATACGAAACTTCGCCACCATCATATCGCCGCTGACGAAGCTCCTTGGAAGTAACGGACCCCTCAATTCATGGTCGTCCGAGTGTGACGACGCGTTCGCAAAGCTCCGTCGTTTGTTGACGTCTCCTCCCATACTACGCCACTACGATCCTGTGGCCCCAACGGAGGTACACACGGACGCCAGCGGTGTAGGCCTCGGCGCTGTCCTTGCGCAGCGCAAACCAGGGTTCCCCGAATATGTCGTGGCATACGCAAGCCGTACGCTTACCAGAGCCGAGACCAATTACACAGTCACGGAAAAAGAGTGCCTGGCGATCATCTGGGCCCTTACAAAGTTTCGACCTTATTTGTATGGTCGCCCATTTGATGTCGTCACCGACCATCATTCACTATGCTGGTTGTCGTCATTGAAGGATCCCTCAGGCCGTCTCGCCCGCTGGACACTTCGCCTGCAAGACTACGACATCCGCGTGCTGTACCGCAACGGACGCCAGCATTCTGACGCCGACGCCCTCTCGCGCTCTCCCTTGCCTGACGACAATGCCCCCTGCTCAGTATCTCACATAGCTGTTGCTTCAATCGACGTTCACACCATCGCTACCGAACAGCGCAAGGATAAATGGATCACCTCGCTGATCGACTTGCTGACGGATCCGTCGGCAACACCATCCACTCGCGCGTTGCGTCGTCAAGCCCACCATTTCGCCATTCGTGACGACCTACTGCACCGACACAATTATAACGCCGACGGCCGCCAGTGGCTACTAGTGATACCCCGCAGTCTGCGTTCTGAAATATGCGAGGCCTTCCACTCTGACCCGCAATGCGCGCACTCTGGGGTATCCAAAACTTACCACCGCATTCGACAACGATACTTCTGGCGAGGGATGTACCGCTACGTGCAGAAGTTCGTTCGCTCCTGCCTCGATTGCCAACGCCGAAAACCTGCAACGCACGTGTCGCCAGCAGGTCTACAACCATTACCTTGCCCTAACCGTCCGTTTGGGCGCGTGGGCATCGATTTGTATGGACCACTTCCTCTGACTTCGGCTGGTAACCGCTGGGCCATCGTCGCTGTTGACCATCTAACGCGATACGCCGAAACCGCCGCCCTCCCAGCGGCTACAGCCAACGCCTCCTAGAACTTGACAAGCCTGCGTGTCGCGCGTCATGACGTCAGCTACGTCATCAGCGGCCGTCCGACCGGTCGGACGCCGCCGCGCTGCTTCGAACGCGTTTCCTGCTCAACCAGTCTGTTTGCAATCTCGCCAAGAATAGTTATCTCTATTAGCTCACCTGAAGCCGCTTGATTTGCTGCACGCAAGTGCTGCTCAGTCACGAAGTACGCTTTGATTACGATACAAATTGCCCCATATACTTGGTGGCATGAGTTTATTATGTACATACATTTAAAACAGTACAAGCCCACGCAAAAAAGCACTATAATATACAAAAACTCAACGTGCACTTTACTTCGAAGTTAATGTTTTTAGCTTTCGCGCTTTGGCGTCGGCTTTTGCAGTAGCAGCCACATCATTTCGTTGCTTGCAGTAATTACTCAACATGATGTTTGCTGCGCACTTTGCTATCATGCTGATCAGCAAACTTGGATCGTGCCCATTTACGCATGTCACCAGGTCTTCGAATTCAGGCAGTGACTCAATTATCAGTTGCCTGAAGACATTTCTCTGGCTTTCTTGCTGAAAGAACATTGTGGCATTCTCTGGCTGAAGCAGCTTTTTCAGAACTATTTCAGCGTGCATCACGACAGTAATGATACACGGTCTGGGGAATTTTAGACCACCTCTATTCAGACTAGCTGCTAAAGAGTGCACATCTGCATCCTCGATTTCTGGTGTTTGGCACTCCACAAGCTGCTCTCGGCAGAAATCACACTTCAGTCTTTTCAGAACAGAATGAGCACAGAAGCCACCGACGTAACCAAAAACAGGCACGCGTGCACTCAAACTGTCCAGGTCTTCTGGACACACATCAATGTTGAATGAATGTGCAGCAGCCGGCAAACAAAGCTCCTCATCGTCGTTGAGGTCCCCGGGGCTTATCACAGGAAGAGTGTTTTGGAGGCGAATTCTGCCTTCACACTCATAAAGCTGCCTGATACTGATGTGATAGTTGCCGCCAGCCATTTGTCGGTATTGCCCAAATCTGTTCTCCAGACCGTCCGTTTGCACTTTTCCTAGCAGCACATACTTATAGCCGAGCTGAACGATGCAATACTTTGAAAATTCAAGTAGAGCATATGCTGAATGCCTCAAAGCGTTAAGAGTTTCTTTAGTGAGCGTGCCATTGTCGTGTTTGTAAAACTCCCATACGTCAAGCCAGGTCACGAAGGCGTCCAGAAATGTCAGCTTGGGGTCATCACTCACTGAAGTAATTGGTTCTTCGTATACGTCGCGGTGGTGATGGCCCTTGTGTGGTGTTTTTACATTGACAACCTTCCACCAACGAAGAATTATTCTGATGAAGTTGGCAGTCTCTTTCCCTCGGGAAAATGCGGGCAAACCACAGTGTGCATCCAAGGCTTCAGCCACAAAGGTGTTAAAAACCTGTAAGGCAAGCTTCACATTTTGCCTTTCTAAATTATTTGGGTTTAGAGCCTTCGAAGATAGCCGGTAGCTGTACTTCAACAGCTCAGAAGCTTCAAGTTTGTGAAGTTCCCTCAGCTCTTTAAATGACGCCCATTGTATGATGTCAGGGTGGACAGAATTGTTGGTGAGGTCAAACATGGGAAAATAAAAGTGGGTTCCATGGTTTCTTTGGTTAAGCCAATTGTTTCTAACACATTTTAACAGGTGCACAGCATCTACGATGTAAAACAAAGGCCGCGTTGCGTCAGCTGGATGTGGGTAAGTAATTCTTACTTTTGGCGGGTTAGAAAACATGCTTAAAGCCTTCCTGTTGATGGAGTTGTTATCTGTTACTACAGCTAAAACTCTAAAGCCGATATTTTCCAGCTCAAGAATGACTTTTTTCAATACAGCATGAAGCGACTCAGCATTTAACGTTCGCACGGGAAGAATGTGAACAACCTCGCGAAAACAGCTTAACATACTTTGAACCATGAACACATGTGCAGTCGTTGCAGCCTCAACTGTGTTCACTGCTGCCCCCGCAATCTTCCCTCCTTTGTAGTCCATGAATGGTTGAATGTGAATTTCGTCTACCATTAAAGTGACGGCAGTCTCATGCGACTTCAGTTTCTTATATCTCTGGCCAATGTATTTTAGAAAATTCTGATCACCTGATTCATTCTCAGGTGATAGCTTGAAGGACGAGCACACATTTCTGATAGTACTCGGATGTGGCAAAATCAAAGAACCTGAGCTCCTCAAAAACTTATAAGCATGGGGAGATATAGTGTGCAATATGCAGGCAAGTACCATTGTTTGCGAAGAGTATTGTAATCTCTCTTTCTCAACCAACAACACTTGCTCCCTCAAAAATTTGACAGTGTCCTTTCTATTCTCGGGGACATTTTGCTCAATCTTTTCTAAGAGATTTGCTATCAAATCAGCAGCTCCATCAGCTGAAGCTTTGTCGCCAGAAATCTGCTGCAACTTAATCAGTATGTCAAATAAATCGTTAATATCACTGATGTTATCTGGCACAACACAGTCACCTATGCGTTTCACAAAGTTACCGTGTACACACGCAGTGATACGAAGATCTTCGAACACAGTAACAGAGGACTGAAGAACAGGCATGCACTCATTTACAATGTTCAGGAACATGGCACAGTTTGGGCGATAAATAACGGTCCATTCATCTGGAATGCATTTCCCTTTTAGGCGCTCCATCATTTCAGGAAGGGACACAAATTTGCGCTGCTTTTGTTTTTCGCGATGCAAGGCTGCGGAATCTTCAATAGCACGAGCAAGACTGTCTGCCTCGAGGCGCGCTTTCTTGGCATCTGGAGATTCCCTTGTTGGGAGGGCATCTTGCTTCGACAGATACGAAGGGCAGCCAGGAAATATAGATGGCACTGATCCAAGGCGCAGACGGGGCACCTTTAGGGGAGCTTCAAGCACCTTTCCTGTCCGGGGATCTGTGTACGATGATGTACGCTCGATGCACGACGCGTGGAAGTGTAAGGCGCATACCTGCATTACAGTAGCAAACGTGCGGAGCACAGGATTACCCTTGCGATACAATCAAATAGCATAACGCTTGTCATGGCTCCCTCATGAACCGCCAATTTGTGGTAACAGTAGTGAGAATTTACTTCGTACCTTGTTGTTGGCAGTAGGCACAAAATCCCGTCGAGGAATCGCACTGATCCATTTCTTGAAGATCGTTTCATCTTTTGGGAACGAAAACACTTGCACCTTGTTTCCTGTCTTGTAATTGCTCGTACACATAGGCACACAACACTTATTTGGCATGTCGAGACCTGCATGCCGCAGAAGTAGCACTAGAAAAACAGGACAGGAGTGACTGGTTTGACGAACTGGCCACAAGCAGCAAGAGAGGAAAAGTGCCGTCGGGGACTCGGGAGAAGACGGGACGGAAGGGCCGGTTTGAGGAACCGGCTCGTAGGACGGCGGTCGCTGACGTCACCTGAGAGGGCGCAGGCTTTGAAAATATTTAGGAGGCGTTGCTATAGCGCGCGAAGTGGCCTCCTTCCTGCTCCACCGATTCATGCTGCGTCACGGTCCGCCCCAGGAGCTGCTCAGTGATCGAGGCCGTGTCTTCTTGTCGGAAGTCGTCGAAGCCATTCTCAAAGAGTGCAACGTCGTTCACCACAAAACTACTGCTTACCACCCGCAGACGAATGGCCTCACTGAACGCTTTAACCGCACGCTCGGCGACATGCTCTCGATGTACGTCGCAGCCGACCACACAAATTGGGATGCCATTCTGCCCTTCGTCACGTACGCCTACAATACCGCCCCTCAGAGCACTACTGGTTTCTCGCCATTTTTCTTATTGTACGGCAGGCACCCGTCGCACACAATCGACACTATCCTTCCCTACAGGCCAGATCGATCTGAATGTGCGCCTATTTCGGACACAGCCAGGCTTGCTGAAGAATGTCGCGAGCTTGCGAAGACCTTTACAACGCACGAACAAGAGCGGCAGAAGAGCATTCGCGGTGGCACCACCACTTCTGAGTCCACGTTCCTCCCTGGAGCGCTCGTGTGGCTCTCGGTCCCGACCGCTGCAGCTGGCCTCTTTTCCAAACTACTGCCCAAATACGAAGGCCCCTACCGTGTCGTCGAACGCACGTCCCCGGTCAACTACCTGATTGAACCCATTGAGCCATCTTCGGACATGCGCCGTCGAGGGCGCGACATTGTGAATGTGGAGCGCCTCAAGCCCTACCATGACCCGCTCATAGTGACCAGCTGTTAGGTCGCCGGGCGGCTCCCTTTGCGTACCCGGGGTAATTGTACAGAAGCATTAGAACACTGTAATGGGCCGTCCTCTTGAGCGCCTTCTAGTGGGTCGCCCTCTTCGCCTCTTCTCGGAGAGCACGCCCCTCGTGCTCTTGCTCGTGAGCCTGCGAATCTGTGCTCTGTCGTTACTGTCGTCGCTGCGCATCGTCGCCGTCGATCCCGCCGTCAATAAACGCCTTTACACATGGCGTTTCCCAGATCAGTATCGATGTGTTGTCGGAATCCTGGCACAGATCCCCTCCAGGAATGACCCATATGTGGGATATGTGAATGGTCTTTGTTTAAATGCCAACGTTAGCGGACATTTTGTACAAAATACTCAACCACCACGCCTACCTTACCTTTTTCACTGACCTGGCCCTTGTGGGAGTAAATCTTAGGCAGTGTGGCCCGCTAGCAGAGGCGAGATTCAGACCCATGATCCATGAGCTTTTTAACGGGGGAGCTGTTCAAGCCGACCTTTAGACCACGCAGAGCGAACAGAAAACTATCATCATCATCACGAAGCAGCACGCGCTCTCTTCGCCCTCTTCTTCATCTTCTGCTTCGCTTCCAGAACACGTGCGCCGATTTGTGCGGCGTGGAATGCCATAACTCTGATGGCGAGATAACGAGTACGCAGGGGGAGAGAGACAAAGAAAGAGATATAGAGAAAGGGAGAGAGAGAAATATGGAAGAATGAGAAGAAAGACATAAAAAGATAGAAAGACAGAAAAAGAAATAGACATAGAGAAAGATATACAAATAAACAGATAGGAAAAAAGAGATCGAAAAGAGAGAGAGAGAGAAATACTTTCACTTATTCAGGCCTAAAGGATCGTCCTCTGAAACACGCTTCGCAAAGAGAGAGAGAGAACTAGACAGAAGGAGAGAGAAATATAGTTTCAATGAAAGAGAGAGAGAGAAAGAAATAGAGAGGAAGCGAGAAATAGAAAAAGAGAGGCGAGAAAGAGAACGAAAGATACAAAAAGCGAGAAAAAGAATGAACTGGATAAACAGAGAAAGACAGAAATCGAAATAAACGGAGACAAAAAAGAGATAAAAAACAGATAGACACGGAAAGAAAGACATCAAGAAAGAAAGTACGAGAAAAATAAAGAGAAACAAGGCAGGCCGTCTAGCTTCGCACCTCCTTCTGGATTGGTACCACCAAAGCAAAACTGCTTCAGATTCTTTTTCAGCGAAGCCGTCGAGTGCTAGGAAGAAGGAGTACTTCTGTAGACAAGATTTAGGGCTGCAACACGTTTTACAGAACAGCCATGTTGTGTCGGAGCTCGCAGGCGCGCGCTATGGCAGAAGCCTTGAATATAATGTCTCAGTTTGTTGTTTCTATTTTCGGAGAATATTTCTGCTGTTTCACGCGCGTGTCTATCGTCCTTTTTGCAAGTCACCTAAAAGTGCCCTGCAATTCTTTTTTGTGTATTCATGGACAGGTTTCAGTAAAAAAAGGCTATTGCCTCACGAATCGATTAACACAGAAATTTTTAGTATCCGTCAAGTACGAGCGGAATTGCAGTAATTCGTCGCACGCTTCAAGTGCTTTCTCTCTCCTTTCGAAAGCGTTATGCTTGTCGTGTGGTATGAAGTACGTAGGCCTAACCGAGCAATGCCTGAATGATAGACTGAGGCAGCATAACAAGAAAGCTAGAAATGGCAGAAAAGGCCAACTCGCATTTCATTGCCGTGATTCTCAATCTAGTGGTGACTTTCGCGCCGGCTCTGTTGTCGCCAGAAGCCACGATAAACGGGCAAGATTATTCCTTGAGGCCAAGAACATCATCGAAGCCGGCGTTGAGTGTGCAAGCGTGGCTTCAATTTCACTGTTATCCAAGGAGTTGTTTTACTTGAGTGCAACTGTGCTTTGATTATTTGTGGCAGCGCGTGGTGTCGTTATATACTGTGCTCATCTCGTAATAAACATTGTTCGTAGTGGCGCTCCGTGTGTGTACTCTCCCTTTTGTCCGTTGTCGTTGTCGCGCATTACACATCAAATATGCTCGATTTCTACTTCAATGATTTCAGAAACAGCACTTCTACTGTAAATGAGTTATGGTGTTCCTTTAAAGATATTGTCTCTGAGTGTAAACATCGTTTTGTCCCCTAAATTTGAAAAAAAAATTCGTGAACTGTGGCACATGGATTTCCCGGGTGGCGTTTCGCTTGCAGCGAAGGATCAAAAAGTTAAAAATGGCATCAAGAACAAAGACATCCTTAAAATTTGTCGCTGATGAAACTTCAGAAGAACTAAAGTAGAAAGTAGTAAATTCAAACGTCTACAGAGAAATTCTAGCGCCAAATCACGTCTAGATCTTCTGCCACTAGGGCGTTATGACAGACGAAAAATGTGTTGAACATGAGACTGCCATCTGTTCGGTTTTAACAAATTTTTCCAGTCGTTATCCTCAAAAAGCAATAGCTGCATTCCCAACTTTTCTGTATCGCTTCTTGCTTTATCTGATGTTGTTATTTCTGAGAGTTATGTGCGTAATTACCTCTTAAACACCGATATAAACATGTCGCCGGGACCAGTGTTGTACGGAACGGCATTCCAAGGAACGACGTTCCAGGAACTAGATCCTTTTTGGAGGAACGGAGCAACACCACCGTTCCATTGAGGATCGGTGGAACTGTAACGGTAACGCGTTACGTTTACGTACGAACGCGTTAACGCATTTACGTAGGAACAGCATAGGGAACGGCATTCCTTCAGTAAACGTTCCTCAGCATTGACCAGGCGCCCGCACACAGTACGTACATCACGCAAAACAGGGTGGATGAGCGACCGCGTTAGGCGCAAAAATCTACCGCTCGCCTGTCGCTTGAATATGCTGCATCCTGGTTTTCACTTTAAGGCGCCCGCCGGGGCCGCAGTGATGCACGCGATGTCAATACCGACCACGCAGGGAAGGAAGAGCTGATTTTAGGGGCGAAGCTCCTTATGCCGTGGGTCTGTCCATCCTCCGTTTGTAGCGTTGTAGTAGCCACCTCTAGCTAGTGAGAAGCGCGCGCTCTGGTATGCAGTAGAAGAAGACGACGTTGACGAGTGAGACTCTCGTGCGTGTTCGCCTGTGTGGCATTCTTTCTTCTTTACTGCGCGCGTTCTGGTATGCAGTAGAAGAAGAAGACGACGTTTCAGAAGTAACGCGCCATGAGGCTCCCTCTTGGCACGCTTTCTCTTTAGCTCGGAGTCGCCAGATGGAAGACAAGGCTGCGGAACGGAGGGCACGGAAGGCGGCGGCAGCGCGCGCTCGCAGACAGAATCCTAAGGTGAGAGTCCGCGAGGCCGAAGCTGCACGTCGACGCCGCGAAGCAGATTCCGCCGTTCGAGCCCGCGAAGCCGAAGCTGCTCGACAAGCTGCACGGCTGCGGGGAAAAGACCCCGCCGTTCGAGCCCGCGAGGCCGAAGCTGCTCGACAAGCGGCAGGGCTGCGGCGAGAAGACCCCGCCGTTCGAGCCCGCGAGGCCGAAGCTGCACGGCTGCGGCGCGAATCGGATCTTGAAAATGTGCAGGACCGTGAAGCGGCGAGAAAGCGCGCGTACCGGCAGGCAGAGCCCGAGGCTGTGCGAGCACGTGAAGTGGCTGCAAAAGGCATCAGGCGGGCTCTGCCCGAAGGCGCCGACGCGCGCTTCCAGCGGGATTTCCTTGATAACAGTTTCGGCCATAGTTGCGGTGTGTGCAACAGATTGTGGTTCTCAAACAATCTAGTCACAATATCTTCCATCAAGAAGGACCACGCTCGCGCCATTGTCATCGCCGTGCTGCAGCGCGAGTTCGCTTCACCCCACTCATCATCATTCGCCACGTGGATATGCTCTGATTTTTTTCTTCAGGACAAGACACCAGAACAAAGTTTTGCTGCTGCAAAACGATTAAAACTGTAGATTTGCGCACAAAGCAAGGGGATAACAACCATCAATCGCACTGAAATGAGCACACACAGCAAATGCCATTTTGTCCCGTTATATCTCTTGAACAAAGGAAATGAGGGCATATGATATCAAAACCGTGTTTTCACTGACATAAGCGCTCTTCGATAAAAATTGTCGTCAAAATTGAGACCGGAGTTTTTTTTTTATTTTATTTCTTGAAATGAGCATTTTTGAACACGATTGTTTCTTTACCTTTTTTTTTCTTTGTTTTCGCTTCCCGTAGGAAAGCTATCTTCCGCAGAAATGTTGCACAGGCTCTTTTATATGTTTTACACCACTTTGAAGTTTGTATCTAAAATAGGAAAGGCGCCAAGGCGCATGAAACGTAGCAATGGCTTTTGATTTAGGTGTGTTTGCCATATTTTTCCATGTTTTTTTTCCTTTTGTGGACGGCATTAAAAAAGCATAGATTTAATTCACAGTAATGCATATTAAAAGCAGCAGAAAAAATTCCGACACAGCGTTTATAGTTCGCGTTAAATTCCGCAGTGAAAAACGAAAGTATTGCAGTGAACTCCATACAGATGCTTTGTGTGCAAAGGACGCCCGCGCCGCCACCTTCCAATATCTTTTTCGCGCGCTTGAAGTGCTTATTCTAAATAAAATTTTCGGTTCCGTGCACTTTGTTTGTGCCCACATAACATATGAAAACCCAGACAAAATAAAAATATCGACCAAAGATGCATGTTTGATCTCTCGTGCAATCACCCGAGTGTCGCTGTAAATTAAAAAAAAAAGGAGGTGAGTTGACATCGTCGCTTTCCTTAGTAATCTCTGACATTACGTCCCAAGGGTTGAGCTAGAATTGTCTCATTAAAGACTTGAAACAGATTAAATTAATATCTTGCCATTCATGCCATTGTGCAGGTGATATGCATGGAATGTTATTTATGCCGACGATGAAGTTATTTTACAATTAGATGCAATCACACTCAAGGCATGTATGACATACCAGTTCGGTCACGACGCGCTCGTTATGCTTGTCGATGTAATCGTACATGACTTGTCCATTATGTTAATTGTAATCATGTCATGGCGTGAAAGATCTTGCATATACCATGATATTGAATCGAATGCATGAACGCTACGATGAGATGTGAGGATAGTAGGGGGGGGGGAACTGCTGTTGGTTTACCGAGAAATAACACCCCATTTGAAAATTCGGATTATTTAGGAGACAGCTGCACGGAACGATTCCACCGACGTGCTTGAGAAATGGTGGACAATTTGGAGTACGATGTGCTCCAATAAGGGAGAGCGGCAACTACACACGTGAGAGGCGCTTGGAAAGCGGTGCCAATGGAGCCAATGATGATTGGAAAGCCCTTCAATTCCACTGAAACCGACCACATAAAGCGCTCTGGGACCACCTCGAGCTTTCTTATATTTCTCACAAACGTTTAGAGAGGCTGAAATCGGTGAATGAGCTTAATTGTGAAAAAGCGCCAAAAGTGTGAATCTTTTATTCTCATACGTTAAATACCTAAGAATCTCATATCACATCTTACGCTCAGTATCTACCAGGCGCACTAAATACAAAGATCCCATCGGAAATCATCATATAAGGGCACGCTGTTAACAACTGCACTAGATCACATAAGCACCGACTACATGAGTCCGTGGGGTCCCCATGAATTTGTATGTGTGGGGGAGGGGGAGTGGTGGGAGCTACCTGATGCCCGGTCGAGAGGTGCCTTCTTCAACACACCTCTGGACGGGGCATCAGGTAGCTCCCACCACTCCCCCTCCCCCACACATGCCCGGTCCAGAGGTGCCTTCTTCAAGAGCCTGCCCTGCCCTGGCCGCTGAACGACGCTTGATGGCGCGCCGCTGTCGCCTGCTCGGTCGCCCTGCGACAACGGTGGAGGACTTTCTCTTTCCCGCACGGTCAAAGCTACAAGCCCTGCAAGCCTTCCTAGAGTTTGCGGCTTCTGCGGACCTCGCCACCTTATAGACGAGCCCTTTGGCTTCGTGCTCCCGCCTTCGTTGACAAGACACTCTTGCCACGCTAATCACTCCTTCTATCTTCCTTTCTTCTATCATCTTTACTTCCCCTTGCCCATTCCCAAGGGCGCTGAGCCGTGCCCCCACGACGGGAGGCAGAAAATAGCGCCCTTTTTCATTTCTTCCACGAACCACTCTCTCTCTCTTCTTAAAGAGCTCGGCTTCAGTCCGCGCTTATCGATATTCGACTATTGGCCGTCCTGCCTGGCAACTATTTCACAAGCGCTTGTTTTTAATACGCTATAAAGCTTTCGACACGCTGAGTAGCAGGCCATAAAATTGATTCATGCCGACCTCTCAGCTTTCCGGCCACAATAATATTTCTCTCCCCGCTTTTAACAGCGGAGCCGTTGAAGCCGATCGTTATTCCCTGCAGATCGAACACGAAACTATCATCGTCATGAACCGGCACGCGCTCTCTTCGTCCTCTTCTTCATCTTCTGGTTCGCTCCCAGAACACGTGCGTCTATCTGTACGGCGTGGGATGCGATAACTCTGATTGGCTAGAGCACGAGTGCATACAGAGGGAAAGAACGACAGATAGATAGAAAGCAAGAGAAAGAGAAAAATTATGACAAAAATATTGTACATCATGGCAGTATACATGGTATGACGTGATATGGACGATATGTACTCGTACAGAAAAAACATGGTTGATCCTTCTGTCATAGGAATCGGTAAAGCACAAAACCAAAATGTGTCTTCACAGACGTAGTTGAGCGTTTGTTGTGGATTGTTTCGCCCCGAGGGCGAAGGAATGAATGCTATAGCAACAAGTTGAAATGCCAGGCGAAGAACGGCAAGCAGCTCGAAACTTGCAACGCGCTACTCAAGCAGAAAGGACGCACGGAACGAACATACACAGGATGAGCGGGAACTAACAACTGTCACAGCTCGACAGTTAAAGCGCGCTGGTCAAATACAAAGGAAGACGCACGAAACGAACGCACAAGTATACACAGGATGAGCGCGAACTGTCACAGCTGTAACTTATTTGTGTGTGAGCAGCGCGCTCCTTTCGCAAAAGTGGCCGCTGCAGTGAGCGAAGTGACCTTCGTGCTCTTTGTAACTTCAGCGCAAACTTGCGGTGACAGTGCAAGATGTACAAGATAAGCGCGCGCGCTGGAGCGACCACGCCCTGTAGAGGCGCACGCTCATCTCAACGCGTGGGGCGACGCGCGCCGTTCGAGCCCTTCGCGGCACCTCGCTAGTGATAACGAAAACACGCTGATGTACCGCGATCTCTGAGTACAGCCACCGGCAAATGGTGTATATAAATAGCACGCCGTTAGTATGTCGAAGGACGTGCCGTCTGTGGCGGAGTCGTTTCACGCTGCGCGCTGGGCATCGAGGGGTCGTAAGTTGGACTCCCGGTGACGGAACTATTTCTTCTAGTTGTTTCTTTGCCATATGTTAGTCTTTATATTTTAGAACGTCATATCCATGACGGAAATGCGTCAGTGGAACTGTGGTGGACCCCGGCATAAAACACTTTCGTGTTAAAAAAAACATGGCTGATCCCTCTGTCACAGCAATCGGTATAACACGAAAGTAAAGAGTTTCTTCGCAGAAGTGGTTCTTATTAGAGAGAGAGAGAGAGATAATATTCTTTAACGAAAGAACCGAAGAGGCTAGCCTGGTTTGTCGCCTGGTTTGCTACTCCAGGTGTCGCGTGATGACTATGATATATATATGACAATATATAAACACAAATAGTGCGTACAGTCACAAACGCACATAGTAGTGCTGACTGTTAACAGAAATATGACAGCTTGTACAATGCCTATTGGTGTTTGGCAGCGATAGCAGCGTTTGACATGGATGTACCCACGCTGACGCCTAGTGGCGTATCTCCATCGCGACGCTAAAGCCCATGCTGATATAACAGTTGTAGTAGCTGAAGTTTTTAACATGTACACAGCTCATCGTGAATGCCGCGCAAAGATGAAATAAACAGGCACATAGTAAACACTGGTGCTCGATATGCACTTCTTCAAAACGACGTCAATTAAAGTGAGAAACAGCATGGTGTGCGCTCCTAAGCAATAGGGTAACCTACGCTTGTGTTGATGCATACCCTACCATACTAAGCTTCAGCAACACGGGAGGCAAAGGTTCGTTGCTTGAGCCGCAAACGCGCCCACGCGTTCCACGTCCCGCTGGAGTCTGTCTCGCTCCACCAAGGCACGACATTCGTGGGTCGACATCGTTGCCTTTCTGCGACGCTTATTGCCGAAGTTTCATTAGTCGGCCCTGTCGCACTCGAAGCAGTCGGCGGCGAAGCAACACTGTTGGTGCATGTGGAAGCTGCAATATACTCCGACAACGAGCCGTCACACGCTCACACGAAGTGAAAGGCAAGGAACGTGCCTGCGTCTACGGCGACTTCCCGATGCTAGCGCGGCCAGTGTTTTTCGCTGGTATCGAGACACTTTAACCATAACCTCCGGGAGGCAATGCTTTAGCTACGTCGTCACCGAATCTTTCTCTATAGGCGCTAGAAAGTGTCATGCCGCATTAGTCCTCTTCACTGCTCACTGACGACGGCACCACTCCGCCGCGCGTAGCCCCGGCAAACCGTGCGAGAAAGAATAAGTGAGAGACATAAGGCGCGTTTGTGGAGTGTCGTTCAGTTGCCTACGTAGCTTAGTCGGTGGAGCGGCGGATGCTAATCGTCGCGGGGCAAGTAGTCGCAGTTCGATTCCTTGCGGTGGAACTTTTTCTTACAGCTTTTTTCTTTCTCGTCCGCTAGCGTCCGTTTTATGAACGCCATATCCGTGATGTAAATACGCCACTAAAGTCTTGGAGGACCCCGGCATAAAACACTTTCGTGTTCAAATGGAATGAGTGTGAATACAGGCTTTCCATATTCCTACAAAAAGAGACAAATGTGTTGTTGTTGCTTTGTCGTGTTATAGGCGTTCCCGGAATTGGTGGTTGCTTCTGGCAACATGAAAACCAACGTTACAGATTACCTGAATGAAGTAGCTAATTCGTGCCTCTTTTTAAAAACGCGTTTTTCTTAGGAATATATTTGTTCTGTTTCCCATAAAAGGTTATACAAAGATCTAGTAGATACAATTATTTCTGTTCCTCTTTATAGAATAATGTTCCGTGTAGGCCCAGGTCACAATGTCTTAAGCCGAGTAAAAAAAATGGAGGTAACACCTGGAACACAATCCTTTGTCTTCAAATTATACAGTACAAGCCGGAGACAATCGAACATGTTTTTCTTGACTGCTGGGATGCGGTCTTTTTTTTTTTGGATGTTCTTCAACGGACTTTAAAAAAGGATTTGCCCCTTGACACCCATGGCATCAGATTTCTCCCGGTTGAAAATGAGGAAGGGGTACCGTTTGATCTAGTTATGTTACTGGGCCTGCGCAGTATATGGCACTCAAGAATGGCGGTGCGCCATGATGATATTAATGCCCGTCCGGTTCGACACTACTACTTTGAATCTATATGTACATTTGTGGAGACACAAAAGGTCCAGCAAGATGTACCTGAATGGCTTTATCAAGTAGAAAGCCTTCTGCAGATGAAGCAATTTTAAGAAGCCTGCAAACTATATTTTTTATTTTCTTTTTTGTTCTTTGGTTCGGTACATATTTGTCTGTCACTGCTGTGTGAATGTACATAGGCAATAAAGGAAGAAAAATGACGTGTGGTTGAATTGTCTAACGCAGCGCGCTGGCGGGCAAGGGGTCGCTGTTTCGAACCCCCGGTCGGGTACTCGGGAATATTTTTCTTCTGCCTTATTTTTTTTGTCCTTTACATATCCGTGGCATGACGGCGACGCCGAAAATCCGCCGAGAGTGTTCATATAATTGTTCTCGCAATAATACTAAAGAGAAACAAAGAAGGCCGCGTGGCTACACACTTCCTTCAGGCTTGGCACCACTAGCGAGAAACTGCCGTAAAGAGGCCCTGCCACGCTTTTCTACGTAAGCATCCAATGGCTTCAGTAAAGGAGTTTATTGCCTGAAGGATCGCTGCCGTAAAAAATTTTACAATCAAGTGCCAGCGCAGTTACAGGGATTTGCCGAAACGACAAGGGGGCAACAAGCAACTTCCGTTCCGCGATGCGTGTCGTGTCCTTAAGCACTATTTTGCTTTCTTTTGTCGGACGCGCTGACCGTAGGAGAGGAGAAACATCTGGCGTCTTTCGTTAAGCAGCTGGCGTCTTTTCGTTTTGCTTTAGAAATATCTGGCGTCTTTTCGTTTTGCTTTTAGAAAACATCTGGCGTCTTTCGTTGGTTTATTTCATCAATCAACGGCGTTTTGAACAAAATTTTTATTTAATCACGCACAGGAGAAATCTCACCAGGCACTACCTTGGAGTAAACAATGGCTGCTAATGGGAATGAGAGACAGAAGAAGTCGGCTTTTAGCTAACACTTACACTTCTACTTCTACTAACGTTTCCTACTGGAACATGCCAATGGCTGCTAATGGGGAATGAGAGACAGAAGAATTCGGCTTTTAGTTAACGCGCACGCTGCGAATTTTTTATTGTTCAACAACGCACAGGAGAAATCTCCCACCGGCACCACCTTCGAGGTCAGGATCTGGTACTAGCGTTAAGACTGGTTACGCACTACGACGGGGACGAACGGGTGCCACTTTAAGGAGCTTCGCCCCTAACAGAGATCGTCGGTGCCGTGTGACTGCGAGGGAACGCCTCTTCATAAAAAGTCTTTCAACACAGTAAAAGACCGCTCACGTAAAAGACTTCTTGTGTGCCCATGTGACACGGGTATTAGAGAAACGCCAAAACACGCGTACCCGAGCGCTAAAGGAGCCAATAATTGACCGGAAAGCACTTCAATTTCACTGAAACCGACAACATAAAACGCTCTGGAATCGCCTCGAGCGTTCTTCAATTTTTCACAATGGTTTAGCGACACTTAAATTGATGAATGAGCCTAATTGTGAAAAAAGTATCCGAAGTGTGAATCTTTTTTTCTCACACGGTAAATACCTCTGAATATCATATCACCTCTTACGCTCAATATCTATCATACGCACAAAATCCAAAGCTCCCATCGGAAATCATCGTATGAGGAGACGCTGTTAACCACTGACACTAGACCACTTAAGCACCAACTACTTGGGGGGAGCTACCTCATGCCCGGTCGAGAGATTCCTTATTCAAGAGCTCGGCTTGGGTCTGCGCTCATCGACATTGGACCATTGGCCATCATGCGTGGCAACTATTCCACAGGCGCTTGTTTAATCCGCTTTTAACACGCTGAGTAGCAGGCCAGAAAATTGATTCAGGCTGACCTCTCAGCTTTTCTGCCACAATAAACATTCCTTCTCTCTCCCCAAGTTTTCGTCCATACAGCTCCACTCATAATGTTTGAGGCCTTTTACGGACGTGAGGTTAGGAGTGGTGCTTCTTGATACACTGTTGCCAATGCGCGTGGGTGTCTGAGGGTCGTTGAGAAGGGTAAGATTGTGGTGTTGCGCCACGTTATGCATATCTTCTCCTTTATTCTTTGACGCCGTATAAACCCAGGCCACATGGGGAGCGTTAAAATCACCAAGCACTATAAGTCCGTTGCCCTTGCTCGGCTTTTTCACGTCTCGCATTAGCTTGTCTAGATCCTTTAGGTGGTCCTTTGGCGGGCTGTACACGTTTAACACGAAGAGGCTTTACTGGTGTTTTTTCTCGGGCACAATTTCAACGAGGGTGTGCTCGATGCGGTGGTAGATGCAGTGTTGCTGAGCGTTGATTGTCTTTTCGGTCCTCTTTTTACCGTCGCGACGTGAGTGAGCGCTAATGACAAGCGCTAATGACAAGCGCTAATCACAAGCATTATTACGTACGGGAACCCATACGTAGACATGAAGAACAGTCAACGGATTAAAATAAACACTCTAATCAGAAGAGCCCACAAAAATGCCATGGGCCTGTCGCCCTCCACATCCACGGAAATGTTCTTAAGATGGGAGTGCACAACACATGGGAAGAGCTCGTGGAAGCGCACAATATCAACCAGCTGGAAAGACTACAGCTGACGAATACGGGTAGAGCCCTACTTCAAGATCTGGATTATTATGTCGAAGATGGCATGCACGTTCCTCACCGTATCCCGCACGAGATCAGAAACAACCTACACGTAAGCAATATACCAAGAAACATGCATCCTGAGTACTACAAGGGAAGAAGACACGCTAGGATACAACTGCTAAAGGAAACACTAAAACGCACCAACACCAATGAAGAAGACGTGAGGTACACGGACGCAGCGGCTATATTACGAATGACCGTTTTGCAATCAGCGTGGTCGACGAAAACGGTATAGAACTGACAGCAACATCCAAACGTGCCAAGGACGCAAGTACAGCGGAAGAGTTCGGCATGGCCCTGGCCATCGCTACATGCAAGAAGACGCGGGTTACCGTGATAACGGATTCGCAAGAAGCGTGCAGAAGGTAGTACATGAACGGAAGGATTGCAAAGGCAGCACTCCATGTATTAAAGAGCACGAACGTGGAAGAAACAACCATGCATTGGACACCGGGACACGAGTCTCTCGCGGAGAACCAGGCGGCACACGCTGCGGCTCGAGATCATACACGCCGAGCCATCTCCGACACGCAGACAACACGTACCGACGGCTGTCACAACGAGGATGAACGCATACCAAAGAAGTATTCAGACATTTTGGCGCATTACAGGAAGCAGAGGAAGCGGTAACCGCCGGCACACAATAGTCTGAGTAGGGAGAAAGCGGTGACCTGAAGAAGACTCCAGGCAGGAACTTACCCGCACGGAACATTGATGCACGCGCTCTCTTCGTCCTCTTCATCTTCTGCTTCGGCTGTCCGGCGAGAGATGCGATAAACCTTGTAGCGGCATCATCATCATCATCGTCGTTTTACCATTTACGCGCCGCGCTTCTCGCGCAGCTCATGCTGAGAGCTCGAGGCGCGAGGAGTAGAACGAGCTCACGCTCATGGTGGCTGGACGCCGGCAGCCGCTGCCGCTCTGCTGGTACTAGGGCCTTCGAATAAAAGTGGCGAGATTTCGGCACGGTCACTTCGGCCGCCTTCACGTCTACCTCTCTCGCTACAATTGGTGACCCGGACAACCACGCCCTTCGACAAGCGGCGCTGCCATGTTGCCGTCACTGCCCGCCAGTGAAGCCGTTCCACCCGGCCTACCCCCGAGCGTGGTTTATGCAGCTCGACGCCTGCCTCGCGGTGAATGGCGTCACCGCGCAGTCACTAATGCACGACATCTTGCTTGACGCCCTCCCGGCTGAGCTGCGTCATCTGTCCGCCGCGTCGTCCTCCAGCCCGCAGCCATATGACGACCTCTGCGCTGCGGTGCTGGCCCGCTACGGCGAGACGTACCGCCCGCTGCCGGGGACCCGTGAGTTCCGGGTTTCCCCTCCGTCAACGCGAGCGGTACCACCCGGCCCGCAGCCCTCCCATGACCACGACCCACCTTCCCCGGCTATGACTCCTCCGACCTCACGTCAGGCCACCAGCGCATCGATTCCTGCGCCCGACCACCCGCCCGACGAGGTACAGGAGGTTCCTGCTGCCATCGGCCACTCCACTGAGAGGTCTGTTTTTTCGACCGCCTCGGCCCACGGTCCTTCAGACATGCCGGCCATCTGCACGTCTTCCCCGACCTCCACGGCCCACGACACTTCTGACACGTCAGGCTCCACGACGGCTACCTCGCCGCACGCCCTGGAGCCTGCCATAGACACGGACATCGTGACTCCCGCTGTACGACCCCCAATAGCGGAGGCTTCGCCAGCGATGTCCAATGAACCCGCCTTTTCGACCTCGACACTGTGCGCATCTTGCCAGCAGGAACTACCATCGTCCTCGAAATCTCCCGCAGCAGACGTTCAAGCCCATAACCAGCTACGGCCGAACGTGTGTGACGCTGCGACGATGACAGAAAATCCCGAAGACCACCCGCCGTGCTTGCCACAGGTAGACCAGACCGCGTATGCCCTACCGGCCACGCAGGCATACAACCCACCTGCCGCCCCGCACACGCGCTCTCCTTCACCGACTAAACTTCATTCTGCGACTACAGCAGCACCGTCGACCAGTCTCTCCAGCACGGCTCATCACACCGGGATTAGTCGCGCCCCGTCTATCTGCAGCACACGCCTCGCGGCCCGTCTGCACTCTACACGGCATACTATGGAGCAGCCGCAGCCAGTAATGTGCCACCACCAACGCCGTTACCGGCAACGTCGCCACGCCAACTGCGTCGCCCGCCCAACCAGGCGAAGTTCGCACCGACGAACGTCTAATTCAACTGGCCAAGATGTACTAAGCCTACGCTCCACTCTGTCTTTAAGTCACGTTTACCCGAGTGTGCGGACGAACCGCCAGCATCACAAGAGCTTGTGTGTGTGCCAATTTCGCTGGGCTGCCCAGCGGAATTTCTCGGCCCACTACCGATTTCCACGTCATCAGTGTCGCTCGCTCCTTCCAACAGCGTCTCTTCGTCGCGACCCTCGCCCGCTGCGCTTCTCCCAGAGCCGCCCGCCAGAGACCCAATGGTTCCCGACAGTCCTTCACCGTTGACGACCTAGACTCCCCACGGACATTTTGTCTCGCGTCACCAGCCTTGTATATACGCCCCCATAGTTTTTCATTTCGGCTTCATTTCTGCGGGGGGGAGTAATCTGTAGCGGCATCATCATCATCATCATCGTTTTACCATTTACGCGCCGCGCTTCTCGCGCAGCTCATGCTGAGAGCTCGAGGCGCGAGGAGTAGAACGAGCTCACGCTCATGGTGGCTGGACGTCGGCAGCCGCTGCCGCTCTGCTTGTAAGGGCCTGCGAATAAAGTAGCGAGAACGGCACGGCCACGTCGGCCGCCTGACGTCTCTCTCACTCGCTACAACCTGATGGGCTAGAGCACGAGTGCATAGAGAGTGAAAGATCGAGAGAGAGAGAGAGACTGATAGAAGCAAAGCGAAAATTTCTTGCGGAAAAATTGTACATGATATGGCAGTATACATGTATGACATGACATGTACGGTATTTACTCGTAGAGAAAAAAATGGAATAATGTGATACAGGTTTTCCATATCCCTAGAGAAAGAGAGGAGTGTGTTATTGTTGCATTGTGTTGTAATATACAGTAATACGCAAAGAAGACAAAACTTTTTCAATTACAGATTGTGAGTTTGTCTGCTGTAATTGTGACTAACGTACGCCTGTCTTCTCTGGTAAAGCATGAAAGGTCGCTCTTTTTTTGCGCTGAGTTATATGTTGCTTTGCAAAGATTTGTACGAAGGTTTATGACACAAAAACAGCACACGTACAATTTATTTTGTTTTTTTTTTCATTTCTCTGAATCGTACAGAACAGTTCCTCACTTATGTTTTGTAGCCATGCCGTAAAGTTCACAATACGAATGCGATAGTACTGCGGTGCCTGGTGTCTCGGTGGCGTAGCCTACTCAGGCACCTTCAGGCTCTTTGCAATGCCACCTAAGACAATTTGTAAAACAGCTTTGCATATGCTATCTGTGAATACAAACAAACTTTCAGTCGACATTCAGCGCTTGACTTGTTCTATTTGTGTTGTTATTTTTGTGAAGCTATTTCGTCCTGAGAAGCAAGTTAACCAAATAGCCCACATCAAGAGACTTGTAATTTTTCTGCTGTTCCACCATGGAGCCTACCTTCACTAAACAGAGATAAGCAACCATGCTCGCTTCAATACAGGGGGGGGGGGGCGGGAGGGGGGGGACTTAAAAAACATTTATTGGGCATCATGTAACCATTACAAAATTTGGTTGTATGTATTAATAGTATGTTGCACATTATGTGTTTGATAGACACAACCTTATAAGGACTGCCATAAAATTGAGACAAGGAAAGTATAGGGGGTGTTATGCTTACTAATTACGACATAAAATGTGAAGAAATTATTGTAAACGAAAAGACAGCTCGCCGCCTGCAGGGACCTTACGTGCAACCACCGAATAACGCGTCCGATGCTCCACCAAATGAGCGACGGCGGGGGTAGCCCGCCCGTAACCTTTATGGGGTATATCTGTGCATTTACAGCTGGGGGTGTTAGCCTACGCCACTCGAAACAACGACGAGCGTGGTACTCTCCCTTTTTGCCTGCAGGCGTCGCGCAGCCCGTGATATTTTTACGAGCTCGCAGTTGGGCAGTAACATAAACGAACGACAAAGCACAACATACACGAAACTTTATTACAGAAATTTCTAAGTCCACAGAATGTCCTAACAAATGCTACTAAAGACTAACACACACAAACTTATCATCATATACACATTGCACATACAAATATACATAAGTTCGCGAGCACGGAAGTACATGTGAACATCAGATGGTATGTCGCAAGCCATTTGTACAATTATATAGTGATAGCATGAAATATCTATATACAAGAATGAACACGGATACGGGGACAATCACACACAGAAAAAGTATTTACATGCACATTATATAAATGTGGCAATCACTGTCTGATGACCTGGCTACAAGAGCCAGGGCAGATGAAAAACCTGCCGCACACCTGTGTTTAGAAAAAGTTTATTCCATGATGGGACGCTACGACCACTTGGAATTACTGTCTATACAATGACTAACCACGATATACATAAAACGTTTTATCAGAAATGTCGAAGTCCAGCCGGTACACAACTGTATCGCTGCCGGAGCCACCTTATACCACAAAATATCGTAAGTGTCACATGAAACGACCTCCCGAAACGATCTGGTATCACCTGAAGAATTTCCAAATTTTTTAGCAAGCTTTGTAGTTGCTAAATCTGATATTTGGCAGAATGATGGAAAAGCCCCAATAATTTGAATTTCTAAACCTAACTAGATGAATGCTTTCGAGTATCATATCACATTGCACATTGATTATCGGTAATGCACTCAAGATCTGAAATTCCCGACGGATGGCAACCCTTTAGAGCTAACACCTCTTATATACTTGACAAGGACTGCGCCCATCGTGAAGTGACGCCAGCTGCGTCACGCTGCCCGGCTGACCCACTCCTGCAGTCGCAGCGCACGGTGCATTGCGGCAGCAGCAGTTTACCAGCCAGCCGCGCACGATTCGCAACGCACGGGGCGCATTCCGAATCACGCGCGATACTTCCCAGTTCCTTAAATATTTCTTCTTTTTTCTCTATGCAAGTACCTAAGTCTAAGTTGCGTTGCGCTCCAGCATTCAATAAAAAATAATAAACGCTAGTACTGAAGTTGCCCGATTACGGCTAATATAGTGAAATATGGAAGTTGGAGAGGAGAAAGACAGTGATACGTCGTGAGCTAATTGATCGAAGCCGGGCGCCCTTAACGCCCTTAACGACGCCCGTTAAGGGCGTCGTTAACTAACGCAACAATGTACCCCTTCATTAAATGCACCCATATCACAACTGTAGTGTGTATTGTTTATTTCGATTATTCACAATCTCTTAGTGCCAAGATCAACACAGTGTAACAAGATATTCAAAGCGGCCCCATTTGTAAATAAACACTGAAGAGTGAGGATCCTCAATTGCAGTGTTGCTCTGTATCTCGAGTCAATGCAAATTTGCTGTTTGCGTACAAGGCCGTTACGATAGGGAGTGAAAATCTTAACATTTCCAAAGAGCTTGCAATTATGCATGATATAAGTTACATACATAGTGATTGTTTAATATGCGATGGAAATCATTCGAGTTGTCAGGGTAACGTTCATACGCTCTCAATTTTCGAATTCTGCAAAGCAGCATAATACTGTTCACATAGAATGCATCAATTCTGCTTTTAGAATAACGTTCGCAAGCATACAGAAAAACGGCGACGTAGCGCATACGGCAGCTACGCAACGCTTCGTATAGCTATCGAACTGCACGAGTACGAATAAACTATCAAACTAAAATGAGCGGCTGAAGAGTAGTAGTACTACGAATACTATGGATATAAATATTTTACCTTGGTATATACAGTTGGAATGGAATCCTATCGCAGAATCGCACGTATCCACTTGCTTCGCGTTTGCTCATTTGTCGGGAAAGAAAGCACTTGGACCTTTTTCTCAGTATCATAGATGCCGGTACATCCCAACACACAGCACTTGATCGGCATTCGGCGCGCCGTCAGACACGATGATTAGAAAAAAAAAGGCCGCGGAGGACACAACGGAATAGCACAGACAAAGCATGGCACACAAGAAAATGCCACGTTTTCACCGGCGACGACTTCGTGACAGCGGCGAAAGCAAGCGGATTGATCGAGCCATAGAGTTTCCTACAATACTGACTAGAGGGAACTCTGGCACTAGGGTCTATGGCAGCTGCTACGCATGGCGCTTCAACCAGCATGGGAATGATGGGTAGTACACGGATTTGTCTAAACTTCGTTATTTCGGCTCCGTTTGACTCCGCCTCGTCTGTATATCCGCTTTGTCGCAAAACGAAGTTGAGCAAGAGTCAGCAGTTACACTTCAACACTTTAAAGTTTTTAGGCTCACCTACTGAAATTCGGTCATGAAGTTCACAACGGTCCATTCTTTTATACAAAAGAAAACCAAAACATCACAATAAACAAAGCCACAAGTGCGTTCGAAGCCCGTAAGCACGAAGACTAGGCAAATCTGTGTACTACCCCTCATTCCCATGGTGGCTGAACGATCGCAGCGCCAGAGTCCCTTCTAGGTAATTTTAGGAAACTCTATGGATCGAGCATTCAGAGAGGGCAGCTCTCGGAACTCTCTGAGCTCTGGCGTCTGCGGGAGACGCTCATCGCGAGGAATTTTTTAAAGACGATAGTCTTTCTTTGGGAACTTAAACGCAGAAATTTTGGTCTGTCTTTCTGTCTGTCTTACTGTTTGTCGGCACGTCCCTCGATTCAGCCACTCGGCCAAAGTTGAACCACTTGCCCAAGGGCCAGCCATCGTGAACGGCTGACTAGGTTCATACTTGTGTACATTATTGATCAAAAACCAAACATTACGCATATAGGGACTGAGGTTAGGTCCACTATAACAATGCGTGTGGCGGCGAGCGTAAAAACCAGGGAACCGTTCAGACCGATGGCAGGAGCAGAAGAAGACTATACTTTATTCTTCGTTTTCTTTTCCTCGCAGCCCGCAGCACGAGGAACGAGGAGCGTGCGCATGCACATGCGCCTGTGCGCGCCATAATTAATAGTCAGCCGATGCAGACGACGATGGCCGCTAGAGGGCTCCCCCTCCCTTTAAGAGAAAGGGGGGTGAAGCGCTGGCGTCAAAGAAAAATGTCTTTGATGTCAGAGGGCCGGGCGAATCCTTGGTTGCAGGGGCGGCTTAGTGGTCGAAAGCGCATAATGGCGGGGCGGTTGCCAAGTAGGCGGGTTTGACTCTGTCCAGAGCGACGACTTCTTCCCGCCCGTTGAGCTCGATGGTAACAGTTTTTTCTGTCCGGCTGAGCACTTTGAACGGGCCGTCGTAGGGAGGCGTAAGGGATGGTCGAATTCCTTCACGCCGGACGAAAACGTGGCTCGCTGTAGCCATGTCCTTGCTGACAAAAACGTCAGTCGATGATGCATCCCGACTAGGGCAAGGACGCAGGCGAGAAAATAGGAAGCGAAGCTGTTGAGCGTAACTGTCTGGATCGGGCGTAGCGACGCTAGCTGACGCGAAAAATTCACCAGGCATACGCAACGTTGTACCGTAGACCAACTCCGCCGTTGTGCAGCCGAGGTCTTCCTTGAAAGACGAGCGGATGCCAAGCAGGACGAGAGGAAGATCTTCAGCCCAAGACGAACGAGCCTGGCGAGCCATCAAGGCGGCTTTAAGTTGACGATGAAGGCGTTCAACCATTCCATTTGCTGATGGGTGGTAGGCGGTCGTATGGATATGACGAACGCCAAGCAGGTCTGTGAGTTTGCGGAAGAGATCGCATTCGAACTGTCGGCCGCGATCGGTGGTCACAACGCTGGGACATCCGAAACGAGAGATCCAGCCACTGACAAACGCTGAAGCCACGGTAAGTGCTGTTATGTCGGTGAGAGGAAACGCTTCAGGCCAACGGGTGTAACGGTCCACACAGGTGAGAATGTAGCGAGCACCTCTGGATGGCGGAAGTGGTCCAACGATGTCGATGTGGACATGATCAAACCGAGCATCGGGTGGGCGAAATGAGTGAATTGGTGATTTCGTATGTCGTGTCGTTTTGGAGCGTTGACAGTGCACGCATTCACGCGCCCAACGGCGCACGTCGGAGTTCACACTCGGCCACACAAAGCGGGTCGTAATGAGACGTTGCGTAGCACGAACTCCTGGATGGCTTGTGCCGTGAAGCTTGTTGAATATGTGACGGCGGAGTCGGAGTGGGACAAACGGACGTGTTCGACCCCGTGACACGTCGCAAGTGATGGTGCCGGAAGAAAATGGGAGGGGAACGTCGGACAGTACCAGTGATGTGGTGGATGAGCGGATGTCTCGAAGTTCGACGTCTGTAAGTTGCGCCGTGGCGATTTCTTCGAAGTCAAGTGTGGGTGCCGATATCGCGTCGATACGGGAGAGGGCATCTGCAGCCGCATTGACTGGGCCTTCAATGTACCGGACGTCCACAGTGAATTCGGAAATAAAGTTGAGGTGCCGTATTTCTCGTGCGGTATAAGTATCGGGGTTACCGCGAAAAGCGAATGTCAAAGGCTTGTGGTCCGTAAGGACGTGAAAGCTTGAGCCTTCCAACAGATGTCGGAAATGTCGAATGCCCAGATATACGGCCAGTAGCTCACGACCAAACGTGCTGTAACGCGTTTCTGCCGGTTTCAGTTTCTGAGAGAAAAAACCGAGTGGATACCAAGAGTTGCGCTGCCACTGCTGTAAAACTGCGCCGACAGCCGCACTAGAAGCATCGGTGATAAGGCGCATTGGTGCAACGTGCAGAGGATGTACCAGCAGTGTAGCGTCCGCCAATGCGTTCTTGGCAGCATAGAAGGAAGCTTCAGCGTCAGATGTCCAAGTCAGTGGGGAGGACGGAGCTTTGGTGGTCTTGAGGAGATCCGTGAGTGGTATGATAATGCGGGCAATGTTGGGAAGAAAACGGCGGTGGAAGTTAAGCAACCCAAGGAACTCGCGGAGCTTTCGGAGTGATGTTGGGCGAGGGAAGTCGCGCAAGGCTTGAACTTTCTTGTCCAACGGCCTGATTCCCTCTTTTGTCACACGGTGTCCGAGGAACTCAATATCGTCGACACCAAAGACACACTTTGCGGGGTTGATGAGGAGGCCATGTTCCTGGAGTCGAGAAAATAGCAGACGCAGATGGGTGCAATGCTGTTCGGGGGAAACACTAGCCACCAGGAGGTCGTCGAGATATCCAAATACGAAGGGAAGTCCACGAGTTACTTCGTTTATAAACCTCTGGAACGTCTGAGCAGCGTTTCGCAATCCGAACGGCATGCGAACATACTCGAAAAGTCCGAATGGTGTCACAAGTGCAGTCTTCGGGATGTCCGCTGGCTCGACCGGAATCTGGTGGTAGGCCTTTACCAAGTCTATTTTGCTGAATATCACCGCTCCCGCGAGGTTGGCAGAGAAGTCGTGAATGTGAGGGAGGGGATAGCGATCAGGTATGGTGCGCGCGTTGAGGGCTCGATAGTCACCACAGGGGCGCCAATCCCCTGGATCACGCTTTGGGACCATGTGGAGAGCTGACGACCAACTGCTCGACGAAGGGCGGATGATGCCCAGTTGCAGCATGTGGTCGAATTCTCTTTTCGCGATGGCAAGGCGGTCCCCAGCGAGGCGCCTGGGTCGGCAAAATACTGGAGGGCCAGTAGTGACAACATGATGCGTGACGTTGTGACGTACAGGCAGCTCAAGGTTGGAAGGCTTCGTGATGGCTGGAAAGTCTGCTAGAATTGAGGCGAACATAGATGCCGGTATCTGTGGCGCCGTTCCTGTGGTATATGTTGGAGGTGCGAGGATGCCTTGTATGGACATCCTGGTCGTTGTGTCGACGAGTCGACGTGCCCGGAGGTCAACGCTGAGGGCGAAGTGGGTCAGAAAATCAGCACCCAATATGGCCATGCGTACATCTGCAACAACGAATACCCATCGGAAGGTGCGTCGGAGACCCAAATTGATGGTGAGAGAGCGCTGACCATATGTATTGATGGCAGAGTTGTTGGCTGCTTGAAGGGGAGCAGTCTGCGGAGAGCGCTGCCGGTCGAGTCGTGTGGCAGGAACGACACTGACCTCTGCACCTGTGTCCACGAGAAATCGATGTCCGGCAATCCTGTCAGTGACGTAGAACAGGCGGCTTGTCGTATGGCAAGAGTCACTGGCCGCCATCAGTGGCTCTGCGGTACGTTTCCCTGCCAGCTGCAAGGAGGACGACACTGACGCGCGCTGGCACCGAAGTTGCTGTGATACCAGCAGTAGACGCGTCGACGAGGACCGGAACGGGAGCTAGACCTTGGAGACAATCTGGGACGGTAATCGCGGTCTCGTCGACGGGGGCGAGACGGTGGCCGTAGGGCATTAACAGTCTCGGCGAGGTCGTCGATCAGTTGCTCCAGGCGAGACTGCCGGTCCTCGAGTTGCGACAACGGAACGCTAGATGCAGTAGCCACAGTACCTCCTACTGCATAGTCAGCCACGCGATCGGCCTGCTCCGCCAGCTTGTCGAGGGGCAGGTCGTCAGGTGCGGTAGCCAAGGCAAGGACTACATTCTGTGGCAGGCGCTGGAAAAACAGTTCTCGCAGCAGCGGGCTGTTTACATCCAACTTACAGCCACTGAGAAGCTGCTGCATGCGACGTAGCAGTTCTGACGGTCGCCGGTCGCCGAGCTCCTCTTCGTTGAGAAGCTGCTGGAGACGCCTGCGCACAGACACAGACTTGCGTTGCAGCACCGTCGTTTTAAAGTGGTCATAAGGTGTGGTTTTATGGGGCGTGCACACAAGGTCGTGAAACTCTGCAACCACTTCCGTTGAGAGCGCGGAGGCAGCGTAGCAATACTTCGCTTGTTGCGAGGTAATGCGCCGAAGGGCAAAGATGGCCTCCACGTGCGTGAACCAGGCTGCAGGATTCTGGGGCCAAAACGACGGCAGGTGAATCTGCACCGTGGCGATGCCCTCTGCGCCGATCGTCGGTCTGTCGCTTGTGGTCCCGTCCATGATGTAGTACTCGCCCTGCGATCACGTCCGGGTCACCACGTTATAGGGACTGAGGTTAGGTCCACTATAACAATGCGTGTGGCGGCGAGCGTAAAAACCAGGGAACCGTTCAGACCGATGGCAGGAGCAGAAGAAGACTATTCTTTATTCTTCGTTTTCTTTTCCTCGCAGCCCGCAGCACGAGGAACGAGGAGCGTGCGCATGCACATGCGCCTGTGCGCGCCATAATTAATAGTCAGCCGATGCAGACGACGATGGCCGCTAGAACGCATATGTGAGGTGCAACATCACTAGGTAAGTATTAGGTGGTGTGTTCCTTTAATAGAAAATACATAGATACGTAATTCTAGAGACCCTAGTTTCTTAAGCTGCGCTGAAAATGCGACTGCGCCGAAACTTGGCTTCCTCCGTGCCCTCTGCACGAGCTCATTGTTGTGTTTCGGTTTCGGTTCAGTATTGCACTGTACGAGTGCCATGGGGCGCCGCGCTGGCATTCCTGCTTTACCCAGGCGACGTGAATATAAAAGAGTGTGTGGAGAGTACTCTTTGAGTGCGGACGTTTCTTCTGCTTCGGCGCTTCGCGCCAAACCGCGTGTTCGGGCTGGCTGGCGTCCCCGCCGGTCGCGTTGGTCACCGCCGGTCTTCGCCTGCTGCTGCGCCGGGACTACCAGCCCGCAACACAGCATTCACGTTTCCCGACGTATTGCCAGATGGCGTTCATATTTCACGCAGCGCCTCTTCTATCGTCTTTAGACGACATTTGCTGCGAAGCACGCAGATATTTAATTCGTATTGGATATGCAGTGCTGTAGCCTCCAGACTGCCGCAACCAGATTGCGAGATGAACTATACAGAGACGGTGCAACACTTACCATGCGTTCCGCATGCGACCCGCACGGCGGGGAAGCATATTATAAACTTGAGTGGTCTACGCGTGTTACTCGAAAGCACGGAACATACGGTTTTGGCCACCGCCTGTGTACACATGTTAAATGTTTTCCATTCATTCGTTGACTTATTCATTCATTGCTCTAAATACCCATTTTGGTTGAAGCTGGTCCTTGCTTGCTAAGAAATTCGTATCATATATTTAAGCGTATCCTTCCAGGTATTTTCATTATCTTGCAGTCTTTTCTTTAAAGGATAAAGAGTAACCGTAACATACCTTTCATAAGCATGTTTCGTTCGGTAGGTTTTGAGCAAGGCTCCTTAGAGACGCAGGATAACTCTGCAATATAACGAGATAGAGAACGTAGGCTTCTCTTGGTGACTTATGCAAGATGTGTGCTTATAATTCTGGCTCCAATGACAGTGCCACTGATTGACCGTTCTTTGCACTGTCTTACGTACACGTTGTGTGGGATAGCTAATGTATTAACCATTCCACAGTCGTCTACAGTCCACAGAACACGACAGGACGACAATTGAGCTAAAAAATGATGGCTGATCCCTCCGTCATAGCAATCGGTGTATCACGCAAGTGAAACTTGTTATCACTGAAGTAGTTTATTGTTTATAGTGCATTGGTATATGAGAGCTTGTACAATGTCTACTGTTGTTTGGCAGATGTGGACACCGCTTGATGTGGACGCATCTCACTCACGTTGACGCCTAGTGGCACATCTCCGTACCGACGACTAACGCCCATGATCATCATTTAACCCTTGCGGTAGCTGAAGTTCTTAACATATACGTGAACACCGTATATGGTGAATCCCGCGTTAAGATGGCATCAACAAGCACATAATAAACACCGATACTCTACATGCACTCCCCCAAAGCTTCGTGAAATGCTAAGAGAAACGCTACGCGCGTCGTGTCTTCCCTCTAGCCTGGTGGGCGCTGAGCCGTGCCCCCACGACGGGAGGCAGAAAATAGCGCCCCTTTTCATTTCTTTCACGAATCACTCTCTCTCTCTCTAGCCTGGCCGTTACTTCTCACAGGTCGAGCGGGGAACGCGGTGCGACAGCCAGGCGAGCGTCGGAGAGCTACTTTTCGATATGGATGGATGCTATGAGTGAGGCTTGAGCCGAAGCTGCCACCTCACGGTGTGTTAAAGCGTTGACCAAATTAAACTTGTATTGGAAATGCGCCGAATGGGACGGTCGTTTTTTTTTCGAGCTTGGTGGCACAGATGTCACCTCCCCGTTATAAAGGGGATGCTCATAGCATACATCCACCAATCCAAGATCACTGTGAGAGGAAAGTGCGAAAGATAAAAGGCCCGCTCATGTAGCCTCCGTTGTGCGTTTGGCGGTAGCTCATTGGGCTAAACGACCGCCAGATCATTGTCGTGGACCGAGAGGTCATGGGTTCGACTCCAGTCAATTGGAACTTTTGCTCATAGTTTTCCTTTGCCATCTGATGGCGTTCATTTTGCTGACGTACTTCCGTGGCGGAAATACGTCATGAAAGTCTTGGTGGACCCCGGCATGCAACACTTTCGGGTTAAAGTAGCACTTCAAACCCTCCCCGATGTAATGCGACAGCATTATTTGCTCATTCTGCAACCCCGCTGTCGCCTGAGAACTCTGGCAGGAAATGGAAACATGAATTACGTCATCATCGAGGGCGCGCACGTGGTTGCTCAGAGATCAAGCGTTCGAATTGCGAACGCTAGCAGGCAATGGGCTCGACAGCGCACAAATCCCCGACAACGCCGAAGGCAGAAAAACCCGACGATTTGTAGCGAGGTAACGTTCTGGCCTAGGGGTCGCCGATTGGCTTTATTGATCGGTTACCGATTAACCACTACCAGGTTTAGGTATTATTACTAGCTTTTCAGGAACAAGTTTTCTTTGAAAAAGTGTGCGATAGGTTGAACAAACAGGAGAAAGTGCCTCAGACAGGCTGGCCGACGTTTCGATAGGAGGACCTATCTTTGTCAAAGGCGCCTTGTCATCCTTGGTGTGTTAGTTTTAAAGAGGTTAGTGTTGACGCCATGTCCAACGGTGGCGTATGACGTCACTACTAACCCCTCTAGTGACACGCGCCACCGCTGGACATGATGTTAACACTAACCCCTTTAAAACTAACACGCCAAGGATGACAAGGCGCCTTTGACAAAGATAGGTCATCCTATCGAAACGTCGGCCAGCCTGTCTGAGGCACTGTCTCCTGTTTTTTCAACCTATCCCACTCCCTGCTCCTATCTGTCGGCTCCCATCTTGACTTTGAAAAAGTGATAACTTGTTTTATTAGATGCGTCCGTGATGTGACACTGGCATAATACTATAGATATTACACCAATCACACAATTTTGGAGCCCCGCGTGATTTCATGGTTGGCTAAATATTCCACAAAAGAGCGATCTGTTTTAACGCGACAGCGTTAAAAAATCGTTTCGCAGAAATTCCTGTGTCGGCGCTGGTGTCGTTGTTGTTTGTTTTGAGCAAAAAAAAAAAAAAACGGCGTTATCCATGGGCGAAGTTCTAGACGCAAATAAATAAATAGTGAAAATCTTTGGTTCGAGGGGGAATCGAACCCAGGACATCTGCACGGCAAATAGGTGTTCTACTACAGAGCCATGCCCATGCTTAAAGCTGTTTTGGAAAAAAAAGAAACCTGCAATAGTGTCGTGTAGTGCGAGGAGCGCCTCAACGCATTTAATATAACGGGGCGGAAGCATAGAGTCGCACCAGAGTGAAAACAATTGAACTGCACAATGAGTGGTTGATTCAAAGGCCAACCAATCCCCAAGTGCACGGGCATAATTAATCATCATTGTCAGCAACAGCAGCGACAAAGTGTGCAGCTGCGCATTTGTGCCTGTGGCCTTACGGATCGCAAAGGAAAGAATTATGGCGCAGTGGGCACTTCGCAACTGTACTTGCAGTAAGCATTGTAGAGTAGTTTGAAACAGCCAGTGTTACGCTTGAGGTGTCCGTTTGAGGTGTCGACCGAGAAACGAGGCCAGGATGGTGATTGAGAACGCGATGCGAACGGAGCCCGTCTCCGCTTTCGCGTTCTACTCTTCAAGACGAAGCTCAACCGTCCTTCCAGTTCTTTAAATGGTAAAAACCACGCGCTCTATAGAAGCTCGTTGATATACGTACGTCAATCCTAAAAAAATTTGACGTTGTATACAAAGCTTTTATTCAACTGATACGGCTAACATGTTCTTCCCAAGACACGTGTTCTCCAATAGAAATTTATATTTCCTTCAATAATTAACTAGCTGTAGTTCTACGTGATTTAGCTGAACTGGCACCATCTCGGCAGCCTTTTTTCGCGGCGGAAACAATACTGCCTTAGTTTCAATATAGTGATTTTAAGTGGTTTTGATTAACAAAAAGCAAGGAGAGTTCCAGACAACTGCTTGGACGACGACAGAAAGAAACGACACTACAAATGAACGTTTATTCAAAGTTTCCTTTCATATTTATAGCATTTAGCGAATAGATTGCTGACTGATTAGCAGCTTTTTATTTTGTGCGCATGAATCTTTTTTTTTTCTTTTTCGGTTTGTAGTATGGATGTTGTACTGATGCATGATTGTGCCACTTTGGTCGATGGTCATGGCTTCTAACATTCCGCGCGTCAGCTCGTCATTAGTTCTTGCGAATATCTTGATGCCGTGCAGTTTTACAGTGCACCGACAGTGGCGATTGTGGAAGGCGAGGTGTCCAGCCGGGGCTCATAGCATGACAGATTCTCCGGATTTTTTTCTGTCTGAAATACTCAACCAGGCTCAAAGAACCTTGCATTCTGAAAGGAACCTGTCACTCCATGAGAGTAGACATGGAAGACCTGTATGATTCGCTTCCGCACGACGATGTAATGGCATGCATTCGACAGTGCATCACCGAACATAACGACAAATATAGCTTCTTTCACGTCTTGCAAAGTACCCATAGCATCCTTCTTAGAACTGCTATCATTCTACTTAAAATCCACCTTCGTTAAACACGAACAACAATGTTTCATACAAAAAAACAGGCGTCCGTATTGGATGCAGAGTTGCCGCGATACTCGGTGAAATTTTCCCGCGTGTCGTAGACAGAAAACTGGCTGAACAACTAGAGGGTATGGTCTTGCATGTGTTCAGATATGTGGATAATTTTCTGACACTCTTTGATTTTGATGATTACTGCGATGGTCCTGTTTTCGCTCCAGACACGTGTGGCACATACCAGTATACCACGAGCCGCGGTATGCAGGTATGCGCCACAGGTGATTGAGATTACATCTACACAGAAACTGCGAGAACAGGCACTGCTAAATTATATGCGGCGGCTTTAGGAAAAAACATGGCTGATCCCTCCGTCATAGGAATCGGTATAACACGAAAGTGAAACGTGTCTTCACAGTAGTAGTGCTTATTGTGTAGTGATATATGAGAGCTTGTACAATGCCTATTCGTGTTTGGCAGCTATAGCACCGTTTTGACGTGGATGCACCCATGTTGACAGCATGTCTCTATCGCGACGACTAACGCCCATGATCATGATTAAACTGTTGTGGTAGCTGACGGTGTGAACATATATTTGGACACAGCGAATCGTGAATCCCGCGTAAGGATGATATCAACAAGCTCATAATCAACACTGGTACCCGGTATGCACTTCTTCAACGCGTCGTCAATTAAGGAGAGAAACGGCACGGTGTGCGCTTTCTTGCAATGGGTAGCCGACGCCTGTGCTCGTGCATACATAACACACACTGCGCTTCAGCAACAGGGGAGGTAGAGGTTCGTAGCCTGAGCCGCAAACGCGTGCGTCCCGCTGGCCTCTGTCTCACAGGCGCTGCTCTCGCTCCACCAAGGCACGACATTCGCCCGTCGAAATCGCGTGCTTTCTGCAACGCATATTGCAGCGGTTTTGTTAGTCGGTGCTCTCGCAATTGAAGCAGTCGGCGGCGGAGAAATCCCGTTGGTGCACGCGGAAGCTCCACTACTACGATGAGCCGACGCAGGCTAACACGAAGCCAAAGGCAAAGAACGTAACTGCGTCAAGAGTGCCTCGGCGACGCCAGCGCGGCCAGTCTACCTCTCTGGTATCGAGACGCTTTAACCATGGCCTCCAATATCGCGCGCAGTCTTGGAGTAAGCGCTAGTAAGTGTCGATCGTGAAGCATTACTTCTTTTCACATCTCACAGACGGCGGCACCTCCCCGCTTCGCCCGCCGCGAAAGAGAATGTGTGAAAGATATAAGGCGCGTTCGCGCCGTGTCTAGCATCTCCCGAGTTAGCTCGGTCGGTAGGGAGTCGGGCGCTTTCCGTCGCGGCTACAACGTCGTGAGTTCGATTCCCAGCGGGATATCTTTTTCTTGGTTTTTTTCTTTCTTACCCGTTGGCGTCCATTTTATCAACGTCATATCCGTGACGGATGTACTTGGTGGACCCCGGCATAAAACACTTTCGTGTTAAAATAGACATCGGCCGCGTTGCCCGACGAATGCAAAGAATAAAACTCAGGATCCCAACAGGAATCGAACCCAAGCACTCTGCGTGGCAGTCAGGTATTGTACCACAGAGCCACACCAGGTCTTGAAACTGCTTTGGAAAAGAAACTCTGCGCAGGCGGAATGACGGTGCAACGTCAGTTGTGGTTGCAGTGCTGGTTATCTAATTTTACGACTCCTATGATACAGGCGTCTTGTCGGTTTAACGTCAATTGTGGTTCTAGTGTTGGCTCAGCTTTTGTAGCAGCCTAATAAACATTAGTTTTCTATCACTATGATTCAGCAAGCTATATTCAAGCGTTGCCCGACCACGGAGGAATAGGCTAACGAAAGTTACATATGAAATTCAAACTATCGAACCGTAAAATGCAATTCGTTTCAATAATACTGACGTCTGTGCTCTAACGTGAGTGCTGGCGTTACGTCACACTATAGGTTATTCTTTAAACGCCAGGGTAGTCGACATGCCTTGTAAGCCACAATGTGCACATAACTACTACACTTGCAGGGGCGTAGGCAGCATTTTTTTCCGGGGGGTGGCACCTTCTTGATCTGAAGTGTGGGCCGGGCAGGCAGATGGGGTAGAGTCGTTTTGTGCTCTATGCCATGGCAAAAAACAAATTCCAGGGGAGAGGGCAGGGGCCCAGCGTGCCAACCCCTCCTTGGCTACGCCAGTGTACGCTTGCAAAAACACGTCGATCCACCTCGTAACGCTTGGCTCAACGCCAAAACGTGCAGCATAGACAACTATTGGCTGACTGCTACGCATGAAACTGATTCCGGCAAGGCGTGGGATCTGGCGAATTTTTCGGCTCTCTTTGGCTCCGTGTCACCGGCTGCCACTTTGTCGAACGCCGAAGTTTAGGAAACATTCAGCAGTTCCACTTCACCACATTGACCTTTTAGGCTCACCCATTCAAATCGGGTCACGAAGTTCATAACGATCCATTCTTTCATCCTAAACAAACGCCCAAACACAACAATAAACAAAGCCACAAGTGTGTTCGAAGCCGTAAGCGGGAAGGTTAGGGAAATCCATGTACCACCCATCATTCCCATGGTGGCTGAACTATCGCGGCGCCAGCGTCCTCTCTAGTAAATATTGTAGAGAACGCTATAGCTCAAGGTGACTGAGACGCGATGAATGACCTTGGAAGCCATGGCGTAACAGAGCATCCGCTTTAAAAATGGAATACAGCAAAAACTAGTCAATTCGAGCCTCGTTTATTCGGAAAATGCGATAATTCGAAGGTGCTCCCTGCTCCCGACCAGTATATATATGGTTTAATCCCATCGTTCTGGTTAGTTCGTCATATTTTGCCGGATCCGGTTTATTGAGATCATTGCCAGAGCGCGCCGAGCGCGAAGCGCTGCAAACGTGCGTCGGAAAACAGCGACAACGGCGTTCGCAGACAACCGAAACGAGGCGGCGCTGTCTACATCGCTATCTTCATCAGTTAGTGACAACGGGTTTGTCCACATACGGATCCGATACTCGGCATCTTCGTTTTAACTTGATGCAATGCGGACGCAATGTGACAAAATTCAAACACGGTGGACGCTGTAAAACATGAAGAGCTAGTGGCATGCTGGCATGAAGCCTTAGAACTCGCTTGCTACATAGCGATGGGCGAACTATCTGTTGCCGCTCTTCTTACCTGCGATAAAAATGTCGTCACGTGTGAGTGGTGGCGGTGGTGGTGGCGGTACGTAATAAGAGAGGGGTTGAGAGCACGTTTCGGGCTCAATAAATCCGGGAGTCTGGCGCCGTGGCCGGATTGTGAACGAGTTTGCAGGATGGCGAAAACTGCTGCTTTTACACTGCTCCTATGCAATATGAGTACAAGATTTAAGTATTCATCAAGAAAATGAACATGTATTGATGTTGTCTTGCACTAAAAAAAACCAGCGCTAGAACGCGTAAAATCCATAAAATAGCCAGTTTTCTTACTCGACGAATATGTAAACCGAAAACATTTTATGGACGGAGTCCGCAAGATACTTAGCATAGCTTGCTTTCGGCTATATGAATGTCCCGACATGATCGACGAAAAAACAGTGCGAATTATTTATTGCAACATATTTCACAATTACTCACCATGACTGTGCAGGCAAGCATTCCGCTTTGATATAGAGCAAATGGACTACGTAAATATCTTCAGCCGTATTTCATTGTACGAATATTACTGCGACGTCTGGGAATTTTTATTCTTTAGTGTGATGCGTGAGGCCCGTCTGCTTAAATTTAGGGGCACGATAAAGAACACCACGTGGTCGACATTTCTTGAGCCCTTCACTACGGCATCTCTAATAATCAATTCGTGGTTTTGGGGCGTTAAACGCCAATAAATAATGTATACTTTTGTGTCTTTTAATCAAGCCCAATAGACGCGAATCTTTCGTTTCGCATATTTAGGCAGCACGAGGGTCTCATAAATACACCTATCCTATACATATAACTGCACGATTGAAAAATACTGGTACATATTCAAAAAGATGTGCCTTCAGAGTGAATGTACTTTCAAAACACGTTATCAGTGTTTATTGTTTAAAATACTTCATATCTACACGAGAAAGACGTTTAGAGACATGTCAGTATTCTACGAAACCATGGGACCAGTTTTAAATGCGAAGCATTTCTTAGCGAACTTCTGTGACTTTGAGCGTATCTATATAGCCGCCTACGACTTTGTGCTCTCCTGGCCGTTTCGTTAATAGGATCTACACCAAAATTGGTATGGCGTAACATGACCTTACGACGAACATAAATGACAGGTCATAACATGACAATCATGATATCCATGTCATGAACGACATGATTTACGTGCCACTGTTTAGGTGCTCTTGCGGCCGTTTCGTTAGTTTGATATTGCTACATGTAGGCTGCCGGAATTCATATGGTCGACGCGCGTGTGCGCCCGACGAAGAGGACGAAGGTCGCTAGCTGCTCGAGCTCGGAGCCGGTCTGGTCAGCGCTGCAGCCGCTCTTGCAAATATATCGTGTGAATAACGACTTGTAAAAGCGACTCGTCACTCACGTAACATATTTGGTGGAGGTGGAACGTTCCCCGTCCTCACCACGCAGCTCCGCAGTGGCCGCGTCATTCAGCGTCTCGCCATGGCTTCCAATGACAACCCGTCCCCATCTCCATCTGCGGCTCCTACGACAACCTTTGTCACGGTCCCCACCCCCCGCGACCCCGGGACATTCTCCGCGCAACCTGGCCTCGACGTTGACTACTGGCTTCGCCTGTATGAACGGGTCAGTCAAACTCACCGGTGGGACCCTACCATGATGCTCGCTAATGTTCTCTTCTACTTGGACGGAACCCCGCGCATCTGGTACGAAACACATGAGACCGAGCTCACCAGCTGGGACACATTCAAGGAGAAGCTACGTGACATCTTTGGGAACCCGACCGGTCGCCACGCAGCTGCACGACAAGAGCTCGCTACCCGTGTCCAGTCGCCTACTGAGTCGTATGTCTCCTACATACAAGAAGTGCTTGCTCTTTGCCGGAAAGTGGACGAGGCAATGCCCGAAGCTGACAAAGTGGGTCACGTTTTGAAAGGCATCGCGGACGACGCTTTTCATTTGCTGGTCTACACCAACGTCTCGACTATCGACCGCATCATTCAAGAATGCCGCCGTTTCGAAACGGCCAAAAGCCGTCGTGTGCACCCTCAATTTTCTCGGTTGCCAAACACGGCTGCCACGTCCACCTGCTCCGATTCCGCGGCTACACCGCCCTTTGAGCGGTGTGTAACGCGTATAGTTCGACGGGAACTTGAAGCGGCAAGTCCAGCGTCGTTCCAGCCCTCTCCTTTCGACCATGCCACTATACAACCAACCCCCGCGGTCTCCGTTATTCAGGCGGTCGTACGACAAGAATTCGCCAACCTCGGGTTCCCTGTCGCCTGCCCGGTCTCTCGCCCCTCGTCCCGACCAATGCCCATGAATGCATCTCGAAGTGACCCATTCGTTCCTCCACGATCTCGCAACCCAGCGGAATGGCGAACTCCCGACGACAGACCAATCTGCTTCCGGTGCCACCGCGTTGGTCATGTCTCCCGCTACTGCCGCGCCACTTGGACGCCGCCCTATAGGACCCCACTTTTCTCGCCTTCCCGCCCATATGAAGATCTTCGCCGGTATCCTCCCAGCCGTACGGACCCTACTTGTGACACACCTAACAGCCGCCCTCCTGCTCGTTCACCGTCCCCTCAACGCCGTCGTTCCCCGTCGCCCCAACCACGCCGCCACCCCTCGCCGCCCAACTTTGCATCGTACCCGACGGAAAACTAGATCGTGCAGCTCCTGGAGGTAGTGCTGCATCATCTCCTTCTGAACCAAATCCTCCGTTGACGCTTCCTACGAACAAGAACCTCATCGATGTGCATGTGGACGGTATTTCTTTGACGGCTCTAGTCGATACTGGAGCTCACGTGTCCATAATCAGTGCTCGCCTTTGTCGCCGACTGAAGAAAGTCCTCACGCCTGCTACTACAAAAGCTGTACGCGTCGCCGATGGCGGAACTGTTCCTGTCACTGGAATGTGTACAGCTCGCATAAGCATCGCCGACCGTTACGTTCCTGTCCTATTCACGGTGCTCCATAATTGTCCTCATGACCTCATCCTAGGGATGGACTTCCTATCGACCCATTCTGCCCTGATAGACTGTTCCGCTGGTACTCTTTGCTTGGACCTTCCTCTTCAGCCAGATATTCACCCCGACCTTCCACACAGCCTCTGCACCACGGATTTCATCCGCCTACCGCCTAAAGCCCTAACATTCGCCGAATTCACAACGACTTCATCCATGTTGGATGGGCACTACGTCGTCACGCCGATTACTGATGTACTCCTGGCACGTGACGTCACTGTGCCTCACTGCGTCATTACTGTAGCCGCTAACCGGGTACATCTCCCCGTCATAAATTTCGGCTTCACGAAGCAAGTCCTCCCTCAAGGCATCTTAATCGCCACGTTGCGGTCCTTAGCCGATGACTACGTCACCTCTTTTGCAGCAGACGTATGCTCCAATCTTCCTTGTCGCCCACCCGATGCCACAAGCCTCGACATGGCATTACGCCCCATGATTGCCCCAGACCTCCCCCCAGCGCAATCAGCTGCCCTCATCCGCCTTTTGGCTTCTTACCGCGAGATCTTCGACCTTGACAATCGACCACTCGGCCAAACTTCTCTTGTGCAGCACCGTATCAACACAGGTGATGCTGTTCCCATTCACCGTCGACCGTATCGGGTGTCCGTATCGGAGCGCCAGATTATTCAAGAAGAAGTAAACAAGATGTTAGCTAAAGGCATTATTGAGCCCTCATCAAGCCCTTGGGCGTCACCCGTCGTCCTGGTTAAAAAGAAAGACAACACGTGGCGTTTCTGCATCGATTACCGACATCTAAATCGAATTACGAAAAAGGACGTGTATCCTTTGCCCCGCATTGATGACGCTCTCGATTGTCTCCATGGCGCACGCTACTTTTCATCCATAGACCTTCGCTCCGGTTATTGGCAGATTGCCGTGGACGAGAAAGACCAAGAAAAGACCGCCTTCGTCACTCCCGATGGCCTGTACCAATTCAAGGTTATGCCCTTCGGTCTATGCAACGCCCCAGCCACGTTCGAGCGCATGATGGACTCTCTGCTACAAGGGTTCAAATGGTCAACATGCCTTTGTTACCTAGACGACGTCCTCGTATTTTCACCTACATTTGAGACCCACCTTGAGCGTCTGTCGGCTATTCTCGACGTCTTCCGCAATGCTGGCCTCCAGTTGAACTCGTCGAAGTGTCACTTCGGCCGCCAACAGATTACAGTGTTGGGCCACCTCGTTGATGCTTCTGGTGTGCGGCCGGACCCTGAGAAAATTCGTGCCGTCACCAGTTTCCCAGTACCCCAATCCGCCAAAGATGTTCGGAGTTTTGTGGGACTCTGTTCATATTTCCGGCGGTTTGTGAAAGACTTTGCAGCAATCGCTCGACCACTTACTGACCTTCTGAAGAAAGACGTCCCATTTTCGTGGGGGTCCACTCAAGCTGCCGCCTTCTCTCACCTCATCACAATTTTGACGACGCCACCTGTATTGGCCCACTTTGACCCATCCGCCCCGACTGAGGTCCGAACTGATGCCAGTGGTCACGGGATCGGAGCCGTCCTCGCCCAACGTCAGCAGGGACACGACCGCGTTATCGCCTACGCTAGTCGCCTCCTTACACCTGCGGAGCGCAACTATTCGATCACCGAACGAGAATGCCTTGCTCTTGTGTGGGCGGTCTCCAAGTTCCGTCCATATTTATATGGCACTCACTTCTCGGTAGTCACCGATCACCACGCGCTCTGCTGGCTTTCATCATTAAGGGATCCCACAGGTCGACTTGGTCGCTGGGCTCTGCGACTGCAAGAGTACACTTTTGCAGTGACGTACAAGTCTGGACGCCTGCATCAGGACGCCGACTGCCTATCTCGCTATCCGGTTGGCGAGTCGCGCACCGTCCCTGACACGGAAGCGTGCGTGTGCACCGTTTCCCAACTGACCCACATAGCCGACGAGCAACGCCGTGATGCATCCTTACGGGCTATCATCGAGTGCCTCGAATCCTCACCTTCGGACCGATCTCATCGCTCGTTCGTACTCCAGAATGGTACACTATACCGCCACAACTTTCATCCAGACGGACCATTTCTGCTGCTTGTTGTACCCAAACACCTCCGCTCGGCTGTACTCCACGAACTTCACGACGTTCCAACTGCCGGTCACCTTGGTGTGTCCCGCACATACGACCGAATCCGCCGTCGCTTCTATTGGCCAGGTCTCGCACGCTCCGTCAGACGATACGTCGCGGCGTGTGAGAAATGCCAACGCCGCAAAACACCGTCGACGCTTCCGGCTGGGTGCCTTCAACCCCTCGACATTTCGTCTGAACCCTTCTTTCGCGTCGGCTTGGACCTACTCGGCCCTTTTCCCCTGTCTTCTGCTGGCAACAGGTGGATAGCTGTGGCCACAGACTACGCCACACGCTACGCCATCACACGAGCTCTTCCAACAAGCTGCGCCACAGATGTCGCCGATTTCCTTCTGCGCGACGTGATCTTGCAACACGGTGCTCCACGCCAGCTGCTCACGGACCGTGGCCGCACATTTCTATCGAGAGTCATAGCGGACATCCTGCGTTCATGTGAAACGCGGCACAAGCTCACTACGTCGTACCATCCGCAAACGAATGGCCTCACGGAGCGTCTGAATCGAACCCTAACCGACATGCTTTCAAAGTATGTCTCCTCAGACCACTCCGACTGGGACCTTGCTCTACCGTACGTGACATTTGCCTACAATTCCTCGCGCCATGACACGGCTGGTTACTCCCCATTTTTCCTGCTGTTCGGCCGCGAACCCACATTGCCCCTCGATACAGTCATTCCGTTGCCAGCAGCTCCGACCACTGAATACGCCCTGGACGCCATCAGCCGGGCCGCTCATGCACGCGAAGCCGCTCGTACTCGCCTTCTGACCTCCCAAGAGAACCAACGCCGTCGGTATGATCAACGACACCGCGACGTACACTTTTCGCCCGGTTCTTTGGTTCTGCTGTGGTCTCCGACCCGGCACGTTGGCCTGTCCGACAAACTGCTCTCTCGGTACACAGGGCCATACCGAGTGCTTCGTGCGGTGACTCCCGTCACCTATGAAATCGCTCCTGCTGCCTCGCCGTCTTCATCCACCCCGCATGCCAGCGACATCGTACACGTCGCACGCCTGAAGCAGTACCACTCGCCCAATGACGTTGACGTCTAGATGCGCCGAGACGGCGCCTTTGCCGCCGGGGGTTATGCTACATGTAGGCTGCCGGAATTCATATGGTCGACGCGCGTGTGCGCCCGACGAAGAGGACGAAGGTCGCTAGCTGCTCGAGCTCGGAGCCGGTCTGGTCAGCGCTGCAGCCGCTCTTGCAAATATATCGTGTGAATAACGACTTGTAAAAGCGACTCGTCACTCACGTAACAATATATACCGAAATTGGTAAGGCGTGACAAGAGTGTATGACAAGCATAAGTGACAGGTCCTAAGGTGCACATCATGACACGCATGTCATGTACAGCATGACTTACGTGCCACGCTCATGGTGCGCTGGCGGCCGATTCGCTAGCTTGATATACACCAAAATTGGTATAGCGTGACTTGACTGTGTGACGAACATAAATAACAGGATTTAACATGAAAATCATGACACGCATGTCATGTACAGCATGACTTACGTTCCACGCTTATGGCGCGCTGGCGGCCGTTTCGCTAGCTTGTTTTGTACGAGCAGTTTGGTGCAGATAGAAAAAAAAAACGAAACAAGAACCGTAACCAAGGTATATGTAAACTGGTAGCGTAACTTCCGTAGAAGCCCACGTGTCAAGCCGGTGGCTAGTTGTTGCAACAGTCGCCATCTATGTGAGGAGGGGACAAACAGAATTAAAAAAAAAGAAAAAGATGACGTCACAGCCGGAAGCGGAAATGACGTCACGTTTTAACGCGATGGGCGCGAAATTATGAAATTTTTTGACAGGGCGCCGCTTCTTACCTTTTTTTATAGCTGCATGTTCTTTTTCTTATCACTATGACGGCTCCCTAATGGAAGCCTGCAAGATAACGGGAAGACGAAAAAGACAGATTTGATAAATAAGGTGTATTTTATTGGCGAAATATTGCAGTTGAACAGGATATTACCCCAAAATATATAACACAGAAATCAGAAGTAGCATAACAATTCAACATGCACACTGTGATGGTGTAATGTGGGCCCAGGATCCGAAATAATTCAACCAGCAGTCAGGTGATTCTGTACACACAACACAGACTTTAACACAACCGATAACTCTGACGATTCACACACAACACACTACAGCATTCCTTATTTACATCCTAAACGTCCTACGCGCCTCGCACACAAACTGTCCTACTCGCCGTTATGAACTGTTGCCGCTGCGGCGAGGTCGGTCGTCACCGGTACTCCTTGGGCAGTCAACAGTCACGCTGCCTTGACCGTGACGAGGTGGCAGTGGTGGTGATGATGGCACTGCAGGCCGGTAGATCACCAGGCCACTGCAGCGCAGGTTAGCTGCCCGTCGCCAACATGAGCCGCGGCCACCTCGTGACACCACTCAGGCCCCAGGACCTCAGGCCAGGAACAGACTAGGCTGCCGGTCTCTGTGTCAGCACCGGGCACAGAGCGGGAATCAGGCTCACCAGGTCCACATGGCTGCCGGACGCCTGGTTAAGCGATGTCGCGACCCGAACCGCCGACCAGCGGCTGCCGTTCCAAACGTGTCGCGCTCCAACTCCTCGAGCCGCACGCCCCTCTCGCGCTTCCTTTTCGTCGTCTTCCCCTACAAGGCGTACCGCAGAGCAGAACTGTCGTTCCCTCTTCGCCCCGTCACGGGCCACACGATCCACATCATCACACACACAAACCTTGCACACGTGTTGCTCTTGCATCCGTAGACAGCGCAGCGTTTCTTCGCGTAGCGTGGCGGACTCATCGTCCCGAAGGGCGACAGCACGCCGGCCGCGCGCTTGCAAAACACAGTCACTGAAACGGTTCCCGATGGCTGCGATGGGCTATATTACCTTCTGCCAAGTACCACGACTAGAAAACAACGGTTATGCGAGGAAATATCTACGGACGACAGGCACAAACCTACTGCGCAAAAACGAGCGACGCCACTTGCATCTCAAAATGCGCAAAACCGTTGGCCCATGTTACCAGACTGCCTGCATGTGCCCGCTATTCCTGAAAATAAACGAAAAAAATTGGCCACTCAACCACATACCCAAGACTAAAGTTTGATTAAAGTAATCTACTAATTTAATTCGTGACAAATAAATTTAAAACTAATGAAAATAAACGCTTAATTAATTTTTTGTTTTCATTATTTGTCCCCCCCTCACCTAGTAGCGCTTTAATCGTCACGCGGGTGTTGATGTTTGCCGCAATAGGTTTCCGACCACTTTTCGTTCCGACTTTCGCGACCTATTTAGATTGACCTTGCCGTAACTATGTCACCTGCATTTTGACACACGCCATCCATGGACTTGCATTTCGTCACACGCCATCTGGCGGAAACCTGCCAGATGCACCGAGGCGATACAAAAAAATGAGCTGCAGCCGGCTTCGAACCTCGCTCTCGTGTTATCAACGATTTTGATCTCTCGTCGTTCAACGCGATCAGCTATCGCTTTCGGCTTACTATTGGGGACGAAAATCAGGTTTGTATATCTACTACAATGAATTCCGGGACCTCCTTAATAAATCTGCGATTTTGGAATAACGTTTTTACCATTTCAAGCGCGGTTTCTGCAACCACCTGAAAGCTGGATCATTGAAGTCGATAAATCCCCGGGAATATGCCGCTCAATGGAATCGTTTCACAGCAAATCTCTTTTTAGTGGCCAGAAAAGGCTCCAAAATTTGGACGTTTTCATAGACTCCCAACTTCAAACTTCGCCCACAATTCCTAACGGGTTTTCGGTCGTAAGTAATGGCACTGCTTCCATGAGATGTCGGGAGAAGTGCATAAAACTTATTTCCTCGGGAGTATTCTTAAAGATGGCTTGTATGCGTGGTTATTCGCGAGAAACGACGCTCTCCCATACAAAACGCGCATGTTTCCAGAGGCGGCCGCTAGAGGCGCTGTTCGGCGATGTCCCTAATCCCTGGACATGAGTGGTGGAACCCCTAATAGAACCAAACCAGTGTCGTCTGTAAAGGGTGTAAATTTAGTGGTATCAGGATTCATCATTCGCAAATAGGAACAAAAAGTGCACATCTAGCATCGCCGTGATCGCACAACTAGTTGTCCATCCGGAAATTTTAACTTCAAGCCGGAGATCCGAGATGATCCGATAGCCTCGTTCAAACTTTTGTCTTGTATTTCTCCGTAAGAAACTCCGAGATTCGCGTGAGTCAGCCCGGAATTCTTCAATGACGTCCCGAAGGAATCATTCGGAACCTGTGGCCACGGCTCGTATGAGCGGAGACATTCCGCTCTCACATAGTCCAGTGAAGTCGTCCAGGTCAATGTCGAACACAGCCACGGGCGCCATGGCCATGTTGTCCGAGAACGTGAGGTTCATGCGCTCTAAGAGCGCCATATCGTCGGCGAACGTTGCCACCTGGACAAACGTCATTAGAGCGTTTTGATGATGGCCCTACGCAGTTTACTGAACAAGGTACACTTCCACAAAAAATTGACATATTCGTGTATGTATGTATGTATGTATGTATGTATGTATGTATGTATGTATGTATGTATGTATGTATGTATGTATGTATGTATGTATGTATGTATGTATGTATGTATGTATGTATGTATGTATGTATGTATGTATGTATGTATGTATGTATGCGCGCACAATTCCAGCGCATTCAAGAAAGTCGCTTACGTGCACAGTCCGGCTGTCTACTTGGCGGGCGACCATGAGGCACAGCGGGTGCGATGCCGTTCTAATGACCGGCGTCTCGCGGCACACGGACGCATAGCTAGTGCGGCCGGGCTGACGCGTGTAGAAGTCCCACTGCATCGTGCCCAGGATGGGAGCTCCCAGCTGGGCGACCGGGGCTAAGAACGTCTCCGGAGCCACCTGCGGCCAAAGTCCAGTGTACTGCCTTAGTGTATGTCTTTGTGTGTAGGTGCGTGCGTGCGTCCGTGCGTCCGTGCGTCCATTGTATATCGTCGCCAAAAAAAGAAGCATACGCGCAAGATTCGGGCGATAATACTAAGAATACTAATGTCGGCAAAGTGTTGTATTGATAAAATTTACCAAAGCTTGCTAAGTACTACTGAACAAAATTTAAGCAAAATAAAAGCGATTCAAGAAGAGCAACCAATTGCTGTCATGTTATCCATTACTAGGTTATCGGCTTTGGTGTCGTAATGTATGTTTCGTGTCAACACGAAAGCTGTTGGCAAAAAAAAAAAAAAACAAGGTCACAGTTTCGCCGCAAGGGCGAAGCAATGAATGCGATAGCAAGAAAAGCGGCCCGTGATGGACGCGCTGCGACTACCGTGCGTCCATCACTACCCGGCAGCTACTAGACAGTTTTAATTTCACGTACGTAGGGACTTCTCATACGCAAACGTGAAAAGTACACGTACGTTACGTGCACGACATCTGAAACGCTTTTAGCTACACGCACGCGACGGGCGTTGAGAGCTACCACGTAGCTCGATCTGCTGAGAATCATGAACACTGCGGTAGTTTGTTCCAGGGGCGTAGCCAAGGAGGGTGGGGGTTGGGGGGTTCAAACCTCCACCCCCCACCCGAAATTTTTCAGTTTTGCTTGCGTATATATACACGCACACATACAAACGCACGCACGAACATACATAAAGGTATGGTTGAACCCCCCCCCCCCTCCCGAAAAAAATTTCTGGCTACGCCCGTGGTTTGCTCGAGCGCCCGCGCGAGCAGACAGCGGAAGGGCAAGGTTCTCGCTGCGCAAATATAAGAAGAAGCGAGAGAGCTGGCCGACGCCTTTAAGTGCGCCCGCTAGCGCTCGCGCACTCCTAGCGCCATCTCGCTGGTAATGAAGAAACGCTTATAAGCGCCTCCGTCTCGGAGGACTGCAAACGGTAAAGGGTGTGTATATAACGCTTGCCGTTAGCTGCCAGAGGGATGTACGCTTTGTGGAGTAGTGCTTAACGCACCTCGCTGCGAATTCAGAGGTCGCTGGTTCGATTCCGCGCTTCGGAAGCATTTCTCTGATTTATTTTTCTTTGGGATATTGATGTATATATACATACTTACACAGTATATATACATACTTACGCAGCATGACGGCGGCGACGGCGACGGCAAAAATCAGCCGAGACTTTCCATATAATTGCTATCGCAATAAAAGATATAACCTACGTTTACGTTGGGCATAACATAGCGGAGATATCTGCCAAATGACAAAGGACACTCGCTAGAGAAAAGCTTCGCGCATTCAGCTTTGGTCCGTAGTGCATGGGAATCGCACAGCAGCAATATTCTTGACGGTACACGCAGACAAAATACTATGCCTGGTGGACACAATAATGTGTATTCAAACCGATACGAAGGTGCTTTCACACTGTGGCCAGCTATGACGAGCTGCCTAATTTGGTGGCGGAAACGCCCGTGAGATGGCGAAGCTGCTTGTGAAACTCTTAAAGCCAACCGTTGTGTAGACGGAAAATGAACCAATGTGAACGTTTCTGCGTTACGTTAAACGACCGTGCTCCCGTACCGAAACGCTGTATCCCAGACGCAGCCTGTGATCAAAGTTAGTGAGGTTGCTGAGTGCCTCGTTGAAGACGTCAGCCGCGACGCTTTGGTCGCCGCTGCACCTGACGACATTGAACAGCGACGGGGGCGCCGTGTGCGTGTGCGTCTTGATGATGATGTAGTCGACCATCCTGGCGACTTGGTCCAGGCTGTACGCACTTAGCCGCGATTTCACCGGTGGGACACTAATCATGACGCCAATTCCGAGGTCCTTTAGGTCGCTGATCAGCCTGATGAAGAGGTTGCTGTTGAAGACGCCGGGGTTGCATTGGTCTCCCGGATAGTCCCAGTCCACATTTACTCCCTGCGTGGAATATCACCAATGATCTTTTCGTTGACGGCGATAAACTAAGAATACTAATGTCGGCAAAGTGTTGCTTTGATAAAATTTACCAAAGCTTGCTAAATACTACTGAACAAAATATAAGCAAAACACAAGAAGTTTACGATACTCCGTAACGCAAACTTTCAGTGCAGCTCCTTGGGTGTCTCGATTTTGCGAGGCAAACAGTTTGGCAGAGACGTGTCTACATGACTTTGCAGTGGCAATATCCTAATTACGCATGTCCTTACTACACGAGGGCGATATGTGCGTGTAAAAATCGTGGGATGCATAGCACTTTCTAAGAATTTGAAAGCGGAAGGCTACTCGGATGTTCTGCTCAACTCAGGCCGTAGCCAGGGGGTGGGGCCCGGGGGGCCCGGCTTCCCCCCCCCCCCCCGAAATTTTCATGATACATGGTGTTTTACCGAAAATAAATAATGAAAATAGGCGTTTTTCTCAAATAGCGAAGGCTTTCAGCAAGTGCCCCCCCCCCAAAAAAAAATTCTGGCTACGGGCCTGGCTCAACATCTCGTGAACTTGCCACCGATGTGCTCAAACTTATGGCGCTCTAAATTCTGCTGCCGTAATGCTGAAGTTTATGTTGAACTTAGTGCTGCATTTCTTTCGAACATTCTGGCGGTGTTTCTGTCCGACTTGATAGTGAAATTTGGTCATGCGTACTCTTTAGCTTCCGAGAAACCTGCAATTGATAGTTATCTACATTGTGTTGAATTTTAAAAACCGTTATATTGACGTTGTAGAGCTTTGAAGGATCGTTTACTTTACCTTTTGCCAGGGTCGCGTGGAACAGGTGCGGTAGTACGATCACATGCATTAAATGGTGTCTGCAAGCTGTCACGATCCGTTCCCTTATTAAAGAGCAATGAACTCTGAGCACGCCATTTCTGCTATATACTTACATCTGTCGAACCACCTTCTGTTTCCTAACTTGCAGTTCGCTCCGATCATGAGAAATGCACTGTTTAATTGCATCTTTTATCCACACTCAGTCAGATCCAACTTTCCGAGTACACTACAGCACATATCCACATCGACTTCCAACGACATATCGATGCCCACTTAACTCACAGTAGAGGTGCAGACACCATCCAAAGCGATTCTTAGCGGGCGCTCGGTATGCACGCTCTTAAGCATTAGCTTATGATCTTTGTGTTCTCTGGAGGAGGGGGGGCTACGTGGCTCAGGCAGCAACTGTGCACTTTGATTATAATGGCGCGGTGCTATCTCGGCAGGCATCAGCAAATGGCTCTATACGTGCGTGCATTCACCGTTTCGCGTTTAGGCGCCTCACTGCATGAAAACCACTTCGCTCCATGGAGCGGCCGTATTGGCGTACACCAGCCTTCTGTGGAATAACGCGAGATCGGATAAAAGAGTTTTACCTGCCAGCCTTACTTCGTATAACATTACAATTTGTTGCTATCGCAATCATTGCGTCTCTATTCCGGCAAAACTGTTTTCTTAACCATTTGCTCTAGATAGCACTCAGACATCTAAGGTGTTCGACTTAATACAATCGACGCATAGGCACACTTTTTTTATGGCGGTTATGACCTGTATTCATAAACCCCTTCCAGATATAACTCCAAGTGTAAGAACTTGATGAGATAAAATCAGTTCCTGATGCGCAGCGTCCAACTGCTGAAAGTTTTGAAGTGTTCACGTTTTTGCCACTGGGTATTTTGTTGCGTATAACCTGCATAATAAATGAAGAAAAACGTGACTGATCCCTCCGTCATAGGAATCGCTATAACGCGAAAGCGAAACGCGTCTTCACAGAGGCAGTTGAGCGTTTATTGTGCATTAGTTCGCCGCAGCGGCGCAGCAATGAAAGCGATAGCAACAAATTTTAATGTCAAGCGAAGAACGCCAAGCAGCTCGGAACTTGCAACGTGCTGCTCGAGCCCAAAGTACGCACGAAAATAACACACACAGGACGAGCGCGAACTAACAAATGTCACAGTTTTCTTCTTTGTGCTTGAGCAGCGCGCTCCTTTAGCAAACGCGGCCACTACAGCATGCGAAGTGGACTTCGTGGACTCATTCGCGGATGATAACGAAAACAATTGCTCCGAGCTCTGCGTATCGCCAGCGGTAAATGGTGTATATAAATACCTCGCCGTTAGTATGCTGGAGAACCTACGCTTTATGGCCGAGTCGTTTCGAGCCGGGCGCGGCGGGACGTCGTGGGGTCGATTGACGGCGAGGGAACTTTTTCTTCTAGTTTTTTTTGGTCATCTGTAGTGTACATTTTACGTCAGATCCGTGACGGTAATACGTCAGTGATTTCTTGGCGGAACCCGCCATACCCCACTTTCGTCTGAGAAAATGAAGCTAAAGACGAGAGGAAACGCGCAAATTGCGGAGGGGAAAGTGGATTAGCAGCTGTGTTTCAGGGCCATGCAGGGAAGCTAGCTTCACGTTAATACGTGGTGTCTTCTTTTTTTCCGAAAATTCTTCCGCTGTTTGTAGTTGGGGGGCGCGGGTCACACACGAGAATATACGGGTGCTATCTAAATGCAAAGTCATCATACGCATGAAGAAGCTTACTGTCCAAGGCGTGGTGGGGTTAAACGCGTACGTCACTTGATGTACCAAGTTCACCCGCTTCCAGTCTTGCGCGGCGACGTAGGAAAAGTTGGCGCTGTCTTCGCGCGCTCCTCCAAGCGTGAAGTACACTCGCACGTCGTTGCCGCGGTGCAACAGTTGACCGTCCGCTCCTCATGATACCCAAGAAACGCGGGTATTCAGCCGCTGTCGTGTATTTCCACTTGATCGCGCCGCTGTCCATGTGCACGGCGTACCCGTATATGACAAGAGCAGAACAGTAGTACAGCGGCATGAGGGTGGGCAGGTACGTGTCCTGTGGCCGCCAATATCTGCGAACGTCCGCGTGCTCGTAAGTTTGGGGCATTAGAGAAGCCGTCTTGCTCCGCCCATTACAGAAAAAATGTGGGTGGCTTGCACTAGTGGTGCAAGGCTTGAGGAAGAGCGACAGCTTGTGGCCGACCTAGCTTTTGTTGTCTCGACTAAGTCATTGCTAGGTTTGGCTGGGCATTGCAAGGCTCGACATGTGTCAAGAGTTAGAGCTACATTTCTTGGCGAAGTGCCGTTGTTGCTACGTGAAGTGAGCGATTAATTAGTATGATCTTACTTAATTCGGTCTTAATTAGTCATGCCTTAATCTGCGTGTCTCATGTATTCATGTCTTAATGAACTTTGTAATAATTAACATGACCTGCAATTAACATTCCTAGCAAGGACTTAAGGGCCTGACGAAGAGACGAAAAGAGCAGCGCGCCGGCTGAGCAACGCGCTAGAAGGTAGAGGCCGATCATGATGATAGTTTTTTATTAACTCTGCGCGACTTTACCTCAAGAGCACTGTGTTGCCGCGCGAACTCGACACAGGACAAAAAAAATGCCCCCACCTCCCCGAAGGGAATCGTGAGAAAATGCGAATGCATTTCTTGCGCCGAGAGTCCACGGCGTAGTAATTTTAATGGCGTAAAGCTGGACACATCGACGCGCTCAAGTGTCTCCCTTTTGGGCGCCTCTTTCAACGAACGCTTCCTACGTGCGTTCGTAATCACCTCAGGGATGTTGCCACCGCCTTCAATGCAGCACAAACGCGTTTAGAACGCGCTGTTTTCAGGCTGTGCCAAGGCAGCACAAACGCTACAAACGCGTTTCAAACGCACTGCTTTGAGGCGGTGGCGCAGGGAGGAGAGAGAGCGAACGGCGAGAGAAGGGGCGGCGAAGCACTGCACCAGAGCCGTATATTCCCTGCACTGCACCTACCCTCTCCTACACTCTCTCCACACGCGCGGGAGCTCCGCCGAGCTTCCGCAATGCGAGCGCCCTCACACGCCAGAGCACGCTCCTCCTCTCTACTCACTCTCGGCTCCTCCGCCCGCACCACCTGCTCCGGTTGCTAGGGGCGAGGATAAGCGCCCGCGCCCGCAGCTCTTGCTATGGGAGAGGGAGTGAGAGCGGAGAGGCGCGCGGACACCGACCGACGCCTGACATAGCCCGACTAAGAAATGCATTCGCATTTAAAAAAATTAAGGCACGTAGAAGACACACGCCTTAATTCCTTCGTGCCTTAATTCTTCCCTAATTATTTTGTCCTGTGTCAAGTTCGCGCTGCAACCAAGTGCTCTATTGGCCTTCCAAGAAGGCCACTTTGCAACTCTGGTAACATCACGCTTAAGCAGCTCCGCTGAAGTGTCTAGGCTCACGCTGTCTCGGAGATCGCCCCGTATGAACCTCAAGCTCGCACGACATGGCTTTTAGGCTGCACGCGTGTTACTGCTCTCGGAGCAATTTTCCATCAAACATACAGTAACTAATCCGTGCACTCAGTCATCTGTCTTAAGAACCGTGTTTACATGTTAGATCAACGCGAATTCCCTTCTAGATCTTGCATTGCAAACCGCTGGTCCAGTGCATCTTGTTTTGTTCCGCTTTTTCGTTTGCTAGTCCCCCATCCTGCAATAGCCCTCCAAAGCGGCTGTGTGTCTAAAATATTAAATAAATGAACAAATTATGCCGCGATTTCTGAGACTCGGCAATTATTCTTACGCATCACGAGACTCTTCCGGATGCCGTTTGCATTGTTTTGCTCGCTGACGTGATATACAGGTACGGATTTAAGTCAGCTATGTGCAAATACACGCGCGTGGCCTGTTTGGTGACGTGGCAACCGCCGCTGTGCCATAAAGTGTATCCGGTTAGATGCTCACTTAGCGTCGAAAACGCAGATGACTGGTCGCAGCTGTATGCCCTTCCTGCTCGCATTAAAACTGGTTCCACTTGTATTGAAAGCAGGGAGCGATGTGGGGCTTCGGTCTGGTTCCATCTCCCTCTTGCAGAAGTCTTGTACGCTCTCTCCCGGCTGGAGAAGGAAGTCCTCGTCGGGGTCAAAGGTCACCCGAGGCAAGCCTGACGTCGTCTATGCGAGGAAACAAAACCAAAATCAATGTAACAAGGCCATATAGTGGAGGAATTAGACGTAGTACAAGCAACGAGGGCTCCTTTTCTCTCTTTAAGCTGATAAAAGTTTCCCTTTACCAGCGATATTGTGACGTGATCGTGACGCTGACGAAGGAAGCAGGTGGCGCGTCCAAAATGAAACTTTTTATTTGGCCGAACTTGTGGCCGTGAAACGGAAAGTCAACCTACAGCAATACACGCTGTACACTGATAGCGGCGAACAGAGCACCGGCCGTCGATAATCTGACAAGCGGTGAAGCGCGTCGGCATTTATACATGTGCCGTCGAATATTCCAACGTTCTCGCTGGTTGTCGCGAAAGCTCTAGAATAAGCTCGAGTGTTCGCGTCTTGCGCGCAATCTTAACAAAATTATCTACAATAATAGCGAAGCTTCTCGAACAATGAGGCGCGGTTTGCGCAGAGCGTTGCTGACAGTCTTTGTGGGCGAAAACCGAATACAGCAAAACTGATAATAACAAACGCACATGGCAATATATTGCAATTCGAATGCCTGAGCTGGATTCCTCCAATAGGCGAGTAGTATTTCCAAAGGAAAATCAGAATGCCTAGTTATGTACTTGTCACAATCGCACCAAGGTATTCCTTTATAACGTAACATTACAGTTTATAATTAGAGATTATAGGCAAATGCCTATTTTGTTTTTTGCGCTCCTATCATGCCATTTTGATATATGATCATGAATTAGAGGTTAAAAAAGGCTTTTGTAGTGTTTTTATAGTGCCTATAAATGCCTATTTTTGGCGTTTGTGCCTAAATGCTCACAAACGCCTATAAATGCCTATTTTCGAAATTGGCGCTTGTATTAACACTATTTAGCCTCAAGTTGCGCTTCCGGGAGCAGTTCGAGACCGTTATTCATGCTAACGCGCAACACTGACTGTTCGGAACTATGGGGTTCAACCTAGTCCTGTAGTTCAACCAACTCCCGGAAACAACTGCTAGCAGCCGTGAAGTGGGACACGCACATACGCCGCCGCAGAGACATGGCGTGCGCGGTTCGCGAATGCGAGACCGTGGAGAGCCGTCAGCCGAAAAGAGACTGAAGAGCAAAAAAGAAAGGGAAATATGATCTACACGTGGCTTTTGTTTTTATAAAATAACTTGTAAGGTTACACTGCATCAGCGTAGCCAGAAACGTTTTTTTTTTTTTTCGGAAGAGCGGGAGGGGTAGGGGGCGCGGGTTTCAATCATACTCTATGTATGTTCGTGAGTGATTCACTGGCAGGGAAGAAATTGGCTCTACGCAATTCGACCCGGACAATAGGAGGAATCCCTCCCTTCTCGTGTTTCAGCGATCTGGCTATCTGCTCGTGCTCTGCCCTTCTCAGTCATGCTTAGAAGACACCCATGAGTGTGTTGATTCGACAGTGGAATTTTGACTCACCACGCAGAACACGGGTTCGAATCGTGCGGGACAAAGCACATTGCACGGATATGTTCAACTGTTTAACGCCTTCGTGCCATCTTAAGCAATAACATTTTTGTTTTCCTTTCGTAGATAGAGCTCGCGCACGTCTTCGTTTCAAATTATTTGCATTTATGTGAAAATTTATTGTGCCCATATTTATTATTTTGGAAGCCTAAAACGCTGTTCCTTCTTATCCTTTTTTTATTACGAGGTTGCTCGCCAAGCTTATGCTAGCGCCTTGTCCATCGCGCCGTATCCGCTAGTTAATATATCGCACGCGCTGAATCAGGTAGCGCGAAGTAGAGAAGGGCGAAGCTTAGAAGAATAGAACAGCCGGCGGCCCGCAGCAAGGGTGCTGTCTCTGTCTCTTCTTCCTTACAATGGCGCAATCTACGACCATCGAACCGTAAGCGTACCCGCTCCTTCGTCCATGGCATTCGCCAACGTACGGCCGCAGTAAGCGCGGGTTGAGGACGGCGTCCAGGCCTCCTCGGCACCTGCTCACCTGTTGCCAGTGCCACCACCATTCTGGGACGGCGTCTAGGCCTCCTTGACGGCTCCGCACCGTTTCACCGACGCCGTGATAACTTTTCACGAGCAGGGACGCCGTCCACGCGTCCTTGACGATGCATTCATCCGCTCTGAGGACCGGGACCACCGCGTACACCGTGGACACCGCCCACGGCTCGTCGGGTGCCTCAACCGACAACGGTGCGGAACTCTTACGCGTCCTCACGGAACTCTCTCGTCAACTCCACCGCGTGACGTCGTTGAATTCCGGGTTCTTGCCTGTCGCTTCGCCATCGTCGGCTGTTTGGGCAGTGCCGGTGTTCCGCGGCTTCCAGGACGACGTATTCGGATGGATTGAGACCATAAACTCGCTCGGCATCCACCACGCCTGGTCGGACCATCAAAGATGGCTGATTGCCATCGACCGCCTTCGCGATGCCGCCAAGGCATGGCATGCCTACGAAGGCGTCCGGCAGCGATCCTGGTCCGAGTGGTGCGCGAGATTGACGAGTCTCTTTCGCCCACTTTTTGATGTCTGCGACCCCCTGCCTACCGACCCACTATCTACCGCGGATGGGAGCTGTGACACGCAGAATCCCGACGGTGCAGCTCGGGCCCCCACCCCCCTGCCCTCTCACGGTGACCGAGATCATGAAGGGCACGGCGCAGCTGTGTCCGCTAGCTGCTCCACGGACAGCTCCGCGGAGTGCCCTGCGGCAGTCGTCGACACTAGCCGAGAGGTTTACTTCTCCCTACAGATGTCCGACTTCGTGCCGGTACCCACCACAGGACCATCCTTGACAAAGACTAAGACCGTCTGCGAGCCACAGCAGCCGTCGAGCCGGCCTCCAAGCTGTCCAGCGCTAGAGTGCCAAGAGGCATCGGGTGACGTCAGCCGTGTGTCGACGTCAGCTCCATCGCAACCAGCCAGTGACGAAACACTAACCACCACTCCCGGTTGGGCCCACAGTCAGGAGCAACATCATTGCCGACCATCACCGCAGTCATTGGCCGAGTGTGCGGACGCTCGCCCCCATCCAAGCATCGATTCCCTAAAGCAAGCTGAGGTGCTTATCCCAGCTGGGTTCGTTGACGCCAAAGACTTGCCTCTTCAGGACATGTCTCAAGCTAATGACATGGCTTCTGACCAGTACGGCTCAAATGTTTGCGACCCTTTGGCAAGGACAGTCACCTCGAGCACCTTGGGAAACATGACGGCAATACTACCACAAGAGCATGAGCTGCATCAAGAATCAGCTCGGAAACTCGCTCGCACTTCGTCCCACAAGGGTAGGAGAGCACGGCGACCCAGCTCGACCCACCGCGAACAGCGCGGCCAACTCCACACGATCCGACATTCAAGAGATGCGAATACGCACTGTCTTGCCCGGTTCATAGATATGCGGCGCGACCAGCGTCAAGTTGACCTGTGGCAATCCGGAAACAGTCGGGTCCGTCCACCACAGACGTCGCCGACAAGTTTTCAGAAGACGTCTTACTATGGACAAGACCGACCACAGCGACAGAGCCAATTCCGCCCGCCAGAGAACACACTGGCAGATCCCCAAACCAAGTCAGAGCGTGGCCGGGACCGACCACCAAGATGCAGCCAGTGCCGTCCACCAGAGACACAGTCGGCAGCTGCGGCCGCTCGCAGTCATGGCCGAGTGTAATGACGAAGAATGGCACCGTGGTTTGGGCGCTCGCACGCGCTTAATCGGTATATATATATATATATATATATATATATATATATATATATATATATATATATATATATATATATATATATATATATAAACAACCTAGTCACGTCTTTGGATGGCGATAGAGGAATTTGTACGCAGGATTCACTGGTTCACCGATCATCTGGGAGCAAGCTGCTCTACAACATTCACTTCGTGGATATGGCGTGAGTTTTTTGTTTTTATCTCTCTGAAATTGTCTCTCACGGACAACGCCGATTTCTTTCTCATAACCAATGACGCCGAAACCGAAATTTCTTCGTAAGGAGCTCTTTAATGCTGTCGCGTTAATAGGTCATGACACCCCGTAGTGGTATCTGCGTGGACGTGGCCTAGGGTGACATCGTATCCAACACGAATGTAACACCTGGTGTCCACATCCTTTTCACTCTAAGTCCCTTAGTACGTCGATCTATTAGCGGCGTTGTGAGCGGGAGGTTGACAACCTTGTATGTGAGGCAACAAACTGTGTGGAAAATCCTACTTCTTTATTGAAAGGCCGGCCGCACAATTTTCACAACGGCGCTGCGCAGCAACTGCGTTGAAGACGTGTTACATTTTGTTAGCGTTCAATCCAATCATCGAGATACAAAACAAATAATAGGGGTCGCCTAACGTGATATTGTCGAACCGTTGTCACGAAAGACGCAAACGAGGACACGACTCTGGCGTCGTCGTAGGAAAGTGGTAGGTTTCATAGCTGTCTTGCTGTGTTTGTGGCGCTAGCTGTTTCAACAGGAAATATGCATACTATATCCGATTTCTTTATGTTAAGCTTACTCGGCCAAGACACCAACAACACATCTTTGAACCACCGCCCAGTTATTGCTCATACACCGCTCTCGAGGCATCAGCAATCTTATGTGAATCGAGGAGTGCTATCTGTTGCGACATAAGAAACAACAAAGCGCAGAATTACGGCTTGAAAGATCTAATCTGCTGCGCCAGGTGATTCCACCATTAGGTAGACACCACCAAAACTTACTATGAACGAAGCAATGTTATAAAGGGTGCAGCAACCTTTTTACCCAAATTTTACCCGCTTGTCATCGCGCAGACAGGCCGTAACAACGGAAGCGGTGGTACCGTCTAAGTAGCGTCATGCTCCTTTATTTTTTACACGAGTGTTTTATGCCGGGGTCCACCAAGACACCACTGATGTCATTTCCATCGAGGAAGTGACGTCGGTAAAATCCGCACATACGGATGACAAAGAAAAAGTTTCGTTCATTGGATAACTTGGGAGTCGAACCCACGACATCTAGGTCCACGAGGATAGGCGCCAGATGCTCTCACCACTGCGCTACCACCGCACATGCACAAGGATGCCCAAATGTGCCTCCTAGTTCACACGCCTTCTCCCTCTCACAGCGATCGTCGTTTGCGGGGTTGGTGTCGCCGTCTGCAAGCGGTGAAGTACTGCATCATGACACTATAACGAGCGCCGACAGGGAGCGCATCCGTAGTTCCAGCTCAACGAAGGCTTCCGTTGAGTTATTGCAGAAAACTCTGCGGTATGTGCAATGCGCCGCACATGGAATTCGGTTCTGTCATGACGAAGTATATGCTCGCATTTCACGTCGTGCAAACGTGTGACGCGTTTTCACATGAGTAGTGCAGCTTCCACATGCGCCAACGGCGTTTCTACACCGCCTACTGCTTCCAGTGCGATAGCACTGACTAAGAAAGCTGCTGCAATAAGCGTCCCGTAAATGTCATGACGTTGACGGTGGAATGTCGCGCAACGAGTGCTTTCATGCAGCGAGAGAGACGCCAGCAGGAAGCCTAATGCCTTCCCGTGTCCAGTGCTCAAGCTACGAACTGTGCCTCTCGCGTTTCTGATGCGCTTGGAGCCATATGAATAAGAACATGCGTATCTTCCTCTATTACAATGCGGAGCGCACGGCTTAGCGTTTCTCTCATCAAATGACGACGCTTTCAATGTGCACATCTCGAGTATCAGTGTTCATTATGGCCTCGTTGCTATGCCATCCTTGCGGGCATTCGCCATAGCTGTGTCCAGGTGTATGTTAACGACTTCAGCTACTACAAAGCTTAAATCATGATATTAGATGTCAGCCGCCGGGACCGAGATGTGCCACCAGGCAACAACGTGGTACATCCACGTCAAACGGTGCCATCAGCTACCAAACACCGATTCTGTACTGAGCAAGCTCTCACATCAATGTCAATAGACAATCATCTAGCTCTGCGAAGACACGGTTCACTTTCGTATTATACCAATTCTATGGCTGGAGGGATCAATCATGGTTTTTGTTCCTCCGTGTTCTCAATAAACGCTCATGGTTGAACGACAGCGTGTCCATGCTCTTACATGCGCCTGGCGGTGACGCCACGTCCAGAAAGCTGCGCGCTAACGGCGTCTCACCTGCGGGATGGTCAACGCTGAGGAGGTGACGTTCACACTGGGGGTCACACTGGGGACGACAATTAAGGTCGGTGGTACGCGTCCCGTGCGCGTTTTGGACATTAGGAACACGACTGTTGGGATGAGCACCGTGATGAACACTATCGAGCACAGCGCCCACAAGGAGCTGCCACCAGGGACGGCTTTCTTGACCTGCGTAGGGCTCCGACTATCCCGCAAGCGGCACCTCTTAGCACATACCCCTCATGCGAATAGGTCTACTCAAGAGAAGCGAAACAGTAGCACGTTAATGAAGAAAGTAACAGTTCCTTAGCTTACGCTAAGAGAGCACAGTCTAAATCGTAGGCTATCATGAAACAACGGTAAGATTGCTTTGATATTCCCAGCCGACTGAATTGCTGACTGAACACCTGGACGAGTTCGATCTTGTGATTCATAATGGTAATTCGCGCCAACACAAGACAAAAGACGAGCGAGAAGACAAAGCGCTGTGCCATTGTTGTGCTCTCGCTCGCCCTGTGTCTTCTGTTGGGGCTTAATACCATTATGAATTGTTGTCACCCTCAACCTCCCTGGTGGCGCTTTGGTGTGATAGTGCAGAGACGCACGTATTTGAATATACCTTGCATTTTTTCATTTTTGGCCTTAAGAAAATCACTTGAATCTCAGTTAGAAGTGCTATTATACAAGCTATAGCATGCTTAAAATGCTATCATGCCGTTTCACGGCGCCAGGTGACACTTATAGCCAAGATTTTAAAAAATTACCTAGATATGCCTAAGAAAAGAGCGTTTATTTTTGAGTGTTCTATTGCTGTGTAACTGAGGACTAGGCATGCGAACCGAACTCTCACTTTCTGACGCCGTGCGAAACGTTCAGTAATACTGGCATTGTGATCTCGACGAGCTGCAACCAATACAGCCGCCTAAGTTCGTTTTTGAGCGTTTAGCACTCCATTGATGCCCTTGCGCAGTGTGCTTCTTCCTAAGCAGGAAATGCCGACATTCCGACAAATCATTGCCATATACGGCCGCAGGATCAGACGGCGTTCAACTTTAGAATTCTCTCCTCTTAATTACTCGTTTGGATTCTTCTAAGAAAAAAAAGCCGGCAGATCCCACGCATTGTGGGAATCGATGTAATGCGAAGCCAGCAAAAAGCTGCATACATCGTCTTGTATGTCATTGAGGAAAATGCGTGTCATGGTTTTCATGTTAACTCCTATTATTTATGTTCGTCACACAGTCACATCGCGCAAGACCAATTCCGGGGTAGATCAAACTAGCGAAACAGCCACCAGCGCGTCATGAGCGTGGCACGTAAGTCATGCTGTACATGACATGCGTGTCATGATTTTCATGATAACTCGTGCTATTTATGTTCGTCACACGGTCACGTCGCAAGATACCAATTTTGGTGTATATCAATCTAGCGAAACGGCCGCCAGCGCCCCGTGAGCGTGGCACGTAAGTCATGCTGTACATGACATGCTTGTCATGATTTTCAGGATAACTCGTGTTATTTATGTTCGTCACACGGTCACGTCGTAAGGGTCCAATATTGGTGTATATCAAGCTAGCGTAACGGCCGCCAGCGCCCCGTGAGCGTGGCACGTAAGTCATGCTGTACATGACATGCGTGTCATGATTTTCATGATAACTCGTGGTATTTATGTTCCTCACACGGTCACGTCGCAAGATACCAATTTTGGTGTGTATCAATCTAGCGAAACGGCCGCCAGCGCCCCATGAGCGTGGCACGTAAGTCATGCTGTGCATGACATGCGTGTCATGATTTTCATGATAACTCGTGTTATTTATGTTCGTCACACGGTCACGTCGTAAGAGACCAATATTGGTGTATATCAAGCTAGCGAAACGGCCGCCAGCGCACCATGAGCGTGGCACGTAAGTCACGCTGTACATGACATGCGTGTCATGATTTTCATGATAGCTCGTGTTATTTATGTTCGTCACACGGTCACGTCGCAAGATACCAATTTTGGTGTGTATCAATCTAGCGAAACGGCCGCCAGCGCCCCATGAGCGTGGCAGGTAAGTCATGCTGTGCATGACATGCGTGTCATGATTTTCATGATAACTCGTGTTATTTATGTTCGTCACATGGTCACGTCGTAAGAGACCAATATTGGTGTATATCAAGCTAGCGAAACGGCCGCCAGCGCCCCGTGAGCGTGGCACGTAAGTCATGCTGTACATGACATGCGTGTCATGATTTTCATGATAACTCGTGTTATTTATGTTCGTCACACGGTCACGTCGCAAGATACCAATTTTGGTGTGTATCAATCTAGCGAAACGGCCGCCAGCGCCCCATGAGCGTGGCACGTAAGTCATGCTGTGCATGACATGCGTGTCATGATTTTCATGATAACTCGTGTTATTTATGTTCGTCACATGGTCACGTCGTAAGAGACCAATATTGGTGTATATCAAGCTAGCGATACGGCCGCCAGCGCACCATGAGCGTGGCACGTAAGTCATGCTGTGCATGAAATGCGTGTCATGATTTTCATGATAACTCGTGTTATTGATGTTCGTCAAACGGTCACGTCGCAAGATACCAATTTTGGTGTGTATCAAACTAGCGAAACGGCCGCCAGCGCCCCATGAGCGTGGCACGTAAGTCATGCTGTGCATGACATGCGTGTCATGATTTTCATGATAACTCGTGTTATTTATGTTCGTCACACGGTCACGTCGTAAGAGACCAATATTGGTGTATATCAAGCTAGCGAAACGGCCGCCAGCGCACCATGAGCGTGGCACGTAAGTCATGCTGTACATGACATGCGTGTCATGATTTTCATGATAACTCGTGTTTTTTATGTTCGTCACACGGTCACGTCACAAGATACCAATTTTGGTGTGTATCAATCTAGCGAAACGGCCGCCAGCGCCCCATGAGCGTGGCACGTAAGTCATGCTGTGCATGACATGCGTGTCACGATTTTCATGATAACTCGTGTTATTTATGTTCTTCACACGGTGACGTCGCAAGATACCAATTTCGGTGCACATCAATCTAGCGAAACGGCCGCCAGCGCCCGATGAGCGTGGCACGTAAGTCATGCTGTACATGACATGCGTGTGATGATTTTCATGATAACTCGTGTTATTTATGTTTGTCACACGGTCACGTCGCAAGATACCAATTTTGGTGTATATAAAGCTAGCGAAACGGCCGCCAGCGCACCATGAGCCTGGCACGTAAGTCATCCTGTATATGACATGCGTGTCATGATTTTCATGTTAACTCGTGTTATTTATGTTCGTCACACAGTCACGTCACAAGATACCAATTTTGGTGTATATCAAGCTAGCGCAACGGCCGCCAGCGCACCATGAGCGTAGCATGTAAATCATGCTGTACATGACATCCGTGTCATGATTTTCATGTTATGACTTGTCATTTATGTTCGTCATACAGTCATGTTACGCCATACCAATTTTGGTGCACATTCGATTAACCAAGCGACCAGGAGAGCACAAAGTCGTAGGCGGCTAGATAGATAGATAGATAGATAGATAGATAGATAGATAGATAGATAGATAGATAGATAGATAGATAGATAGATAGATAGATAGATAGATAGATACGGTCAAAGTCGCAGAAGTTCGCTAAGAAATGCTTCGCATTTAATATGCACTGCATTCATTCAGAAAATATGCACCACTCCACGTACTTCATTTTTCCAGGTGCGTCTGCAAGCTGTATTTCCTTCATGTTTTCAGGCCTCGTAAAAGCGCCCCTGTAATGTTACGACTGAATATTTCGAATTGTGTGATACTACTGTAACTGTAATCTACTTGTTGTTAGGACTATGTATTCGGTATTTTATTATGCCAGTATGACTATAAAGTATTTGTCATTACACTCGCATCTTTCCCCAATGTTTGCTACAGGCACAGTCATAGTCACTAACCTCGCCGCTGTCGAAGCTGTAGCCCACTCGGGTCCCCTGGGGCGACACTACTTCCACTGGTGACACCTCGCTCAGACGCTGCGTGTTCATGTGCACAGGTGACGTAACAGGGCTACGTGCCAGAGCAAGCTGGGAGAGTTCATGACCGGGCGACAGCAGTGGACTTTTCATCTGCAGGCGTAAGTAGGACAAAAAACTATCAATTGAGGGTAGCCGCCATCTTGGGCTGTAAAACAAATGTTTTCACGATTTTGGTGTGTCGGGACGTGAAATTAGTGCAGTGAACAAACGTTGAATTCACCATTCCAGCTGCTTTTCAGAATCATTCCACCGTAGCGCTGTTCGTTTAGCGGTCGCAGGTACACAGCGGCACTTAAACGTATCATTAATTAAGTCGATAGAGCATCACTTTCAGGAGGCAGACATCTTAGGCGGGCGGGACTACGAGTCAGGTGGAAGAAAGGACTATGTACGCCCTCTTATAGTATGCTTACCACCAGTGTTCGTCGCCATCATCTGTGACGCAGCCAAGTTCGCAGCGCCCGTCTTTGCCGCGACGACACGAGATAACCATGGTCTGATAGATAGAACAATGGATGATTGCTGTAAACGCATTTTCTAGGGTTGAACCATCAAATATAAGCGATAGCATGACCGGTCTTTCCTTCCCTCTAACCAGACCAAAGAGCAAGAACACTATGCTGATCCTGGGAAAATATGATTAATCGGATTTTTTAGATATGTTAGGATTCTACGCTTCTTTCGTGCCGAAACATCCTACTGCACGTGATTATGGCGATAAGGAAAATGCTCAGGTGAATATAGGTCTGGTCCCGCCAAGCAAAGTTGAAATTTTTGTTGCATTGTTAAGGCCCATGTTATTAACCTGTGCCCGTTTCACTCACCTTTATATTTGTCTTGGCATGAGTGCGTGATGAATCTCCTCGCTGAAACGAACAAAAAGAAGGGGTGGGGGAGGTTGAGGAGGGTGGTTAAGGATAGATGGGACGCCTATTGAACCTAACGTTACATCTGTCATATAGCTGCTTAGGTAGCGGAGCGTGCACCTTAAATACGACGTGAATTTCGCAATTCACGTGGTAATATTATTGGGACAGGAATTATATGGACACTGTCGACGAGTTTTGGCCATCGCAGGCGCCGTAATGTCCCGTATAAATTTGAAATTTATTATATCCCCCCGCGCTCCGTATGTTCTACCGCGGGTAAAAGCGCGCGAGCGGGGGCGATGTTTTTGACAGTGCCTTCAGGGCTATCATTCAGGCTTCACGGTGGTTGATATTGTAACCGAATATGCACAATGTTCATTTCAAAATATCGGCGCATTTTCTAGTACTTTCCGTTAACAACACCGCTAGTGCACGTCTAAGGATATACATACATATGATTTGCTAGGACGCTGAAACCTGCCTACTATTTCTCTCTATGTCCTCTCTCTGTGCGTGCATGTTGTGGTAGAGCGCCACAGCAATTACCGAACACACATATCGCCCAAGGCCCGAAAGCAAAACGTCCGGCAACAACAGTGGCACACCATTCGTGTTAGACACCAGCAAATGAATTCAGCAGCCAATTACGCCAAGGGAAGCATAGAAGAGAATAAATGCTCCCTTTTAACTGTAGTTTGGTAATTATGACGCAAATTGAAAATAATTAAAGTGGACTAAAGATCGCATTTTCTGTCGGTGGGATCCGAACCCACAACCTTGGAATTTGGAGCCCTATGCTCTACGAATCGAGCTACGCTATGCTCTACCACTCGAACAAAAAGTCATCACGCGATGACGTCAAAGACCTAGAAAATTTGTAACTTCATCATGACTTCAACAGAAGGTGGTGTCGGCAAGACTTCATCACGGGACACCGCCGCTTGGTCTAACGTCGGCAAATCTCGGAGGCCGGGCAAAACCAGGCGGGGTGAAGAAAGCTTGCAATACCTCCTATCCTGGAGGCAGTGCGACACCACGATATGTGCAGAAAGCTTTAGGACGGGGGTGTGGGGGGATCAGTTCATCGACAGTGAAGAAAACGATGGCATTCACCTTCGAGTCGTCTTCGGCGATTGCATATGAGATCCTGTGAGCTTATTCCTCTATTCTTAAACGTATATCCAGTTGTTCGGGGCCTCTAGTACAGATGCCCTTTGCTTTAAACACTGCGCCATGGCAGAATTAACGTCTAGTTCGCTGTAGCCATAGCCAAATGCCTCACCACTCGTAGCAGAGACTCTCTAAGAATGTGCCGTGTGCATGCATGTTTCTGAGAATTTCCTTAACGTCCTCAAGAATTTCCTTCATGAATGTTGGCGCGCTTTCAGAACGCTTACGAGGCGTCGTCGAGTCGGCGTTGTGAATTTCGCATTGACCGATTCCAATCCGATATCAATCCGACATAACCGATACCAATCTGTACATACCGTACATTCTTTTTTCTTTTGATCACCTATTAATTTGCTGTAATCTTTTATTTTCTCCTTCTAAGTACGTAGAACTTTAAGGGCCCGGCTCGTCGTCCACCATATCTCATGCCGCACGGTCACGCAGTTGTCAATACCGGCCTAAAACAAGGCTAACAATCTCGAAGCTCGTGCAGAATAAATTAGCAAGGTGTAAAGTAATATAAACTACAGAAGTAACCTGGAATTAATCGCTGTAATTTATATAAAATCCCGAAAAATGCTTCTGAAGCACCCGGCTGATACCCGCGCCGCGTAGATACCCGCGCCGCGCCGCGTGCCGTCTGGGCAAGCGCGCGATTGTCAAGGCAATCGCTGGGTTGTCCGTGCTACGCCCCTCCTTGGCTTTCACGGTAGTGGAGCTGCATTAAGCACGAGATACAGAACTACGCTATGTGCTACAAAAGAACGACATTTCCGCATGATTTATGGCGGGACTTAGAACAACACCAAGATCCACACAATAACTACACTAGCGCCACATTAATCGCAGAATTCTTTTTTATCTCCTATATGCATTGGGATAGGCAAACTTTAGCTAGACAACCAATTATATTAAGAGCAAGGAAGCGAAATGTTTCAATTGAACGATCAACGTTGCGTTGCGAGAAGGCTCACCCCTTCGGTAGCGAACGCTTTCTGGACCGTCGTAGGCGGCGTCTTCACAATGCCGGGGGACGCGGGTGACTCGATTTCGCGCTGCGGAAGACGGGTACAGGACCGGCACGGCCATGGCGTAGTCGTTCTTCTTCTGGTTGCTGCAGCCGGTGACTCGTGCCCAGTGCATGCGCCGCGTGTTGCTTTTGATGGCGATGATATATTTCTTATGTCGCGTACCATTCAAGGGGATGGGTCAATTAAGAATCGGGTGGCAGGAGGTATATGACAATGATGTATTTGACGGGGCAGAAGACCTAAGTTAAAAAAACATCGAATAAACGAACGTGTACGCTAAAATAACAAGCAGTCGGATTAAGAGATGGAAATGCATGCAAGGGGTGATAACATAAGTGACAGCAAAGCTCCGAAAATAGAGGTAGATGGGTTGCTAAAGTTCAAAGAAATCAATATTCAAGAAATATGCCTACGCTGAAAGTGCGACACTGTTAACTTTTTGTCGCATTTTAATACTCATACATATTTGAGCAGACACCCATTTGACTACAGCGTATTGTGTAGTGTCATCGAAAACACGATTTTTTAAATATCACGTCTCATCCCATGATCTAATGTCTACCTAGATACTATAATGTCCTAATAGTAGAATGTTTTAATAGCAGCTGATTAAAAAAATAACATCTGGGGTTTAACGCCCCAAAACCACGATATGACTATAATCGGAAGTAATGCAAGCAACCTCAAGAAATAAGCCAAACAAAGGAAAGAATGAGGAGGGGCGACGTATATAGAGAAAGGTGTTTTAGCTCCACTAACGTGAAACCTAGGGAGGGGCGATTCATGTAGTGTGCGCCGGTGTTACCCACAGTAAAATCGCTGCTAATGGGCAGTGAGAGAGCGAGAGAAGAAGGGCCTGATCGAGGTAATTAGCCACATTATTTTGAGAGACATTTCTTTGATGAGGCACCAGTGGAGCCAAGCCTGAAACCTGACATCCAGGGAAGGGTGTTTCAACTCCACTACCATATTCGGAAAACTGCATAGGAATGCAGCTTACCCTAAGGAGGTGCTTATTCATTATCATCATCATCGTCTTCTTCTTATGTCTCTCAATGCCCATTAGCAGCGATTTTCCTTATCTTGTCTTCGTGTTTTACACACCGCGTCATGCTTGCAAAGTATGCTTTACAGGAGAAAATGTGGCATTCGAAACCAGTTTCGAGACAGTATTTAACAAAATTTTTCTACTTTATGCAATTAAATCCTGATACGTCGTCGTATATTTGTTGGGCACACTGCTGCCTTCTCGATTTTAGGGGGCCAATGGCAAATAGAGGGAAACGCCTAATTTTTGTGGCGCATACAAGTTTATGATGAACCGTGACGACGACATCACAAGGCGACAAGCCGAGACCCTGAGGTGCCTCACCCCTAAAAACATGGTTGATCCCTCCATCGTAGCAATCGGCATAGCACAAAAGTGAAACGTGTATTCACAGAAGTAGTTAAATGCTTATTGTACATTCATAAATAAGGGCTTGCTCAATGGCTGTTAGTATTTGACGGCTACAGCACGGTTTGATGCGAATTCGCCCACGCTGACACCTGATGGCAAACCTCCATCCGGACGACTAGCATCAATGATCATGATTAGGCCTTCGTGGCAGTTGAAGTAGTTGACATACACCCGGGAACAGCATATGATGAATCCTGCGCATAGAAGGCTCCAAGAACCACATAATATTCACTTGTATCAATATGCACTCATGCAAAGCGTGGTCATTTGAGGTCAGAAATGGCAAGGTGCACGCTCTCCTCTAAAGGGTAACATACACCTGTGCTCATGCATACACTACCACACTGCGCTTCAGCAACGTGAGAGGCAGTGCTCGTAGCTTGAGTCATAAACACGCGAAGGCGTTCCGTTTCCTGCTGGTCTGTCCCTCGGTCAACCAAAGCACTTACACGCGCGACATTCGCCTGTCTGTCTATCTATCTATCTATCTATCTATCTATCTATCTATCTATCTATCTATCTATCTATCTATCTATCTATCTATCTATCTATCTATCTATCTATCTATCTATCTATCTATCTATCTATCTATCTATCTATCTATCTATCTATCTATCTATCTATCTATCTATCTATCTATCTATCTATCTATCTATCTATCTATCTATCTATCTATCTATCTATCTATCTATCTAACCGTCTGGGTGTGCTCGCGACCCCCTCCTTAACTTGGTATAGTCCAAAACAAGCATACAAGGACATGAGGGTATCTCAAAAATGCCTGTCTGATCACGACATGAATAGTCCGAAAATCATGTCGTGTACGTCACGAAACTTTTTCCTCCAGTCACGTGTTGCACATAACCGTTTACCATGGGCCGCAGTATGCCGGCATGAGCCACAGTTGATTCGCAGTTTATATCTACCCAGGAACTGCGAGAACTGACAATGGTAGTTAAAACTGGAACGTTAAGAAAATGCGGCATCGGCCGAGTTGACCCCACTATGCGAAGAATAAAGACCAGGTCCCAGCAGCAATCGAACCCAGGCATTGTGCGTGGCATTCAAGTATTCTACCAAAGAGCCACGCCAATGCTCCAAACTGCTTTGGAAAGATATTCTATGCAGGCATCATGTCGGTTGTAGGGGTTCGTGGCTGTCTGCCCCAAACAGCTGTTACTGCTGGGTAACTAGAACCTCATTTATTAGAGGAAACAAACTCGAACTGTTAGGCAAAACTACCGGCCCCTAAGCTTTGCCCCGGCGGCGTGCACTCCGCGTGCACGAGCACTCTCCGCAACAGTCTGTCAGCCACTCCCCCATGGCTGTCCACGGCCCCTTCTTTTATGTTCCTCCGGACAAGTGGAACATGCGCACTGCCGTGGTATCGTGTCTCGTGTCCGTAGCCATTGGGGGCGCGTGGGTTTATCGGCGGCGATTCCCACACGGGGCTTGCAATTCTGGCTATTTAAATTGATAAAAAGGCAATAAACATTACACACGTACTCCTATGATACAGGCGTCATCTCGGGTTAACGTCGGTTGTGGTTCCAGTGTAGGTCCCTCTTTTAAAACACTTAAATAAACATCACCTATGTACTATTGACTCCCCAAGCTACATCGAACCTTTGCTCGACACCGGATGAACACACTAACGAATGCTACGTAAGATATTCACATCATCGCACCGTAGCATGCACTTAGTTGTGATAAAACTTTCAAGTACTTGTTACTGGGCTAGTTGGTTCATCAACTTCCCTGTGCTTGTTCGTCCTTTGTGTGCTGTTTTAGGTGTCTGGAATTTCCCTCAAGATAAAACTTTCGTCTGTGCTCTAACATGAGCGCTGACGTTACGTCAGACTAAAAGTTACCTTTCAATGCCAGTGCAGCTGAGACCTGCCTGCTAAGCCCGCGATGTGCACACGACTAATTTATTCACGAAAACACGTCGATCCTCCTCGTAAAGCTTGACTCAAAGCAAACAGAAAAAGTGCATCCTAGTGTAGTTGCGCTGAGAGAAAGGCACGAAGGTCTAAGGGCAAAGAGAATTGGACAGGTAGTGGAGTTAGTCTTTTGTGCCATCCGTGCAGCGCAACTACATTTGTATGTCGTACCAACTAGCCCCAGTCGAAGCTTTGCTAAAAAATTGGCCGCGTATCTGCGTGCTTCGCTGCAAATGTCGTCTAAAGACGATAGAAGAGGCGCTGCGTGAGATATGGACGCCATATGGCAATACGTCGGGAAACATGGGTGCTGTGTTGCTGGCTGGTAGTCCCGGCGCAGCAGCAGGCAAAGACTGGCGGTGATCAACGCGACCGGCGGGGACGCCAGCCAGCCCGTACACGCGGTTTGGCGCGACGCGCTGAAGCAGAAGAAACGTCCGCACTCAACTAGTACTCTCCACACACTCTTTTATTTACACGTCGCCTGGGTAAAACAGGAATGCCAGAGCGGCGCCCCATGGCATTCGTACAGTGCAATACAGAACCAAAACCGAAACACAACAATGAGCTCGTGCAGAGGGCACGCAGGAAGGCAGGTTTCAGCGCAGTCGCAGTTTCAGCGCAGCTTAAGAAACTAGGGTCTTTAGAATTACGTATGTATGCATTTTCTATTAAAGGAACACACCACCTAATACTTACCTAGTGATGTTGCGCCTCAGATACGCGTGATATTTAGTTCTTGATCGACAACGTTCACAAGTATGAACAGCCGTACCAGTTCAAGATGGCTGGCCATTGGGCAAGTGGTTCAACTTTGGCCGAGTGGCTGAATCGAGAGACGTGCCGACAAACAGAAAGACTGACCAAAGTTTCTCCGTTTAAGTATCCCAAGAAAGACTATCGTCTTTAAAAATGCAGCATAGAGGCTTGCTGGCACGCTGACTGCTTCGCATAAAGCCGATTCCCACAATGTGTGGCAAATGCCGAGTTTTATTAGTCGGTGTCATCATATTCAACGCAGTGGATGGCTGAGAAACGCCGTTGCTGCATGTGGAAGCTTCACTACTCTTGAGACGAGGCTCTTTTCCGGAGATAAATGCAGACATCTGTGCGCCAAATAGAGGGAGGTGTTCGCCAGCGCTTTCTGTAACACCATCTGAGTGATGTAACGAGAAGATGATGCGCTAGCCAACCTCGCGGCGGTTCACCGCTGCACCCGAACAAGCAGGCTGTCCTAGATATCATAATTTAAAATATAGGCCGAGTTTCTAGCACTTTGTTGTCAACACCGGTAGTGTACACATATAGCCATGTACGTGGACCTGCAGTGCTTAGTTGGGCGTACACACTTGCCTATTACTTCTGTTTCTCTCACACCGAGTAGCTCCGGCAATGTACCGTTACTGGGCAACGGCGCACTGCCGGAGCTAATCGCGGAGGCCGCGACCCAAGTCTACCTAAAAAGCTATCTACGCCAGAATTAGGAAGAAACACGACTGATCCCCCTTTCATAGGAATCGGTGTAATACGAAAGTGAAACATGTCTTCACAGGGGTAGTTGAGCGTTTACTGTGCATTGTTTCGCCACAAGGACGAAGAAATGAATGCTATAGCAACAAATTGTAATGTCACGAGACTAGCGGCAAGCAGCTCAAAACTTGCAGCACGCTCTAATGCAGAAAGGACGCACGAAAACAACATATACAGGACCAGCGCGAACTAACAACTGTCAGAACTGTTACTTCTTTGCATGTGAGCAGCGCGCTCTTTTCGGAAATGCGGCCGCTGCAGGGAGCGAAGTGATCTTCGTTCTCTCTGAATCGTCAACGGAAACTTGCGGTGTAAGCACAAGACGTTACAAGCCGCCCCCATCAGAAGGTAGCGCGCGCACACGAGAGACAGCCGGAACTTTTTCTTCTAGATTTTTCTTTGCGATCTCTTAGCGTGTATTTTACGTCATATCCGTGAAGGAAATACGTCAGTGGAGCCGTGGTGGACCCCGGCATAAAACACGTTCGTGTTAAAACAACGTTCCGATTGAACCAAGAGCGTCATCGTAAAGCACTGTCACGCGTTTTGTGAAAATTCACCCCATCGGTAGCAGCGAACGACTTTCGAATCTTCGTAGGCGGCGTCATCACAATGCGGGGGACGCGGGTGGCTCGATTTTGTACTGCAGAGACGGGTACAAGACTGGCACAGCCATGGCGTAGTCCTTCTGATGATGATGATGTCCTCACTGTGATGGCGCTCACCCACAAAAGAGGATGAGCGGTGCCGATGAGGATGACCGGGCGGCAGGACCTTCAAGTTAAATATCTATGAAGCTAAGAACTTTGGGCACCAAATAAAACATATAGCTAGTTGTTCTCATTCTTGCAGCCCGTGGCTCGTGCCTAGTGCACGCGGCGCGTGTTTGTGTTGATGATGATGACGCATTTTTCATAGCGCATATGACTTCCCGGGATAGGTCAATAAAGAATTGTGCTTGTTAACGTGAAAGCTTTTGATGCCTCAACAAACGCGAAAAGTGACCGTCGGCGGCGACGTGAACACGAAGGGATGCGAAAGATGATGTTACGACGTCATAATTTGGCGTCATCGCGACGTCACAGATCGCAAAAACTGTGGCTACATTATGACGTCCTCGTGACTACACATAACATGACGTCACGTGATGACGTCATCACCTGACATCCTCGCTTGATGAAATAATAATAATATCTGGGGTTTAACGTCCCAAAACCACGCTATGATTATGAGAGACGCCGTAGTGGAGGGCTCCGGAAATTTAGACCACCTGGGGTTCTTTAACGTGCACCTAAATCTAAGTACACGGGCCTCAAACATTTTCGCCTCCATCTCGCTTGATGAAAGGTGGGCCGATCCCACAGGCATTGAAAAGCCACCTGAAGTGAAGAAAGCTCCAAACGCCTCTGATCCCGGAGGTAGTGCAAAATAACCTAAAAAGGTGCAGAAAGTTTTCGTCCAAGGCGACTGCATAAGAGAACGTGTGCATGTATGAGTACGTACAAGTGGCGAACTTAGAAAATTCCGTGAAGGTAGGACCAAGGTGGGACTATGCTAAGCAGATGGCTTCTCCCGATTGCGTGATAGAATTATTCGGTTCCGGGTGGTAAACGTGGTTTGTACGTGACTTTTGACACCCGTGCCTCTGACCATATGCGCTATTCTGGCGTTATTTATGTCACACGCTTCGTATCTCAAAATTTCCCAGCAGTTGCGCATTTATAAGCACCGCTTGTTCATTTAGCCCCGTTGCACATGCGCAGACATTGCTTCCTTGCTCGACGCACGCGCGCCCGCTTCCTTGCTTTCTCCCTCAGCATGATGCGAGATAGCGAGATTGACCAGATTACGAACCGCCGCGACCTGCGCTGCCTGCCGCTGTGTGTGTGCGCCGCCAAGAAATATTTTGCACGGACGGACGGAGCCGACAAGCCGTGGAATTCAATACCGTAGAAAGTGCGATGTTCTGTGCGATAAGGTGGCCTGCGAATGTGTATTCCAACGAAGGACGCCGTATGCACTGGTGCAGTGTGTGCTGACCGACTATTGTGAGACATGATCCGTTGTTTGAAAGAAACTTGTTCAAGAGATCCTTCATCGGAAGAGCTGCTCGACAGGCGGTGAGTGAAACACGCGTTAATCCGTGGTAATTGGACTGCATGCGGTCATCATGGTTCCATTTATAGCTGCTCGACCATGATCAAGGCGAGAAAAGCTGGAAGAGAGGACTGCAGCAAGCTGAGCTAGGGGTAGAAATTAAAATGCAGAGCTTTGTTGAGCCACGTAGTACGTGAAAGGTCGTCCTCTGGGATGGTATAGTGGATAGGATGCTCGCCAGCTGACCCGAACGACGCGGATTACATCACGTCCGCGGCGGTCGAACTTCGATGGTGTCTAAACGCTAGAGGCGCGCGCACTGTGCAATATCAGTGCGCGTTAAAGACCACCGGATGGTCCAAATTGCTGGAGCAATACAAAACAGCGTTAATCGTAATCAGATCGAAAGAAAGAAAGAAAGATAGAAAGAAAGATAAAGGAAGAAAGAAAGAAAGATGGAAAGAAAGATAGAAAGAAAGATAGAAAGAAAGAAAGAAACATAGATAGAAAGAAAGATAGATAGAAAGATAGAACGAAAGATAGAAAGAGAAAAAGAAAGAAAGAAAGAAGATAGAAAGGAAGAAAGAAACAAAGATGGAACGAAAGATAGATAGATAGATAGATAGATAGATAGATAGATAGATAGATAGATAGATAGATAGATAGATAGATAGATAGATAGATAGATAGATAGATAGATAGATAGATAGATAGATAGATAGATAGATAGAAAGATAGAAAGATATAAAGATACCATTTTGATATATCAGCATGAATTACAGGTTAAGAAGGGCTTTTATAGTGTTATTATAGTGCCTATAAATGCCTATTTTTGCCGTTTGTGCCTAAGTGCTTACAAATGCCGAAAAATGGCTGTTTTCAAAATTGGCGCTTATAATAAAACGATTTAGCCTCAGCATTCGCTCCCGAGAGCACTTTGAGACCGTTATTCATGTTACCGCGCAACACTGACTGTAAGGAAATTTATGGGGTTCAACCTAGTCCTCTGGTTCAATCAACTCCCGGAAACAACCACTAGCAACAGTGAAATTGGACGCACCGGCGAGCATACGCCGCCGCACTGACATGGCGCGAGCGGTTGGCGAATGCGAACCGTTCGCGCGGCAACGCAATAAGCGTTGGCGGGTAGAGAAATTAAGCTAACCTGATTCATTTTGCTGAGTTCTCTTTGGCTTGAACAACTGGGGCAGTAAAAAATTTAAAAACACGCTCAAAGAATGCGTTTTGATCGAGAAAGAACTGGATTCTGGTCATTGGAATTAGGAAATGGCGTCCTCCTCTGTGCCGCTCGTGCCGGCAGCATCTTTGTTTCAGAAAAAAAAGAAGAAAATGCTTGTTCGCTGAGTTTTTGTGGAATTAATCATTTCAGTTCTGCTAGTGAAGCAGCGACTGCACAAAGCAGCTTATTATATATATATATATATATATATATATATATATATATATATATATATATATATATATATATATATATATACATAATATGTGTGTATAATATTTATAATATATATAATATGTGTGTGTGTGTGTGTGTGTGTGTGTGTGTGTGTGTGTGTGTGTGTGTGTGTGTGTGTGTGTGTGTGTGTGTGTGTGTGTGTGTGTGTGTGTGTGTGTGTGTGTGTGTGTGTGTGTGTGTGTGTGTGTAAACAAATCGCCACCGACGCCACGCGCCCAAAGCTTTTTTTCGCGGACTCCCTTGTACCTGCGCTCATGTTTTTTTTTAAATTTCTGAGAAATTTTCCGCGCCGAAGACGGAAGAGGTTAGAGCACTTTCTGTGGTGCAGTGCAGTGAAGCCAATCCTTGGCATATTTTCAAAAAAGAGAGAAATGATTTTGCTTGTATCTTGCGAATAATGCGCCTTTAAAGGGACACTAAAGAGCAAAACAATTTTTTTCATATTAGTAAAGTAGTCCTTCACGATGTCAAAAACACCACACTTGCTGCGAGAAGACGCTTAGTAAGCGAGAAAACGCGCAAAAACGAAATGTGGGTGGCGACGCCACCTTGAACTTTCCGCACAATTCGCCGCGATGTCCCATATTTGACGGCACCTACTAGGGACTACATGGTTCCTAACCGGTAAAAATGAAGTGCATTACCTATCGGAAAAAACAACGTAGCCAGTGCCTCCCAGTGCGTTTCAGTGCACTGGTTGGCACTGCAAAAGCTGTGCAGTGTGTCCCAGTGTACTACAGCGCGCTAGGAGGCACTGGGACAAACTGTACAGCGTGGCCAGTGCCGCCCAGTGCGGTCAAAGACGCTGACAATACTGTAGTGTGTGGCCCAGTGTTTTACAGCGCACTGGGAGGCACTGGAAACACCGGCAGCACATTGGAAAAAACTGGGCGCGCTGGGTGGAATTCATATAAGATTTGGTATTGGGTCGCGAGAAGTCGAAAGAAAAACTTATCGAATATCTTGAAAATATTATTCTATTCTTTGTCCTACACATATATAGCTTTAGTTTTAGTTAAGCGACGGACGTACGTATACGCTAAAGCAATCATCTGTAGAGCGCGCGCCTTCTCTGAAGTGTGTGATCGAGTGTCGTAAATGTAGTTCATATAAATGCATCAAAATAACTTATCATTCGTAACACAATATGACCTTAGTATTAGTCTGATAATTACGTCAACCTACTCTAACAGCCAGTCCTTCCATATGGGCTCGTATCGCTGAAAGACGCACGTCACCGGCAACAGTGAGCCAATGTAACGCTCAATCTCGGCGTTTTAACTTCTGATTCATGTAGTCGAAGGTGCAAATATGGCCTCGCTTGAGTCAGGTATGATCGAAACTGCATTTCAATGGTTATTAGATTCTCCGTAATTGAATATCCACGTTCCTCACAGCGATCGTGGAGCACGAAGTACAGCTCTAAGCCTAACGATTGGTTCGGCTAGGATGAACTACTGCGGCTGTATAGTACGCGGAACGTAATCAAAAAGGACAGAAAATATGCTCAAACGGGCGACGACAAATAAAGTGTTCAGTGTGCAGGTCAGATGCACATTGTTTTTACGTAGGTATGACTATCTGCTTAGCGAGTCAATGCGATTGCCGCAACCCATCTGTGATTACGCTATTTTTTTGCGGCAAAACGTGCCAGATAGACGTTCTGATCCTAGGCAGCACATAAAAAACAAATGAACTACCTTCTCTTAGGTTCTCGCGAGCACGAAGACACTGAAATCTGCGTTTCTAAAGGAGAGAAATGAAAATACTGGCTACCGGAAGTAGTTATAACATCAAGAAAAAAGTGACCGTCTCTCGTCTTCCAGGTGTGGTGCAGCAGTAACGTGTCAGACACGGCATGTATGGTGCGTCGAGGTGGTGGGTTCGACTTCCGCGCTCTCGTGTTTATTCTTTCTTTGAGGTTTTTTTTTTTTTTTGTTGCACAGCCCGCGTATCAGCCCTAACTACGATCTGGGTATGACCACAGTTTTCAAAAACAATTTAAAAGCCCGATTTCGGCCTGTAACGGGTGTCCCAGTGTGCAGTGCGCCAGCGTGCAGCGTGCCTCGTGCAGCGTGCCAGCGTCCCAGTACCCAGTGCCACACTGGTCCAATAATCAGGTATGGCACTCGGACAGTGACACTGGGTTTTCCAATAGGGTTGTCCTCTGAGGGGGTCATGGACTTATAACACCCTGTTTGGGGTAACTTTCTTGAGCCAGTGGTGTCAAAACACGATAAATACACTTTGAAATTTGGGATGTCACACGGGGAGATTTCGGCTTAAGTTTTAAAAATGAAATTTTGAGCTTGATTTTCTCCTCTATTAATAAACCTATGATGACGAAATGAACGACATTAGAGTTCTCAGAGCACAATTTATCGATCTAAACCGATTCATTGTTTCTCTTTAGTGTCCCTTTAAATATTTTTTTGTTTCAAGACACGTAGAATAAAACTGACGAATGAAAAATTGCGCCATCTTCCGCTCAAGGGAACCATGAGGGGATGCGAACTTGCGAAGCACCATTGGGGGCGCACACCAAGTTTCCGTAAAGTTCACTCGGCGTTTCCGTTAGTGTGTGAGGTTTGTATTTAGTGTTTGTGCTATCATTACGTTCTGTTTGTGGGTTGCTTTCCGTTAGCGGCCAGTGAACGAGTGGCGCCGACGTTGACGTTACAACTCATCTGAACGGGAGCGAAGCGAGAATGACGCAAGCCGACCGACCGCATGCGCTTATATACACATGAAATGGGGGAGGGAGAGGAGAGAGTGGGTTACAGGCTGTATTTGGCTGCGGTGCGGCTGCATCACGTGGGAGGAGAGGCTGTGCCGCGGCTGCAGCGCGGGTGAGGAGAGGAGAGAAGGGGACCGAACACCTGCGTAAAGGAAGATAGTGGCAGAGGGAGTAGGCGCATGCGTAGTGGAGCGCGGACGCCACCACCACCGCTGGACACAGCCCCGAGCAAAAGCTGCTTCGCATCTAATAGCAGGGTGATTCCACGTAAGATCGAACAATCGATGCTTGGTCGACCTCTCAAATTTATTTCAAAATTTTATATATTATTGCCTGATGAGTGGATAGAAGAGATCCGCAATTTGTTTTGCCGCCAAAATTTTTTTCGAAGCACAGGAAATCAATAATGACGAAGAGGTGGAGTGGAGCGCTCATCCGCTCTGCTGTTTTGGCCAACTTTCGTTATGAATTGCACAAAATATATTAAAGTTAGGTAGCTGCATTTTTTAACTAAATACATGCATGTTTCTGCATCTGCTCAGGTATTTTTAGATTTGATATGTAGTGTAGATGTTTTCATAAAAAACCTCAAGATTGGCCCAGAAAAGCTTATTTTCTCTACTTTGATGGTTAATGTCTCGAAAAATCCTTGTAGCAGAGCGACAGAAATTGCGCATTCCGTTCTTCGCATGGTTATCTGCCACACTGCCGAATCTTATATTTATATAACTTTTAAGTAAAGAGATATGATCGGGCTAAGTTAAAGAAAACACTGGACAATGAAAATTTCTGACAATTTAACAAAAAGCCCCATTGTTATATTTCTTAAACTTTGTCCACTTATTCTCTTCCACATCAGCTTTCATATTCATTGAAAACATGTTGCATAATGTCGTTTCACTAATAGTTACGACCCCTCCAATAAGACCCTTAGGCAAAGATTGGCAATTCGGACTTCTTGCCCAGCAAGTGTATAAGATGCAGGGAAGATTGAATTGCTTTTTATTAAAAGGCCAGCAGGTACCGAAAAAGGTGTCGCCGGCACTGAAGACGGTAATTTTGAAATTATTTGGTCACTGCAGCGGCCACGAGCGCGGGGCTACCGAGCAGGCGCGCGCGCACCCGAGATGCTCGTTGTAAGAGCCGGCGCAGTGAGAGCTCGTTTTCGCGTCCTCAGACCGATTGAGTTTGAAACAGCAACGCCTCTCCAGTGACTTGAACGCACGTGCACTGGAGCTTCGCTATTCTATCCGCCCTCCGTTCGCATCGCAGCTAGGCGCTGATAACAAGGCAGAGATGGAAGCAATATGAGAACTCTATAAGGGAGCTATGAGCGCTCGCTTTACGCATACTGCTGCCAGAAAAACTGCGCTGCGCCAGTTGCGATCAGTGGAAAGCATGAACGTGGCGCTCCAGTGGCAAAGCAAAATATGGAATGTCAAAGGAAAGAAAAGCAAAACTATCGGTAACCGGATGCGCTTGCCTATCTTAGATGTCGGCAGCAGAGGGCCTGAACTAGTCGCGCGTTCAGAGCGCTGTTCACACTTCATTCGGCGCGGATAGTTCTTGTGCTTTGCTCTTACTCTACTCCTCCTGTGCGTCTCATTGCGAGAAAGTATAGCTCGGAATGAGTGTATTGTGGAGACTACCTTTCGAAGAACAAGAAGCTTAAAGGAGTACTGACACGAATTTTTAAAAATTTCGGATTGTTTCTCTAAATAAAAATACTGGTGTCGAGAAACCTAAAACGACTATTGTGGTGCCTGGGAATGCATCGTATATATTTTATTTAGCGCCACCTTAAAAAGACACTTTCGGTTTGGATATCGAGGGGGTGGCGTCTCAGTGTCGTTTCATAGCAGTGTGACGTCACGGAGATACGGAAACTCGCGACGTACTAGCAGCAAATTCGTCATCTGCTCGTGGTGCACATAAACAACGATGAGTGAATTGTCGTCCTGTGACCCTGACAGTGCATGATTTGTACGATTTGGGCTGCATGCAGGACGCAGAACTTGGATACTCGGGGGAACTGTCTTGACTCGTTGGGATAATGTCCTTGCAGTGGAGCTGGCTTGCAGATGCTCAGCGACGAAAACTTCAAAGTCAAATTAAAATATTTTATACGTGTTCTCCGACTCCACTGTGTGGACAGCGTTGACACTGCACACCGACGAAGCAAAAAAATGTCCCTTTTGCGATGTCTGAGAATCGTGTCAGTACTCCTTTAATTATTGCAAAGAAGCCAAAATTTCGCAGAGTTACCGACCTAGGCATATACGCTTTGAAGAAACGTTTAACGCCCCAAAGATCAGTGACTGCCAGTGAGACGGACTACTTGTGCTACTCGTGCTTTTGCTACTACTGCAATGAAAGATCTGAAGAACGCACAGTTTAACGATGACATTCTTATGCACCCTGAAAAAGAAATCGACGCCATTAACCAGATCACTGCGACTATCGGTGTACGTGCGTTCAAGTCACCCCAGAGGTGTTGCTGTTTCGAACTCAATCGGTCTGAGGACGCGAAAACGAGCTCTCACTGCGCCGTCTCTTACAACGCACGCCTGCTCGAGAACCCCACGCTCGTGGCTGCTGCAGTGACGAAATAATTTCAAAATTAACGTCTTCAGTGCCGGCGACACCTCTTTCTGTACCTGCTGGCCTTTTAATAAAAAGCAATTCAATCCTGCCTGCGTTTTATAGATTTGCTGGGCAAGAAGTCGGAATTGCCAATCCTTGCCTAAGGGTCTCATTGGAGGGGTCGTAACTATTAGTGCAACGACATTATGCAACATGTCTTCAATGAATATGAAAGCTGATGTGGAGGGGAATAAGTGGACAAAGTTTAAGAAATATAAAAAAATGTTTTTTTTTTAATTGTCAGAAATTTTCATTGTCCGGTGTTTTCTTTAACTTAGCCCGATCATATCTCTTTACTGAAAAGTTATATAAATATAAGATTCGGCAGTATGGTAGATAACCATGCGAAGAACGTAATGCGCAATTTTTGTCGCTCTGCTACAAGGACATTTTCGAGATAATAACCTTCAAAGTAAAGAAAATAACGTTTCCTGGGCCAAATTTGAGGTTTTTTTATAAAAACATCAACACTACATATCAAATCTAAAAATACCTGAGCAGAAGCAAAATCATGCATATATTTAGTTAAAAAAATTTCAGCTACCTAACTTCAATATATTTTGTGCAATTCATAACGAAAATTGGCCAAAACAGCAGAGCGGATGAGCGCTCCACTCCACCTCTGCGTCATTATTGATTTCCTGTGCTTCGAAAAAATTTTTGGCGGCAAAACAAATTGCGGATCTCTTCTTTCCACTCATCAGACAATAACATATAAAATTTTGAAATAAATTTGAGAGGTCGACCAGCCATCGATTGTTCGATCTTACGTGGAATCACCCAGCAAAAGCTAACTAATGCGACCTGTAGCGCGGCCTCTTCAGGAGGCCCCTTGCTGCAGTAGGAATCTTTAAATGAGGCACTGGCCTCCCGGCCCTTGAATAAAAGCACACGGACGGTGCAGTAGTGCTACGTGAACGCCGTTACGGTTTTGCCATAATAACCTCGCGCGCCATCTGTTCACATTGACCATCCCACGCATCACGCGCATAATTTTGTAGTATATATATATTACGCGCTTATGCCGCGAGTAATCTTAGGTGTCTGTACAGCTACGCTGCACTATTCACTATATCCCTTTGGTCATCGCTGAGCGCATATGTCGTAGTTATGTCCGCAGTGTAGTTTCACTATAGTGTTTTCCTCTATTTGACCATGTGTCTGGCGCAGCATAGCCTTAGTCGCTTTTGCGCCAGCAAACCCAACACAAACAAGCTTGCAGCTGTTATCTCTTTCTCGAAACCGTCTATACAATGTGTGCTGTACTGCGGGAGACCGCCGAGGACGAAAAGATTCTATGGTTCGCAATGCTGATAGTTCCACCCCCTTTCTTGAAATCTATATAGAGAATACGTGAAATGACCACCTCAAGGGCTCTGTTTTTATCTAAAGCTTCGTTGTATTTTTCACCAAGCTTTACAATGTCTGATATTGGTTGTGGGGTAAAATTAAACAAACACACCAATTGATCGAGTCTTTTAACGTGACAAAACAAATACCACCGAACATCATGTCATATCATATGTGAATATCTGCCACACTCTCAAAATCTGATGCTCATAATAGAAAAAAAAGCATTTTAGCGGCTTAGCTCGGCTATGCCAGGATATACGTAGCGTGATCTGTAGCGTCCAGCTCGGTAGTCAGTGTAGTAATACGCTGCCGTCTCTGTGGCCCCAACCCACGGCGCAGCACCGGCGTTGGGGCCATGTCATAGAGAGGGCAGCGTCTATATGGCAACGTCTCGTGCGCGGTCACAACGCCCGGCCGAACGCCGGCGCCAGTATGTCTGCCACGGCTTCACCTCGCGCATGCGCAGCACGGCTCTCGGACGTGCACGCAAAACTTCTCGAGGTCGGCCAGTGTATCTATCGCTACAAAACGTCATCTCAGCGAACCCTCACAGGATACTTGCACGTACATTAGAATACGAAAGGTACCACCTTCCGTTGGACGACGAAAAAAAAAATCTGCGTCCTTATGCAGTCACCTAAGACGACATGAAGGCGAAAGCCATCTTCTTCTTTTAGGGGCGAAGCACCTCAGGGCCGAGCCTTGTACCCCCCGCGTCCAGCGTAGCTCTGGTTTACCCGAAGTCCGCTAGGGGCGCTGCGGGAGCAGCGAGTACAAGTACCTCGGAGTATGGGTAAATGAGGGGGATAGATATATGGAGGTACAAGAGAAAGCATCGGTAGCAAAGGGAAAGAGGAATGCTGCAATTATGAAGCACAGAGCTTTATGGGGATACAATAGGTACGAGATGCTTCGAGGGCTGTGGAAGGGTGTGATGGTTCCGGGGCTTACATTTGGGAACTCAGTGGTGTGCATGAAGTCAGAGGTGCAATCAGGAATGGATGTAAATCAAAGGACGGTGGGCCGCCTCGCCTTGGGCGCTCACGGGAAGACGACAAATGAGGCGGTGAAGGGTGATATGGGATGGACAGGCTTTGAAGTGAGAGAAGCGCAGAGCAAAATGAGATTCGAAGAGAGGCTGAGGAAAATGAAGAAGAGTAGATGGGCAGAGAAGGTTTTCAGGTATTTGTATAGAAAAAGCGTTGACACGCAGTGGAGAAAAAGAACTAGGAGGCTCACCAGTAAATATACGGCTGGCAGTGCGGGCGATATGACAACAAGGAGCATTAACGGAAGGTCAGAGAGGCGGAGAAGACTTATTGGATGACAGCGATGGAAAAGAAGCCGGCTCTGAGTAACTACCGAAAAGGAAAAAACGAAATAAGGAGGGAAAGGTTTTATGATAATTCAAGGGGAAGCGCTTTACTGTTTGAAGCAAGGTCGGGCTGCCTGAGAACGCGTAGTTATAAAGCGAGATTCAGTAACGAAGAAGAACTATGTACATGCTGCGGGGGAACTAAGGAAACGATGGAACATGTACTGATTGAATGTGGCGATATTCACCCAGGTATACGTGTGGGCACGAGTCTACATGAAGCCTTGGGTTTTAGGGACAACAATGGAAAGCTGAACACGCCCGCGATAGAAATAAGTAAGAGACGGTTAGAGTATTGGTGGCAGAAAAGTAGAGATAAAGTACAAAAATAAATAATTGGGGGAAAAAAGGTTATTCTGCCTTAAGAGGCAGAGAGATGGACTGTGAATTTATATTTTTTGTTATAATAACATAGATTTCATCAATGTAGATAAGGCATTAGGACAACATGAAACAAGGAAGTTTTTTTTTTCTTTTTTTTATCCTTCGAGCCTGGTGGCAGACATGTCACCGCCCCGTTATAAAGGGGACGCTCATAGCATCCATCCATCCATCCATCGTGCCCGGCGCGTGCTCTGGTTTCAATGGAGACCACTGGGGCGCGTTATGCTCTCAGATGCATTTCATTTGACCATAAACATCCAAAAAAAAACATGGCTGATCCCTCCGTCATAGGAATCGGTATAACACGAAAGTGAAACGTGTCTTCACAGTAGTAGTGCTTATTGTGTAGTGATATATGAGAGCTTGTACAATGTCTATTCGTGTTTTGCAGCTATAGCACCGTTTTGACGTGGATGCACCCATGTTGACAGCATGTCTCTATCGCGACGACTAACGCCCATGATCATAATTAAACTGTTGTGGTAGCTGACGGTGTGAACATATATTTGGACAAAGCGAATCGTGAATCCCGCGTAAGGATGATATCAACAAGCTCATAATCAACACTGGTACCCGGTATGCACTTCTTCAACGCGTCGTCAATTAAGGAGAGAAACGGCACGGTGTGCGCTTTCTAGTAAAGGGTAGCCGACGCCTGTGCTCATGCATACATAACACACACTGCGCTTCAGCAACAGGGGCGGTAGAAGTTCGTAGCCTGAGCCGCAAACGCGTGCGTCCCGCTGGCCTCTGTCTCGCAGGCGCTGCTCTCGCTCCACCAAGGCACGACATTCGCCCGTCGAAATCGCGTGCTTTCTGCAACGCATATTGCAGCGGTTTTGTTAGTCGGTGCTCTCGCAATTGAAGCAGTCGGCGGCGGAGAAATCCCGTTGGTGCACGCGGAAGCTCCACTACTACGATGAGCCGACGCAGGCTAACACGAAGCCAAAGGCAACGAACGTAACTGCGTCAAGGGTGCCTCGGCGACGCCAGCGCGGCCAGTCTACCTCTCTGGTATCGAGACGCTTTAACCATGGCCTCCAATATCGCACGCAATCTTGGAGTAAGCGCTAGTAAGTGTCGATCGTGAAGCATTACTTCTTTTCACATCTCACAGACGGCGGCACCTCCCCGTTTCGCCCGCCGCGAAAGAGAATGTATGAAAGATATAAGGCGCGTTCGCGCCGTGTCTAGCATCTCCCGAGTTAGCTTAGTCGGTAGAGCGTCGGGCGGTTCCCGTCGCGGCCGCAACGTCGTGGGTTCGATTCCTAGCGGGGTATCTTTTTCTTGGATTTTTTCTTTCTCACCCGTTGGCGTCTATTATATCAACGTCATATCCGTGACGGATGTACTTGGTGGACCCCGGCATAAAACACTTTCGTGTTAAAACAACCAGGGGGACGTGTATAGACCTCGTCTTCGCCATCTTCATATTACATCCCATTCAGGAACGCCTGGCTCTTCATATCACCTGTCACAAGGCGGTCCTAATAAAGGAGAAACGAAGTCCGCACTTCGACATCATATACGCCTTATGACATCTATAAAACAACATCCTATATACTGTACACACGTGTATGTCACGCATTTGCACACTCGAGTGGTCAATGTACGGGGGATTCACGCTTACCCCAATGATACCCGGTGCTTCGCCCACACATCATCATTCACTTCGTGGATATGCGTGAATATTAGGAGCTTGCTCCTTATGCTCGGGGCTGGTCTATCGCCGTAGCCGCTAGTTATCATTGCTCCTGCTAGCTTGGCGTAACACAGGTTAAGTATAACGATCTCGGCGCACGCTCGCGCGAAAGAGAATTCTTCTTCCTCTTGTTCTTCGAGCGCTTTGATGATGATATTAACGCAGGTAAACCCACATATAGGATAGCCAACTGTAGCATGCGGCGTTCGCTCCACTCGGGACCGTGCTCTAGTTTGATAGGAGACCCCTAGAGGGCCACAACTGCGCGCTCCCTGTCTCTTTCGACAGTCGTCAGTCATTGCACTTCTATACTAATAACGTGAACGAAGAAGACAAGGCAGCGGAGAGGAGGGCTAGCAATGCAGCAGTAGCGCGGGCATGGAGGAAAAAAAAAACCAGGAGGGAGCGTCACGTGACATTTTTGAAGCCCAGCCAAAAGAAATGAAACAGGGGCACGCTGGGAAATGAGCACCCTCACGTGATAGGCAAGCGGTGAGAGGGGGGGAGCGGCGTCCGAGGAGGTTGGCTTGTGGACGCTAGACGCGCGCGCTCGTCAATTTTTGTTTTTTGTTCATGAGCCCACCAAAAAAGGAAACGAAACAGGAGCATCATGGGAAATGAGCCTCGAACGCGAGGAGCCAGCGGCTTCAGAGGAGGTTGGCGCGGTTTCAAAGGAGGATGGCGCGGCTTCACAGGAGGTTGGCTTGTGAACGCTAGGCGCGCTCCCTCCTATATTTTTTTCTTTCCTCCATGAGCGCGGGCTCGCCGCGAAGACCCTGCGGTGAGAGCTCGTGAGGCCGAAGAGAGACGTCAGCGTCGTGCGGACCCCGAGATACAAGCCTGCGAAGCCCAAGCAGTGCGGAAGCGGCGGCAAGAGAACCTCCAAGAGGTACGGGCGCGGGATGCAGCGGCCAAGCACCGAAAGCGGTCGCTACCCGAAGTTGGTCGCGCCGACGAGTGCTTCAAGCGCGATTTCCTCGACCACACGTTCGGCCACAGTTGCAAGGTCTGCGACCGCTTGCGGTTCGACTACAACCTGACCACATTGGCTACCAGAACAACGTGCCTCGTCTTTATATGCCAGTAGCGGAATTGTACGCAGCATTCACGGTTTACCCGATTTTCTCCGAGCAAGCTCCTGTAACAAATTAACTTCGTGAATATGGTACAGTTTTATTACTATATCTGGGGTTTTATGTCCCAAAAACCCGATATGATTATAAGAGACGCAGTAGTGGAGTGCTCCTGAAAATTTCAACCATCTGGTGTTCTTTAACGCGTAGTTACATCGCACTCACACGGACCTCTACCATTTCGCGTCCATAGAAATGCGACCGCCGCGGCCGGAATTGAATTGCGATGAGAATGCTCGCATACATGAGGCTAACGAAATGAACACGAAATGAACGAATACAGGAACACGAAATGAACGAATATGCGTTAGGATAATTACGACAAATGTGGTATTGGTTCCGTAAGAAAGGCTACACACTTAGAAATCAGGACTATTTACTGGAAAGCTGCACACATCCACCCCAGAGATGTCTTAGAAAATGGCGGAGGTCTAGGAATAACAGGGATGGGGTATGCTGCCTCTTTGACAGATAGAGGAAGCGTTCATTTCCATGTATATCAAGAACCACACTACAAATCCATCATTGTTAAAGGGCCTAATCACTGATGGGAAACTGCATCAATGCCACAGTAAGCGGTCACCACACACGCTCTGGGTAATCTCAAGGTTACTTTGATTTTTCACGAAGCTTTTCAGCGGCTGAAACTGGCGGATGCGCAAACGGTGTAACGGCATCAAGAGCTTTGCTGTTTTTACCTAACACTCTAGATATCGCCGATTATAACATCACATCTTAGGCTCAATATTCGCCGGGCGAAAAACGTCACGCCATCTCCACGAAGTGAAGGATAATGGAGGAACTTGCTAGGAGATGATTGGGTAACCTGCGAATTCTCCGTACATATTCATCTATCGTCACAGCCGTTGAAACGTTTCGAGAAGTCGGTCCCAGTGCATTTCCGCGGCAGAAAACGTCAAGAATGCGTGGGGCTTACCCAACTGGCGAATCAAAGCGAAGGGTTCTTTTCGACGGTCTTGCCAGCATTGAACCGTGTTGGGTACGCCCGTCATGAACGCCACGTTTCTCTTGAGTACTTCATCGAGGAACTCGCGTCCACCCATCTCGAACTGCTGCCGCGTAAATGCATGGTGGCGGCGTTGGTATTGAACGTCATGGTCTTGATGAATGCAAAAAGCGCGAAAAAACGTAAGACTAGACGAAGAAGGCTACACCACAAGCGCATACTAACAACTGAACTTTTATTAGAAAGACGAAAATATATAGGCAGCCAAACCACATGTTCACCATAAACACAACCGAAAACCTTAGATGTGCGCATCCAGGTATGTTATCTCTGCCTTAGTTAACGCTAGGGAAGGCTTTGCCACACAGTCATCTCCAGCTTTCAAAATGAAAAAAGCCTCAACTAGCTCACGTGCCGTCTGGTCCCTATGACGTGCGAGCACTTTCGCATCAGACAAGCGAGGAGTACACTTACACTCACGGCAGTGCAGGGCCAAATTAGACGACGGCTGCCCATTCAAAGATCGACGGTGATCTTGCAGGCGCGCATTCAGACAGCGGCCTGTTTGTCCTATATAGTATTTACCGCACGTGAAAGGCACCTGATATACAACTCCCTTGCCACAAACCGAAGGGCTGTCCCTGTGTTTCACATTACATTCATGCCATTTCTGCGCAGTCCCATCCACCTTCCTTTCAACAGCGGCGCATACTCTACCAAGCTTATTCTTAGCCGAAAAAACAACATCTATATCATATCTGGCACCAACCTTCTTGAGACGATGGGAAACACCGTGCAAGAAAGGAATACTTGCGATAGGCTTCTTTTCACGTACCCTATCATTTTCGACCGAGCCTTTCAACTCAGATTTCAAGGTCGCGAGAATCCTTTCACACAGGCGGCCCAAATTAGCAGTAGGATAGCGCGCTTCTCGGAGCCTGTCCAGCTGCTTATCGAAACTTTCACACAACAGGTGCGGGCACGTTTTCTTTAAAGCGGAAGTCAAAAAAGAAACCGCAATGCCATTTTTCACTAACTTAGAATGACAAGATTGGAAGTCTAAAATTGGCTTCACTGAACGCGGGGAATACAGCCAACAAGTGTGAGCACCACCAAAACGAATGGTCAAGTCTAAAAACTGAATAGCAAGCTTCTTCGTCTAGTCTTACGTTTTTTCGCGCTTTTTGCATTCATCATGAATTACCAACTCGCCCAACAATCAATCCTTCTAAGTCATGGTCTTCTCGGAAACCATTTGCCTCATTACTTTCTTCGCCATGTACAGCACGTGCTCAGGTCCCACTCCACAGCGATCGATCCGGCGGATCTTCCTGCTCGCCTTGGTGAATGATGTTCGTCGAAGCTCGGAGATTTGACGAGTTACGCCCAAGTAGATTTGTGGGAAGAACAGTTCTTCGGCGTACTCGTCAAAGAGCAGCGAGATTTGCGTTTGAACTTCGCCGGGTGCCAGATGGAGACTGTGAGTGCCTGTCATTAACCCACGCAGTTCTTTTAGGGGCGAAGCTCCTTAAGGCGGCACCCGTTCGTCCCTCGTAGCGTAGTATGTAACCAGTCTTACGCTTTGACCTGCAAGGTGGTGCCGGTGGGAGATTTCTCCTGTGCGTTGTTGAACAATAAAAAAAATTCGCAGCGTGCGCGTTAACTAAAAGCCGAATTCTTCTGTCTCTCATTCCCCATTAGCAGCCATTGGCATGTTCCAGTAGGAAACAGAAGTGTAAGTGTTAGCTAAAAGCCGACTTCTTCTGTCTCTCATTCCCATTAGCAGCCATTGTTTACCTCCAAGGTAGTGCCTGGTGAGATTTCTCCTGTGCGTGATTAAACAATAAAAATTTTGTTCAAAACGCCGTTGATTGATGAAATAAACCAACGAAAGACGCCAGATGTTTTGTAAAAGCAAACGAAAGAACGGCAGATGTTTCTAAAGCAAAACGAAAAGACGCCAGCTGCTTAACGAAAGACCCCAGATGTTTTCTAAAGGAATGGTTTTCTAAACAATGAAAATTCACAGCGTACGTGTAAAATTAAAGTGAGCTGCAAGTCGTCATAACTCATCGAACCTTTAGTATAAACGCGCCCGATCTCACGTCAGTGATGATGTACTGGGCAGAATTCACGGAAGATTCACGGTTTACCGATGAACCTCAGCAGCTTCGCCCACTCATCATCATTCACTCCGTGGATATGCTGTGATTTTTGTTCTTTTTCGGCGCCGAGGGCACGCCCCGAGTGTGCTCTCGGCGCCGGGAGTATTGAGAACTAGCGCATACGGCGCAATGGATAAGGCGCGAGGATACGGAGCAAGCTCCACAAAGATCTGGACTCGCCAAAGTAAATGGACAGCTGAGGGCACGCTGTCCATCAATGACACCAGATCAGCAGTTTCAGCGATTATATTAGAGGGTCAGTTAGTCATAAAATCGGTAACAGCCTAGGAATAAATAAATAAATAAATACAAAAATACCAATAAAATACCAATTAACAAAATAATTGCGTTGAAGAAATATGTTGATAGATAGATAGATAGATAGATAGATAGATAGATAGATAGATAGATAGATAGATAGATAGATAGATAGATAGATAGATAGATAGATAGATAGATAGATAGATAGATAGATAGATAGATAGATAGATAGATAGATAGATAGATAGATAGATAGATAGATAGATAGATAGATAGATAGATAGATAGATAGATAGATAGATAGATAGATAGATAGGTTTTCATACTTTATAGAAACCACAGTGCAATCTGGCGCTGTGTTCGGTCAAGTACCATGGGAATGATGGGAAACATATGCATCGAGCGGCAGCGGTACATGCTTCGAATATGCTTGCGTTAGCTAGCGAACTGTCTAGAATTATTTCTCTACAGTTTCAGTGTCGCTCCGCGCGCAGCAGATCTATCCTGCCGTATTGCGCGCGGTGTTCTCTTGCATGCGTGTTGGGGTTCTGCGCAAACACTTAAGCGAAGCCTTTGTTTCTGCAAGCGCACTGTGCATCTTCTTTGCTGCCTTTCCATTGACAAATGCGCAGTGCTTGCATTCACGCACAAACATATGTCAAGATACCCTATAACTATTAATGGAACGGCGATACCTACTGCAACGCACCACAAGTTCCTTGGTGTAATCATAGACAGGGATCTATCATGGTCGAGACACGTCGCAGCACTGAAATCAAAATTGAAAAGTTTTGTTCTCGTTCTTCGGACTGTGGCAGGAGCAAGATGGGGCCCATCAGAATCGTCACTTCAACTCTACAATGCGCTGTTTGTAGGATATATACGGTATAGCATGCCGCGGTGCTCTCAAACATGAGACCGAGCTGTGTGAACACGCTAGAGAGTATTCAAGCTCAAGGATTGCGAACATGCTTGGGCCTACCACGCTGCACGTCAACGAATGGAACCATCGCGGAAGCTCGGGCTTGTCCCACCAGTGTATACATGCGCTGCGAGCCACTTCGAGTGCATCTTCGCCTGTTGACCCGACACAGGCAGCACCCGCTATCAGCACTCCGCACCACCCACCCAAACTGCAGTTTTTCAAGAGAAATATCACGGCATGAAAATGTTCTACCATCAATGTTTTCTTCCCCGAGATTTCCTCGAACACCTCCGTGGGTCCTGCCTAAACCGCCTGTTAGCCTTGTGATTACTGGGACAACGAAGAAGTCCCTAGTTTCACCAATTGGCCTCAAACAACCGACCCTACATCACATTTATACAGCGTACGACGGCACCATGCACGTGTACACCGATGGATCTACCACGCTGTGTACCTCTGCTGCAGCCTTTGTCATCCCGCAAATGGTTATAGCTCGACGGTACAAAATAGACCACAAGACCACATCAACTGCCACAGAGCTTGTTGCTATCCGGGAGGCAATAAGATTCATTACTGGAGAGCAACCTCGTACATGGACGATATTCTGCGATGAAAAACCCGCTTTGCAAACCAATAATTGCGTCATGAGACAACGTCCATACGATATTTTAGCCATAGAAATTATGGAGCTTCACGTTGCTTCGACAAATGGCCACCTCGTCACCTTCCAATGGATTCCTGCCCACTGCGTCATAGTGGGAAACGAACACGCAGTCGCCGAAGCTAAAGGAGCCTTCACTAGTGGTCCTGAAGTGCGCATTGCGTTTTCACAGCCAGACACGAACGCCCTGCTTCGGTACGTAATGCGTAACCTCACACTTGAGCACTGGACCAAACCAGAGCGACGACACCAGCGATTACACAAACGGGACCCCGAAATGAGGTTCTGTATGCCTCGTAAATTACAACGACACAACACAAGTATGATTCACCGAATTCGTCTTGGTGTGGCCTTCACGTTATGCACATATTATCGGCTGCACTGACACCGGTCCCAACTGTGATCACTGTAAAGTGCCAGAAACACATATTTTTGCACATATTTTGTACCTGCCCAGCATACGCACGCGAACGACAGAAACTGATTTCCTCTACTGAAGGAGTGCATAATAGGCCATTAACTGATGAGGTTGTGTTGGGCCCTTGGCCTGACGCCAACAACACAACTGTGGTCATAAGAGTGGTCGCAGCTTTCCTACAAGCCACTGGACTGGATGCACGGCTATAGCACTGCGCCACTATGACGGGACTGTACATACTCACCTCCCTTACTTGCCATCGTCATCCATCATTGTTTTTTCTCCCCTTTCCCCACCCCCGGTGTAGAGTAGCAGGCTAGAGCATACTATCGCTCAGGCCGACCTCTCTGCCTTTCTATAAATAAACCTCTCTCTCTCTCTTGGTTTGCTGCGACGTTGCGGATTTGCGGGTCGTATGTGGCAGTTTATTGGAAAGCATCGTTCATACACCGCTCCGCAAAGATGGAGCGTGCCGAGCCAGTGCAGGGAGCTGCATAGATATATGTTTTTTTCGCAGTAAGGTAACTCTACCTCGGAATGGCAGGCCCCTAAACCACCAACAGACGCTCGCGCTTGCACACTTCTCTGCTAGCAGATGCGCGCGTTCCTTGCGTTTTCACCACGGACGATGACAAAGGACATGCGGAGAGGTGCACACAGACGGGCCGACGAACCCGTGCGCTGTAGACACGTGCATAACTCTAACGCCACAATTAATTATGCCCTCTAGGTGATTTTGGGGAGCTTTAACAATCGCAGGCAAACGGCCTGCAATTTCTTCTTTCTTTGCAATCAGACCATCCAGCATAAGGCTCAGTATTCATTTCAATATATAAAACCACAAAACAAGCATCAAAACCAGATGCTTCGTGATAACGCTCCAGTGCCCCGCCACGGTGGTCTAGTGGTTATGGTTCTCGACTGCTGACCCGCAGGTCGCGGGACCGAATCCCGGTCGCGGCGGCTGCGTTTTCGATAGAGGCGAAGATGTTTCAGGCCCGTATATTTTGATTTAGAAGCACGTTAAAGAACCCCAGGCGTTCAAAATTTGCGGAACCATCCACTACGGCGTCTCTCATAATCATATTGTAGTTTTGGGACGTTAAACCCCACATAATATTTAATTAAATTATGATAAGGCACCTGTGAACAATGCGAACGCCATCCCAGGCGTTACCACCGGGTAAAGATCGACGGCTCTTCCTTCTCCCCTCGTGTGCTTCCCACTTTCATATATAAATTGGAGACCCCTCTAGAACTCATTAAGTTCATTCTAAGACTTCCATAGGTAGGCCACGGAAACTAAAGACACCAGAAGAACAGCTTGAATACAATGCTTGACGAAAGTAAGAAATTTAGCTTGCAAAAAATGGTCGCGGAGCCAATAACGGTCTACCACAGCGACCACGAAGCGATTATCGCTACCATTACTCCAAAGTAATAGACGACGCGATTGACAGCCTATAAGGAGCAAAATTCTTTTCATCTCTCGATTTGCCCTCAGGGTACTTTCAAGTACATATGGCTGATGACGCTCGACCGAAGACCGCCTTTGTCACGCCCGACGGCTTGTACGAATTCAACGTCATGCCGTTTGGGCTGTGCAATGCGCCCGCCACCTTTCAGCGCATGATGGATACTGTTCGGCGCAACCTGAAATGACACACGTCCTTGTGCTACCTCGACGACGTCGTCGTTTTCGCTTCGCACTTCTCCACGCATCTTCAACGCCTGCGGCATGTGTTCACACGTTTGAGCGACGCTGGTCCGCAACTGAATCTAAAGAAGTGCCGATTTGCAGCAAGGCAGCTGACAATACTCGGCTACGTCGTGTCCAAGGACGGAATTCTCCCCGACCAGCCAAGCTTCGGGCCGTGACCGAGTTCCCGAAACCTACGTCCATCAAGGAACTGCGCAGTTTCGTAGGACCGTGTTCCTACTTTCGGCGCTTCATCCGAAACTTCGCGACTATCATATCGCCGCTGACGAAGCTCCTCGGAAGTAACGGGCCCCTCAATTCATGGTTGTGAGAGTGCGATGACGCTTTCGCAAAACTCCGTCGTTTGTTGAAGTCGCCTCCCACACTACGCCACTACGACCCTATGGCTCCTACAGAGGTACACACAGACGCCAGCGGTGTTGGCCTTGGCGCTGTCCTTGCGCAGCGCAAACCAGGGTTCCCTGAATATGTCGGGACATATGAAAGTCGTACGATTACTAAAGCCGAGACCAATGACACCGTCACCGAAAAGGAATGCCTGGCGATCAAATGGGCCCTTACGAATTTCCGACCCTATTTGTATGGCCGACCATTTGATGTCATCACCCAACTTCATGCACTATGCTAGATTCCTCAGGCCGCCTCGCCCGCTGGCACTTCGACGTAATAAGCGAGGTGTTCAGAGCATGTTTTAGGCTAAATAAGCCCGGGAGCCTGGAGCCGTGGTCGGATTGTGAACAAATTTGCAGGATGACGAGAAGTGCTGCTTTTACACTGCTCCTATGCAACATGAGTACAAGATTCATGCATTCATCAAGAAAATGAAAGCGTATTTATGTAGGAGACATCTGTATTGTTTTCTTTATAGTTTCGATATAAGACTTTCGGTTAATTTGGACTTTTTTCCGGCTCCTTCAAATCCGAATTAACTATGTTTTATTGCTAACAAACTTTTATTGACGTCAAGCGCACGTGACGCAACCTCGTTTATAATTCTCCGCGCAAACCTGTAGATGAACATTAACGTTCTCTTGCACTAAACAAATCAGCGCTAGAACGTGCGAAATCCATAAAGTAACCAGTTGTCTTACTCGATGTATCTGTTAACCGAAAACATCTTATTGACGGAGTCCGCAAGAAACTTAGCGTAGCTTGCTTTATGCAATATAAATGTCACGACTTGATCGACGAACAAACAATGCGAATTATTTGCCCATATCTCAGAATTACTGACAATGACTGTGCACGCAAAACTTCCGCTTTGATATAGCGCAAATGGACTACGTAAACTATCTTCAGCTGTATTTCATTGTACGAATATTACTACTGCAACGTCTGGGAATTTTTATACTTTAGTGTTAGGCTTGAGGCCCGTGTTCTTGCATTTAGGCGCATGTTAACGAACACCAGATGGTCGACATTTCTGGAGCCCTCCATTACGGCGTCTGTAATAATAATCGCGTTTTTTGGGTGTTAAACGCCAATATATATTGTATACATTTGCGTCTTTTAATCGAGCGCAATAGACGCTAATCTTTCCTTTCGTAGTTTTAAGGCAGCACGAGAGTCTGACATATACACCTATCCTATACATATATCGGCAGGGGCAAAAGATTGGTAATATCTTCACAATGATTTGCCTTAAAAAATAAATCAACTTTCAAAACACCTTATCAGCGTTTATTGTTCAAAATACTTCACATCTACACCGGAAAGACGTTTACAAACATGTCAGTATTCTACGAAACTATGGAACCAGTTATTTTTGTACAAAAAGTTTGGTGCAGATATAAAAAAAAATGAAACAAGAACCGTAACTAAGTCACCTGCATTTCGACACACGCCATCTAGTCGCCTGCATTTCGTCACACGCCGTCTGGCGGAAAAGTGCCAGATTAAGATGCGA